>NW_027315790.1:4853320-4943320 GCF_026437365.1 Eucyclogobius newberryi
AAGTCAGGACATCTTTTGTTGAAGTGGTTCCTGTAACCAAACTCTGGAATGACAGGATTAAAAATGTGTCATGTTGTGCCTTTTTTCTGGTATTTACCGATAGTGTTGTCATGGTGAAACAATTTCTCTTGCGGTAACTTTATTTGCCTCAGTGTGCGGTTTATGCTGTGCAGCCACAGACCCATAATAATGCATGTAAATACAGATTGTACATGAACAGCAACAAACAACAACAGTCGTCCCAGAGTGATAGATGTGTCAGAAAAAGACACTTCTGTTTAGGGCTGGGTGCTCTTTGATGTAAACTAATGGACAACATTATGCAAAGGAATATATATTTGTCAAGCTTTTAACCCTTGTGCTACTCTCAAAGATACTGTGTGGTTTAAAAACACTTCTTCTTATATTATAAAACCACAAAAACAAACATGAAACAAACACACACATTAAACAAAGACCTGGAGAAAGCACGAGGGATCATAAATCCTTTGAATAAAGCGTCTTTGAGTGTCTTGAAAAGCACTACATGAATAAAACTCAAAAGAGATGTGCAAACAAATGAACCAGACTGGCACCGGACACACATGACGTCCCGTGGAGTCGCACATGCTTACATTATCCCATATATGGCACACTCCATGCTTTTCAGACCTTTATGCTTTTACTTTATGTGTTTAGCTGGGGATTATGGAGAAGAATGGATAATATTTCATTTTCGATAATATTTCATTTTGCCTGACCCAGTACAACTTCATAATACACCATTATTTACCTCAACAACGCAATAAACAAAGACTTATTTCATGAAGAACATATAGTTTAATAAGCATGATTCAGGCTTAGTAATTACTAAATCGAGGTAAATGTTACCGACCCGTTTGGCTACATCTTTACATAAATGCTTTTAACTGGGCCGAGGAGCTTGGATTATTATTATCATTTATTAACCTTTATTTAACCAGGTAAGAGCCCATCGAGATCAAAACCATATCATATCCGTTTGGCTTCAACTTCACGCAGACACGTCAGACTGTGAGTGAATGTGGATTTTGAACACAGCACTCTCACCCTAACCCAAGTCTTCAGAGCCGTCTGACTGAAGGGAAGTTTTAGCAGTTATAGTGAGAGATGACGTTTTCTGTCTCATCCCTGTTACATATTCTCAACGTCTCCACGGAACAGAGGTGTGGAAACATGAAATTGTTCATCATTAAATCATGTAACCTCATTCAAATTCAAAATGTGGTTACCGGCTTGAGAACTTGTGCAGTTTGAGTAATCATAGCACAATATTGCTGCGACATCCCGGAATCACTGTTTCAAATTGTAAACCACAAAAACGACTTATTATTAGAATCTGGTTAAATGACTTTGGGTCCAAAGCCACAAAATGTTGTCACCCACAAAGCTCTCCTTCTGCAGAGCTGGTGTCTGTGGTTGTTTGTCTCCTTCTCTGCTTTAGCGCTTGTTGTCTTGGGGAAACTAAAATGCATCTGAGACTTAAAGGACACAAATAATGCAAAATTGACTTAAGCCATGTTCTGACATTGTTCCCTTGTCAAAAACATGCCTGGAGTAGCATTTAGATTCATTCAGGATAGTTGGATTAATCCTGGTTAGAAAATCCTCTTCCCTCCGAGTGTCAAAAACAGTCTCAGAATCTCCTTGACAACTGATGTTTTCTCGATCTGTGACGTGTTTGAAGTCCATAAATCATCACCAGACTCGTTCTGTTTGATTTCTCCCATCAAATCACAACCAGTGCAACTGCACTCTGAGAGCAGGAAGTAAACAAGCCTGAAATGATCTGAAATGTTTCTTACACTTTTAATTCCCTCTGCAGACAGTAGATGGCAAAACCCAGGTTAAACAGGAAATCCAAATGTAATTTTGTTTATAACTTTACTTAAAATTGTTGTTTGAGTTCTAAAACATGAGATGCTCAACTAAAGGTTCTCAAGAGCGTGTCTAAAGGCTAATAACAATACAAATAATGCATCATATTTTCCCTTTAAGAGTTGTGGGGGTGGACTCACACTTCCTCTCTAACCTGACCTGGCACAACTTTACAAAATTTTTTTAATTTTTTACACAAATACACTCAGTAACCGTGATGGCCTGGAGATTCGTTTTGTCTTCTTTTGTTCGAAGAACTGCAGTAAATACAGAGCCGTGTGTGTGAATAGGTCAAAGTTGACTTTGCCCTCTGTCATAAATATCAAAAGGCTATTGAACTCATCACCAAAATAAGACATGTTTGCTGTTTGTGTTTCCCTGTGTGGTCCCTGATGGCCGGGTCTGGTCCCTGATGGCCGAGTCTGGTCCCTGATGGCCGGGTCTGGTCCCTGATGGCCGAGTCTGGTCCCTGATGGCCGGGTCTGGTCCCTGGTGGCCGGGTCTGGTCCCTGGTGGCCGGGTCTGGTCCCTGGTGGCCGGGTCTGGCCCCTGATGGCCGGGTCTGGTCCCTGATGGCCGGGTCTGGTCCCTGATGGCCGGGTCTGGCCCCTGATGGCCGGGTCTGGTCCCTGATGGCCGGGTCTGGCCCCTGGTGGCCGGGTCTGGTCCCTGATGGCCGGGTCTGGCCCCTGGTGGCCGGGTCTGGCCCCTGATGGCCGGGTCTGGTCCCTGATGGCCGGGTCTGGTCCCTGATGGCCGGGTCTGGTCCCTGATGGCCGGGTCTGGCCCCTGGTGCTCGTATCTAGAACATGATCGTTGTTTCCGTGCATGTCTTCCATCAACATGACGCCTGCAGCTCTGACAGACGCCGTCTCCCATCTCACACCTCGCCCATTCATAACTCTCCCCCCACAGACAACGGCGGTGAGTGATGCCCGACACAATTGAATTCCCCTCACCACATGTCGCATCTTCCCCCACCCCAGACGCCTCCCGCTCACAGATAAAACCTCCGTCAATGGCCCTCGACACGTGGCAGTTTGTGTTTAGCTGACCTGTCTGATTAAATAACGCTGTTAGAGGAGACAGAAATAAAATCAGAAAGACTGGATTGGGCTGTGTGCACACGACCCCTGCAGTCATGGACTCCTGCGGCGGCGATCCAGTCTTATCGGACAGGAGCAGCAGCCTGGTGGTGGATTAGGGGTGGGGTCACCTTGGTGCACCCCCTCGCATCCCTATGCCCCCTCCCTTCTCCCAAAGCCCTTTATGAGGACATGGGTGGAGGAATTCTGTGCCCTTGAGCGAATGACACGGGGGAGAACAAAAGCCACTGGGATTAATGGAATGTAACATGGCATTTCTGACCCGTTTTTATTCAATAACTTGTGGAGTGGTATGTCAATATTTAATGTGTATTGTTTGAAATTCTTTGAAATTTAGATGACCCTAAAGCTAAATTATGTTAAATTCTTTATTGTTTTGTTCAAATCTTAATCCCCAATATTCCATGGAATAAAGTAAAATCTGTTTTGTCCCAGTGTTGCAAAAGCAGCAATAGAGAACTGCATCTAGTTATCGAGCGTTTTATTGTCCGTAAACCAGTAAGTGTGATGTTAGCATGCTAATGTTCCTTAGCTTTACGGTAAACTCTGTTCTGGGTTCTGACAGTTGTGAAAAGCACTTACTCATCGTAGTTAAAGATTATGATGCTCATAAGTCTCTTTGTAAGTGAGGAATACATTCGGACCTGCAAACTATTAAAAAATAACTATTTCTGTTTTTCATGTTTTTAAACGAGTACAGATCAGGTACTTTTATTATCTTTAACGGTCGGATTTGTTTTATTTTACATTCTTGTGGATGTTATTTTATTTAGTCAGTATAAGATTGAACACAAACAGGCCAGAGTCAGCATATTATTACATTTTCTCCATCGTCATAGTACAAAAAAAACATGAAACACTAAAGAACAACAATAAGTGTGACATAAATCTATAAGACAACGGACACACAACAGGACAACAAACCTGAGACAATACAAAGTAAACAGAGACAATTTACTCTATTTAAACAACAGTAGTTAAAAGAGCCCAAGACAAAAGCATTGGATAAATTATGTGCACGACTGTTTTGTTTTCAACAATTTTTTGAGTAGTTTCCACTGTTTCTGATGGGCTCTGGCAAGGTATTCCATAATTATGCGCCTCTGAAAGACACTGCCATTTAGCAAAATTTGCATATAAGTTTGAAAAAAAGAATACAAAATTGTTGACGAACCGAGAGTAGAGAGAGTTGGGAGAATGGTGTGGTTCCTCAAGGTGTTGGTAGAGGTGGTTGGGAGCAGAAGAATCTGTTTATTTACTGAATTGTAGTTTTACACCAGCTTTATAGTTAGTAGAACATTTGGAATTGTGTTTGTGATTGTGGATTGAAAAAGTCACAATTTTACACGAGAAGAAACATACAATCCCAACCAATCGTCTTTACCAATCTGTTGCCGGAGGCAATCAATGGTGTTTCCTTGGTGACCAGTTAATTCTGACTCACTCAGTCTTGAGACTCATTAGAACGTACTGTCGCCACTGTTAATTTGCAGAAGTGTTCAGGGAGCATTTGGAGCTGGAAAACACATTAACCTCCTTCATTTTGGATTCAAGCTCTCGTAATGAAGCAGAATCATTGCACTTTTTGGATTTTCTGACAACTGCGGAGCTAATGGGCTGTCACATATACACAATATAATAGTTCCCATCAAACACACCCTGGGACTACGCAACGTTAATGTGCATGTTACATATGACGTGTTCAGATAACACGAGGGGGAGCCGGTGGTGATTAGGGAGAGTCTTGAGAGGGTCTCGTCATTAGTCTCCTGTTGTGCGCTTTCATAGGGTTCAGTGCTTTTAGAAGAATGACTTGGTTGCATTTTGGCGACCGGCGGCCTGTGTTTGTTAAGTATGAATGAAGGAAAGCGTCAGGGAGCTTGTGGGTGCTGGTTTTTGGAGGATTTTGCGTGATATTTTAGTTTTCCCTGCAGACTTTTAAAGTCGGGCTTAGAACTATTTCCGTTGTTAGTTTAGAGTTTTTATGCGAGGTTGTGGTTATATGGATGATTAGCTCTGGTCTGGTGGTCATCTGAAGAGAGGTGGGTGGCACTGCGACGAGTTGATTGTGATCTTATACGTCAGATCAAGAGTTTTCCAACCAATATTTTGTAGCATGGATACGCAGGCCTTCTCTGAACTCTTTTAAGTTTACACTTCCAAGATGGTTGTGCAGTATTTGATTGTCCACACATTTTGATCATATATTTTTTAAGCCAATGACTATGGCTTTAATTAAATTGATAGTTTTAGTGGGCAGTTTGTTGTGCCCGTTACTGCCAAAGGACAGGCTGTAGATTGACCACGATTCGATTTGGATTCAATTAATTGCATAACTCTACCCAGAAACATTGACCATTTCAACTATTCAAATTCTGTTTTCAACTCTCTTGCAGGCTTCAAACTGAGGAAAAGGAGGATTGTGAATGACCCCACAGGCGGGATGGGGAACTGCCCTCACCTGGTCGAGGCAATCCCCTGTGAGGACCCCAGCTGTTACGACTGGCTGGTGGTGAAGCTGGACGAGTGTGTGCCCGATAACGAGAAGGCGTGTGGGCCGGGGACTCAGAACCCACAAGTGCAGTGTGTCAACAGCGACGGTAAGTGCGTCCATATAATCCATATAAGATTACACAATAGTTATGGTCTGACAAATAATGACACCTAAATTTGGTTAAATGATAGTTCAAACTGTCTGAAACAACATAATCAGTTACATGTCATTTGTCTACATTTTCAGATTGAATGTCGCTTATTGATGACATAGACAGAGGGAATCCAATTTAAATTTATTTTTTGATGAATAATGTTTCATCTCAAACTGCCACTTGACTGATTTTATGTATTGTATTTATTGTATTTTATTGTATTAATTGTATTTATTGTATTTATTTTATTTATTTTACTGATTAAAAACGGTGTGAAATAGTCACCACTGGGACTATCTCACCAAATTAGGTCATAATCAGAAAACATGAAAAGTACATGCACTTTAAGTCTGCAGTACTTGTATATACAAAGACTTCAATGTTTGAACCCTGTTTGGACCGATGCATGTTATTGTTAATCAGGCATTTAAGAGGTAAATAGCTGGAATGATAAGTATTTTTATCGTTTAATAGTTAATATCGTTCATAATATATTGCAATTTGCTTACGTTGTTTGAAGTAATACAAAATGATACAGCAAACACACGTTTTGACTGAATTCTAATCAACGTATATTAAAATATCCTTGTCATTTCTGATTCCGTCCCCATAGTATTATCACAGATTACATGTTTGGTGTTTCGTGATCAGAAGCTCTCATGCACAGAGGAGTGATGGTGTCTGCGCTCGCTCTCACAGATGACACTTCCAGTTTGTGTGAGCTGACAGTAATTGCCGGCTGTGTGGGAGAACATAAGTCTTCATTAGAGGCAACAAGACAAAGATCACCAGTTCGATATCTCTTCTCTATGAAGCCGCGTTCTCAGGATGATATGTGGGGGGGTGACACAAGGCAGTTATTCAATGATCAGAAATGACTTTTTTTCGCCCTGATGTAACGAATAATTGAAGGGAATGGAGCTCAACAGTCCTGCCCATTTCAAAATTCGTTGTGGTACCAGAAGTAATTTTCACATTCGTTTTTGCCATAGGGTTTTAAGTCACATGCAGATGTACTGAACGCTGGCGGTTATGTCTGCTTCAAGACGTGACAGATGAGTGAATGTAGCAGCTTTAGTTCCTTATACATTTTAGTAAATGACAAGTAGTTACAAAATCTTTCAGAGGAACAACCTATAACAACAAAATCCTACATATCTCATGAATAAACTTTCAGAAAACAACTATTTATTGAAACAACATTCACAAGAAACAAACAAAATGACACTCGGCACGTTTGCATTTTACATGGGCATCACCTTTGCATACAACGGTTCATCTTTGCAAATCTCATTCGTGTTGTTAGCAAACATTTCCATCATAAAAGAGCTCCTACAGGTGTTCCATGTTTTGTATCCCACTGCGACATCTACAAAGTCACCCGGCCTTGGCTAATCACCTCGTGACACTATCTGCTGTCCCTCTTTGCAGATTGCTATAGGGATTAGCTATGCCGGACTTTGAACTGCTGCCCAACGCTGTAATTGGCAATTCGAGTTTTGTTTCTTTTCTATTAAGCATTTTATGTGTGTATATATATATGTATTTTGTGTATGTATATATATATATATATATATATATATATAATATATATTATATATATATATATATATATATATATATATATATATATATAATATATATTATATATATATATATATATATAATTAAAAAAAATTGAACAAATTAAAATATATATATATATATATATATATATATATTTAAAATATATATATATATATATATATATATATTTTTTTTTTAAATTTGTTAAATTTTTTAATTTTTAATAGGAAAGTACCTATTTTAAAAAAGTCCTGTTTCTCCAAGCCAAAGGATTCCTCCAACATATCAAAGTTTTTCATTTGATTTTACAATCTGGTAAAAGACCTTACATCTCAGGTCAGTGCTATTTGGCTTAGAACCATGATCAAAACATCTTTCATTAGTTTGTATGTTTTTTTGTCTTTCCATGTCATAAACTGTACAGGAACCTCTGGCACAACATTACATCACATTTTTTTCCAAGGACAAAGACTTTCTTTTGAATGAACAAATAGTTTGATAAGAATGATTCAGACATAGTAACAACTTAATTCCGCTTACCGCTTAAAGGGACCACATATAACGTTCTGCAGTTATAAAGTTACACAATTCCATAGAACTAGAAACTTAAAACCATACTTCAGACGTTTTGAACAATTCATGGCTACTGCCATTTTAAGGACGGAAGCTGCTTGCTGTGCCAGAAATGTATGACTGTGGTCAGACTGTGGTCAGAAGGGACCAGTGGACTTACAGGTAGTGAGCAGCTGGCTAATGCTAGTTTACATCCTACTGTGTGACTATGGTAATACATGTTAGCCTCCTTCCAAACATGTTAACAAGCCTAATTTCCAACTATGTTACATTGTATGAGTGTGATATATATTAGGATGAGACAGTCACTCATCTGCACAAAAAGTCTGTGCATTTGTGTTTTAAAGGCTTGTCCGGTGCAGGGGGATTGTGGATGAAGAAGCTTAGATATAAATGTCTGCAAAAGTTTGTTTGAAGTGTGAGCGACTCACCGCAGTGGAATCAAAACCCATCAAAATCATAACTAACTAACATCTTTAAAAATCAACCCTTTTAACATACAGTTCTATGCACGGTTTTTCCTGACCTGATCTCACAGTGGGACATGCTACAACATAAGATGGCGTCTTCAAAATGGCCGTGACAACAAATAAGTCACGTGACTAAACCCCATGAATACTGGGAGGCATTAGAGCTAAACGGAAAGCATTTCCATGAAACAAGCAGTCTTGATTGTGGAGATGCTTGTTCACAATTAGGACTGTTGTTTTAATATTGTTTGTGCAATTTTAACATCCAAAATAGAAACAAAATACATGCCTTTGTTTAAGTCTATTTTACATATATATTGTGCCTTTAATTAAGTAAATACTTAATTGAAGGCACAACATAGTAATACGTATTTACTCAGCCTGAATCATTTGTTCATTAGGATTTAAGTCTTTGTTTATGACTTTATGTGGTCAGTATTCCATTTATGTGAATTCGATACCACTCACTAATAACTTAATTAGCCTTAATAAAGTATGAACAAGCCTTAATTCATAATGAACAAGTAGTTTATTAATGGCTCAGGCTTAGTAACAATTTATTTAAGGGGTCTGGGTTAGGAGCTGGAGTTAGGGTCTTTATTAAGTAGTTATTAAGCCTGACTCCTTTGTATCAAACTAATTGTTCATTATGAATTAAGTCTTTAAGTGCTTTATTAAGGGCATTAAAAGTATAGTTATTATATAGTGTTTTTGTGAATTCTACAATTGTCCGTCCTTTCTTTGGATTCAACAATCCTTCGACGCCCGCAAAAATGTCTTGATGGCGAGTTGTAGATTTTTATCTTACAAAAACATAACGAATCCATCTTGCTAGCTTTTTTTCTCCTCTGAATTTGACTCGTACAGGGATGTGACAATTACGACCAGTGGATGCCTGTGCCGTAACGCTACAGTCTTTAATGAGGGCTCAGGGGACAGAGGCAGAGGCGTGAGGGAGGGCCACATGAAACAGGGCCTCTCCATCACTTTCCATATTATATTCCTAATCAAGCTCCCATTGACTGTGCCTGTGCCGCTTGTTGTAGCACTGATTAGCATCCTCTCTGCTCCGAACCGACGCCGTCTACTCTGGTAATTATCTTTACTGCCGTTCGCACAAAGGATTACGCAGATATTGTCCTTGACACATGTTGTTGCGGTAACAGAAGAAAAGAGTGAAGACACCTGGGGCAGTCGAAAATCAATTTGTGGGAAGATGGCATTTACCAAATAAGTGGCGGCTTTGTAGTAGCAGTACAAATTTGGTTACTTTGAGGCAGTAGCAAGCTGCTACTTTTAAGGATAGACAAGAAGACTTGGGGTGTTCATCAGTATTTAGTGGATAACATTTGCACAGAAAATGAAAAAAAACAAACATGCAAAAGTGAAGATTCCCATGTGAAACATGAAAGCCTATTCTACTGAACCTATAAACACTGCTCCTCATGTTATAGAGCGGAGCATGAACGTCCCTCTGAACAGGGTTAGACAATGAAATGGGCGGGAGAAGAAGAACCAAGCTTCCCGCTGTAATTCCCAGCGGGCGGCACAGATTCAGCAGCAGAAGTGAGGGAAAACAGGCTATATTTCGGAGCAATTTAGATATAGTTGTGACTCAAGGTCATTTTAGATTTTATTGGTCAATCACTGCTTGCCTTGATTGCTCTTACTGCACGCCACTGTTTTGAGGTATTTAGTGTGTTTGATTTTTGCTCAAACACAGATTGTTTTGGTCTGAGTTTAACAGAAGTGGATAAAAATGAGTTTTATTTACTCAAAGTATTTAAAAAAGCTTACATCGAACTTGTACTTCAGTAATATTATTTTAAAGTAACAGTACTCTTACTTGAGTACATGTTTTAGTTGCTCTTCCCACTGTGTCAGACCATGAGTTACAGAAACATTACAGCAACGTTATAAGAAGCTTTAAATGTTGGGTTTCATCAACATACCATTCATATTCTTTTTATGCCCCTTTCATTGTAAATATCATGATTTTGTATTGTATTTGATCAAATCCGATAATACTTACTAAACAGGCCCATGAGAAAAAATGACTTCGCCCCCTCTTTAATAAAAAGTAATTTGAAGACAATGGAACCGTTGTACGACCAAAGACGAGCTGCGATTTATATCAATTGTGTCTGATCATTTTGGTGGCAGAGTGAGTCATCGCCTCATTGTCACTGTCTCTGTCAAACATGTGACCAGAAGTGACCACAAGCGCTCTGTCATCTTCCCATTTCTCTTTACATTTTCTAACATTTAAAATGCAAAAACATCACTGGCGCGTACTGGTCCACGCTGTCCACTTTAAATTCATCACATTAGATATTAGATGAAAAATGATTTATTTATTTAGGTTTATTTGATTGGGTTTCATGAGCTCATGTCACACAAGGCTTACGACCTCTTTGTCCCCCCTTGGGTACTTCTGGTCTTAATCTGATTGATTGATTCTGTCCATCATATATTGGTCATTTCCAAGTGCTCAGCCTCTCTGTGCCTCTCATATCCCCTTTGCTTTCTCTGCTTTCTTCCATGAAACCTCTGACTGTTGACCTTAAAATATCGATTTTTGAGTAACTATTTGGGTGACTACTTTATTGAAAGTAGTTGTACACTTATATTAAATTAAATCCTATCACTGGCCAATACCCTCTTTCTTTTTGTTTGATCATAACACAGTAAAACTACACCCTAATGAACTCTCAAGAACAACTCTTTACATTTCCCCTCAAGGTAAGTCCACATTCACACCAAAAAATAACTAATCCCTTTTCGCTGCAAATGGAAATGACTTTGCTTCACTTTAGCTGCATTTGTTTCTCCTCTGTAAAAGCCTCTCTACTAAAAAGGTTTGGAAGTCCTTTGCTACACCCGCTCAATCCAATCTATTGGTAAATTAAATTATCTCCCCTCAGTCGGTTTGCATTTAGCGTGCCTTTCTTCCACATTACTTCTGACTGACAAAATCTCTCCCTGATGTTAGAGAAAAAGAGGAGAAGACGTGTAGGTTTTAGAGGTGTGTTTGATTTGCTGCACACTGGAAGGAAAATTGTCCCTTTGATGGTGTCAATTGCTTGCTGAGTGGAGGTTGAACAGAGACCGAGTTAGATGTTATCGTGGAACCACCGCGAACAGGAAACGCGGGAGGTGGTTTTTGGTGTCAAAGCGATTCCTTCCGTCTCCTGTAACCTCTTTTGAAGTCAAAGTTGCTGGAAAGCGTGTTGGTATGTTACAGGGTAATGTGATGTCTCACTCAAGAATCACGGTGAAAGGAGGCGACAAGAAAGTGCAAATGCAAACGTTTCTTGTTGATTGAGGACACTGGGAAATACTGACAGGATGTGATCAGGAGGGGATCTGCAGCACGTATGAACTGAAGGCTAACCCCCGCCAGTGCCCCTTTGTGTACCTTTAGCTCGACAGAAATAACTTCAAACCGGTATTTGTAAGTGGACGGTTAATGTTGTTTATTTCTATTGATAAGTATGAATCTGTCTCACAAGACCTTGCCAACAGAAATCTCCAAAGCCCCCATTTTGTATTGCTAAATCAAACTAATATATCGCAGCTGCAGCGAGCGTACTCATGTATTTATGGACGTGGAATCCAAAAAATCTTAATTTACACGACATGTAAGGGGGATTTTCTGTGTTTTATCCAAATCTCAAAACTTAAATAAAACTCTATAAGACAGCCAACGCCAAAGGTAGGAGAAGTATTTCATAGGGTATTGTTGTCTTACACCTTTCAGAGTTCAATTAAGTTGAATTAATTGTTAAATCAGTTAAATCAATAACACATGCCACTGAGCTGTGTCATTTTTTTTTTAATGCCCATTTCGACTCTTGGAGAGAAGTACAATCATAATTTCCCCAACATTGTTTTTACTAAAACACCCCCAGATTACTGAAAAGTGTTTTTTGTAAGAAAAAAAGAAAGACCCAAAACTAATTGCTGTAAAATTAGAATATTCAGCAGCCCTGATTCAATGACCTAATCCCTACACAACTGGCAAATGTACCCAAGATAAGGTTATGTGTAGTTAGTTACCACATGTGGGGCGAAATATTCACCATATAAAATATACCGGAGTATATATATTTTTGTTTGGACATTCCAAAATTGGCCCAAAAGCAGTAAATTATTTAGAAACAGCTGCTTTGATCTGATTGGCTGGTGTCATGTTCCCTCATTTCAGGAAGTGCACTTAAGCACCAGTGACAACAATGACATCATAAACTCCATCAGAGTCAACACATCCCTGACATTGAAGTCTTTTATTACCTCTATCAGACGCCCCTTGTCACCCCTCACCCCTCACCCATCCCCCCCACCCCCCATAGCACGGCGTGGCATCCCCTGCTCCCTCTCTCACTCTGCCCAGTATCGATCCACCGCTGTCTCCTTCAAATGAAAATGGATCTATTTTTTCCCCCTGGGCGCTGAGCGTGTCATTCCACGAGCCGGTTGTCTTTTCACTGCCCACTGTCTGAGATTGTGCACAGATATGCTCCTCTGCTGATGGGATGGATGGGTGAGGTTGAGCCTGAAGAGTCAGATCAATACGAGCCACATCAGCAGCCCACCATGCCTCCAAAACAAATCTCTGAATGGGCTGTGGATTCAAACCAGTTCCCCTTTACTGGAACACATTTGCCTTGAGTCATTGGAGATAATCTGTGGAGGTTAACATTGCTATAGGGACTAGATGTTGCTTATAGACAGAGTTAGTTAACCAGCCTGACCTGTAAAATATAAATACCGTATTTTGCGCACGAAAAGGCGCACCTGATTATTAAGCGCACCATCAGCTATCTGTGTACCATGTGTACTGGTCCATATATAAAGCGCACCGGAAGATAAACAAAACAGACGGATAAGTCAGAGTCAGTTGAGCTTTATGAAACGCGTTCAACTCATTCAGATCAACATTGTTCAACATCAAAACACACTCTGCTATTGCTAAAAGACACGTTAGCGTATTCACAACAACTCCCAGCCTCGCTCAGTTGCAACATGTAAAATACAACACAATACACTCACTTTTTCAGTTCATTCCTCGTCCTCAAATCCTTCAAATGCGCTGAAGTACATCCCGCACAGCTATGACCAGACGTCCCGATTTACCTGGGACAGCCCCGATTGTTGTGTCCCGGTTTAATGTCTGCTGGGGCGCAGAATGGTCAAAGCAGCCAAAGCGCCGATAGTGCTCCATGCTAAAATCTCGTTGGTCATGTGATCCCGCATCTCGGATCCATGCGGCAGTTCAGTGATGATTCCGATCTTTTGATCCCACAGTTGACTGATCATTTAGCCCGTAAGCGCATTTCTTGTGATAATATAACAGATCTAATGGTCTCTTGGCAGTAGCCATCTTGGGACAAGTTTGGGGTACTTCATTTACCGGTAGGTGTCTGCGTTGTGCCTGACTGAAAATGTTGTTTATGTTTTGACAAAGTGTCGCATGTGCCGCGTGTAGCAGAAGACTACTGTTCCCAGAATGCTTTGCACACATGTTGTACGGACTTCCGGTTCCGGAGTACTGTAACTCTAGTCGTGCATCGGCGTCTCGTGTCCCAAATCTTCTTCATACACTGTGTACCACACAAAATATCTTCGCGGTCAGTAAGCACAACCAGAAATAAACCATATATTAAGCGCACCGGACTATTAAGCGCACGGACGGCTTTTGAGGACGTTAAAGACTTTTACGTGAGCTTTATAGTGCGGAAAATACGGCAACATTTTACCCTAAAAATGTGAGAAACAGAAGCGGTTACTGTTCACTTACCTAATGCATTTTGAGCATCATAATTATTCACTCTGATGATTTAAGGGCTTTTCAGAGTTTACTGTCAAGATAATGGTAACAAACAATAGCATGCTAATAGCGCACTTTCTGCTTTACGGAGAATAAAACACTTAATAATTTGATTAACCACGACAGCCCTAGGTGCAGCGCAATATATATATTGTTTTAATTTTATATTTTATATATTTTTTAGATCCAATATAGGCCCACACATTTAGAACCTGTTTCTAGCTATTTGTCTGTTTGTTCTGTCTTTGGGTTTTATGATAGATTCTCTTTCCGAATTATGTAGAGTGGCAAGTCGTCCAGTGATTCATTTACTCTGGATGCCCTACCTGCTCCAAACAGCCACATACTCTACCATGTGACTGGAGCAGGCAAAGTCTATGGAGCACCTTACCTAAGGGTTCAAAAACAGTAAGAACTTTGGCAAACTGGTTGGTGGGCACACACTCAAGCCACTGTGCCACTCCGAGATCAACTTGAATGCTTCCAAAAATAGCTTGACTGTTTCTGCCAAATATCGCACATTCTTCTGCCCATCACTGCTCTAACCCAGCTGTGTCTGCTTGCTTCCAGGTGAATTTGTGGAGAGACAGCTGTGCCGCGATGCCATCCTACCCATGCCCGCCATCTGCGAAGTGCCTTGCCCAAAAGACTGTGCCCTGAGTCCCTGGACAGCCTGGACCCTCTGCTCCCACACCTGCTCGGGGAAGAGCACCGAGGGAAAGCAAACCAGGGCAAGGTCTATACTGGCCTACAATGCTGGAGAAGGTAGGTTGTACAAATGACTCTTACTACTGCAAATGTCTAAGATTTACAGTTGTCCACATCGGCTGAGAATTCTGAGACGAAACTGCAAAAAAGTTATGTTAACAAAGCTGAAGTACTAAAAACTCAGTGTATCAGTCTCAGATCGTGATGATTATTGGAACGAAACAAAAATAAGTGGTTTTGCCCATCACCAATGTCCTATTTTTATGGGCTTCATTGGTAAAATATTCCATCTTGTCAATGTTCAACAGTCCTTTAAGTTGTTTAACAAGATAGAATATTTAGTTTTGAATTGTTAATTGCTGTGGCGTCTGACTTTCCCATCACTTTGACATTCATGCATATCGCACTGTAATAACTGTGATAATGAAATATCGCCTTACTGCTTCACACATGCCATCTCTTTTTGTCTTTTTTGTTCCTTTCAGTGCTTATAAATGTATGATATGATTAGAAAATCTATTTCAAATTTATTTCAAACAAATCTGGCTTCACAATAACGTTGACAGATGCAAATTATGAATAACTTCCATTTCTACAGAATATAATGAAGTAAAAGACAACTACTGTCATATAGGTAAGATGCGCATAAGAATAGGGTACTGTATATTGCTTATTAATGAGTCTATAGTCCCCTTATTTAAGCTCCGGTGTGACTGTTGAACCCATTGTTCCTGCTACATGCCTCATTTTCCTCCCCGCTCTGCACCGCGAGCCAAATGTCAGAATTAAATGAATAATTCTGTGTGTTCCTCGGCAGTGACGGCTAAGGTTGTGGCCTGGGTTACCGTGATGCAGGGTAAGGATGGCGAGTTAGCATAGCAAGCCTAGCATCACCATTCAGAAAAAAAGTGTTGTTGGTTCCTTAAAATCCAACCCCTTTGCTTCCCTTCAAGGGCCGTCGCTGTTGTCGTCTGTGAGCCTCATCTTTGGTACATGTATATTTGATGTTATTAGCCACAATGCTAACGGCTGTAGTTAGCTGTAGCTGTAGGACCTTGATGTGATCCCCTAGCGATCTGCAAACATAGCACTTCCTTAAATAAAAGTCATCAATTTGGAATCCTGATCTGTAATAACACAAAGCAAAGAAGTGCAAGTGCTATTTGAGTAGTAGTAGTAGTATAAAACTGTAAAAATAAATAAATTACCCTCTCACCCTTAGACAATTCTAAGAGATTTATAATATATGTGAGAAATCTTGTACTTGAGAAAATGTTCTTAGAATTAAAACACTAATCAAATCAAAAGTTGGCAATAACATACAGTACAAGGCTATAAATCTGTAAGTACTTAACCGAAACACATTTGAGGACCACTGCCCTATAAGTGCATAATGTTTATCTAAGTATTTTTGGAATGATAGGGATGTACGTGCCATTGGGATGTTAGCCAGCCCCACATGCTGCCAATAACCAACGTTCTTGCTAAAGCTAGTCGGTGGGGCTTCGCAGATGGTTAGCGTCTCTTGGCACGCCATCAGAATTTTTCCCTTTCACTTCCCTGCTTCCCTTTCCGAAGCCTATGCGCATTACATGTTGTTTTTGGCATAGGAAGGACCACATACATGCCTCCCTCATACATAATGAATGTCACTGTTAAAGAAGTTAGTACATGGAAGACTGCAAGATGTCCATGCCAGATTGTCTTGTATTTAAGTTTGCGTTTGGGCGTCGGTGGTGGTCGATGGGGGATGCTAAAGTATTGGGTGGTATAGGTTGTAAATGTGAAGCTCCCCTGGCCATCTGCTGCAGAACAGGAGTGCTGGGTGGAGGAAATCACAGCGTTGTTAAACCAAAGTGAAGACGATTAAAGATGCTCCAGAGATGTCTGCAAAAAAGGGAGCGAATGGACAGTAAAAGGCTGAAAGATCCCACACATCCTGCATTTTGAGTTATAAAAGCTTGACAGTGTTCTGGAAGATAATTTCAATGTTTTTCCTATGATTAATGATGATGGCAGAATCTCGTTTTCCACAAAAATATATAGTATGTGAATGATTAATATACTATCAAATAACCAGTATTCCCTATTAAGATAAGATAAGATAAGATATTCCTTTATTGTCCACACATGGGGAAATTTCATTGTTGCAACGCAGTAAATACAGAGGAAAAGGACAGATAACAAAAAACACTCTTAATAGAAGAACTCTTATAAACAAAAACTCCTATAGACAAAACCTCTCATTTCTTAATAAGGAATGGAGGGGAAAAATAATGATAAAATAGAATAAAAACAGCTAGCGTAAGATAAGATAATACTAATAATAATGGTAAAATAAACACTCTATTCCCTACATTTGTCAGTGTTTACCTGCTATACCAACAACAAATTATTATTTTAGTAGTCGACTCGAGTTAATTTACTAAAAATGAAAGCGTATCACCACATACTCATACTTGTATACATTCATAAGTTTACTAGGTAATTTCCAAAACCTTTGAATTCCATTACAATTCTGTGAAGACATGTACAGCTGTATAACATCCACTTCCACAGACATTTGTATTCCCGACTTATCACCCTTTTCATTCACATCCTCAACAGTGGTCACATGCCTGCTTGGATACTGTATCTGCTATTTATTCAGGTGGAGACGTGGGTCTGCATTTACAAAAGGGATTAATGTCTGATAAGATTGAGCCAAGTCAATAACATCATTATCCAGACTGCAAATAATATGCGTTGAAGAGTCTGGAGCAAATTAAGACGGTGTCTAGTTGAAAAGCATCTCAGGAAGGGAATGTTCACAGTAATTGGTAGCACTTAAATATTTATTAATTCGCTATTTAATTAAGCATTGTAGCAATAATGGTCTGTCCCTCTATTGGTAATGAGTCTCCAGTCTGACAAATGGCTTCCGTAATGAATTCCAATGAAATGTGTCATGAATGTCCCTTGGAAGGACAGAGCCAAGTGCCTGACTTATGGATTCTGTGGCTTGTGCTACTTTTCTGTGATGAAAGAAGTGTATTTTTGTAAAATGTATTTGTACCTAGCATGTCAAGTATGTCCATTTGTACTTGGATGGGAGACCGCTAGAACACCAGATGCCACGGTGGGCCAGCTAGAGGAAATGTCCTTGGGCAAGACACTTTACCACATTGCCTTGTAAAGAGTGCCATGAAGGTGGAAAATCCCTATAGAAAATACACTGTAGTAATAATAATGATAATAATATATAATGCTAATATTAGTACTAATACAATTACATATATAACGTGATTGGACAATACTTGCAAAAATATGCATGAAAATGGTAGGTGCTAAGACTCAACCTTGGGGAATACCAGCAATTTTAAACAAGAAAAAAAAGAGAAGCTAAAACATGTCTTGTGCTTTCTTTTTTTTTGTTGACTAAACAATAATTACAATGCAATGTGTATGTTTCTTATTAATTTTAACTATTTTCTTAATTTGTCCCATTAGATATTGTACACATTTTATTATTATAGGAACAATAATCAATTACAAGGTTTTTACCATAGAATTTAAGGCGCAATGGACGATTTTTCGGCAACGCAGGCGGAAGTGCGCATGCCACTCCCCCGTGCGCATGCCACTCCCCCGTGCGCATGCCACTCCCCCGTGCGCATGCCACTCCCCCGTGCGCATGCCACTCCCCCGTGCGCATGCCACTCCCCCGTGCACATGCCACTCACCCGTGCGGACTGATACAACACACACGTGCGTTTGTTTATTAGCGCGACGGATCGCATCGCATCTCTCGTCTCCCGTAGATTTCCGTCTCTTCTGAGTCCGCTCGAACAGTCTTTCTCCGTCTTCATTTTGTCTATAACTATATTATGATAGATCAATGCGCTTAGAAACGCGGAAACGTGCTGCTCATGGGGACGATCCGCACGCGGCTGCAGGTGAGCAGTAGGTGCGTTTTATGATTGATACGTGGCAGGACTAATGGGCCGTCCACTCCATGAGGAAATGAGACTCAGATTTGGGCCAAAAAAATCGTCCATTCAACCTTTAAGTAATTCAAACAATGTGATCAAACACATTTATTTTTATTTTTTTCAAAACAAAGCAAAGCTTTAAACCGCTATTGCCATTAGCCGTGAAAATGGTCAAAAAGGCATTAGTGTGGACAGAGCCAGGTGCTTCATCACGGCTTAAGCCATGTGTCTGCTGCTAATGGCTGACCTTCTTCTGAGGATTTCTCTCTTCTCAAGGTGACAGCGGCTAATGACCAACCTGGGTGTCGTAGGGGTCATCCTCGTGACCTCAACACCTGGGGCCGTATCACTGTTCCTGCATGGCTATGTAAAGACACGTTGCCCCCAGGGTCAACTCTCCCCAGTCACTCCAAACCTCCACAGACTTTATCTCATACTACACTTTCCTTCTTCTCCAACCAGCTTCAATTAAATCAAAGTTCGTACAAAGAAAGAGGTTGGCAATATAGCTGTGGAAAGACTGGTTACTGGGCTTTAAGTCATTTCTCCACCAAAATTCTGCACACAATTTTAGAAACAGGAAATACTGTACTATATTTAGTTGTAATGACTAGAATTCCAAATATGAATCTTGATTTAAAGGTGATATTTTTACTGTGAGTCTGGTCACCTCTCCACAGAACAGACCCGTGACTTGGCTTGATGGCCTCACCCAGTCGCTATGGAGATATGATTATCATACTGCGGAACATTAAAGGAAAAGCAAGGACATCTCTATTGAGACAAGGAGGTTGCGTACTCTCCAGCATTCTGAATCTTTAAGTAGTTTTGAGCTGTTACAGTTACAATGATTATTTTTTCAAGCACATTTTAATGGGTTTAAACATTGAGGAATAAAGGTTGCCAAAATCTAAATGTGTGGACCCAAATCTAGAGAAATAATGTGTATTATACATTTTTAATGTTCTATCAAAAACAGTAAATCACTCACAATTATAGATACTCTGTAATTATAGTCCTGATGTAGCTTTTGTTTTGTCCTGTTCTATTCACCTTATTCCGGAATCCCGTCTGGGCACCGCCATCATGGATCTATCGTATTAGTTAACACAGGGGCTGCCGACCTCGAGAGAAAATAAGCACAGACTAAAAAGCCGTTTTCAGGCCGCCAGGGGGAATTGATGCATTGGTGACTTGTTGGTGCACATGAACATTAGATATTTTACACAAATTAACCTACTTTATAGCATTTTTAGCTGGACTTTTCCCTCGTTCTCTTTCCCGCCCGACTGGAAGTGTGATTACAACAAAAGTGCCGATCACATGGGAAAAGAAGGAAAAGTAGGCGGGGCGGAATAAGGTCAATAGTCGTGCTAGACCTGGTTGTGTTCTGAGTTTCATAGTTTTCTCAATCGTAGTTGTGAAGTGAACCTACCAACTTGACCATCCAAACATAGATATACTGCATATACAACTTGGACTAACTTCCTTGTGCCTCCCTCAGGTGGGATCCAATGCCCGAACATGAGCAGTCTCCAGGAGGTGCGCAGCTGTAATGACCACCCCTGCACGGTGTACCACTGGCAGACCGGACCATGGGGCCAGTGCATCGAGGACTCCTCCATCCCAGCGGGCAACAGCTCAGCGGGAAGAGCCAGGGGCGACGACAACTCCTGCTCCATCGGCATGCAGACGCGCAAGGTCATTTGTGTGCGGGTCAACGTGGGACAGGTGCCTCCTAAAAAGTGAGTGTTGGTTTGACGCAAAAATAGACTGAAAATGTATTTAAACGTGCCATGTGCATTAAAACCAAGAATCATATCATGCTTTATTTGTATTGTTAATGGCATTCAAACCTCTGCTTTGGAACCTCATGTTTTAGCACACATTAATTCATATCAGGCAGGTGTTTTCCACGTCAGGACTTGAGTTAGAACTCCAT
The DNA here is from genome assembly GCF_026437365.1 of Eucyclogobius newberryi. NCBI lineage: Eukaryota > Metazoa > Chordata > Actinopteri > Gobiiformes > Gobiidae > Eucyclogobius > Eucyclogobius newberryi. The sequence continues at coordinate 4,874,031 of NW_027315790.1, forward strand.
CTATCGACTAAAGATGGAACTACCTACCCAAACCTAGACTAACCAGACATGCTAATTTAAGCATGCAGTTATAATGAATGTTATTTGATGTCAGAAATTCTCAAAACGAGTCTGGTGATGATTTAAAATCTCTCATTTGTCCATGAATGATCCGGGGTAGAAAGGTTTTAAAGGTTTAAAGTCATCTTTACACAGAAAACGACACATTTCGGGTGCCATCTCGAAGTAATTTTCTATCTGAATGAACTGGCCTGAGAAGCAGGGCAGAAATCCTCTCAGGCCAGTACCTCCAGATTGAAAATGACTTGCAGAATACAGTCGAACTGTCTATACCCTTTTTGATCATGCTTGCCCATTATAGACTTACTAACAACAAATCAAAGGCACATTTTCTGCATTATAAGCTTATTCATATTTCTTCCCTGGCACCTCTTTTTCGCATAATTAACTTCCTTTTCTCCAATCTGCCATTCGCGCTTTCTTCCTCTACACCTCTTCCTCTCCTTTCCTCTGTCCCTGCAGCAGAGGTATCACTGAGGAGCTGCTTTAGCCAACAGTTTTTAACATCTGGGTCTCTGCTCCCTCAAGGCATCTGCTGGGGACACAATTATCTATTTATTTATGCGGCACAGCGGCTGCATTCTCCCGGCAGCACACGCCTCCTGCCAGGCCCCATACTGCGAATGGAAATGAATGTGTCTTTATACCCAAATTCAAATGTGAGTCTTGGGTCAGCTGCGGCCATGACTGCTCACCACTGTAGGATATAATGGGCAAAACAGAATCATTATGTTGGTCTTCACTCAAACATGCTCTTGAACCTTTGCTTTGTCATGTTTTGGAACTTAAAATATCATCTACTAAAACCACACATGACTTTCTATCAGTCAGGCCTGGATTTAGAGTTAGCTGTTATAGCTCCATCCAAACACACCTAGCTTGATGCTGTGCACCATGCTAATGCAGGCACACAGTTGTATTGAACGTGATTTAACTGCAGTAATGCTCACAACGAGTCTGCCCCCCAACCCTAAAACCCTAAAACCCTAAAACCCATTTACAGACTTTTGTTGTGGTGTTGCTCTTAATGACATTTGGCAGCCAACTGAAAAGGTGCATTTACTGCCACCTACTATAGTTGTACGTCTTCTGTAGTTGTACGTCTTCTGTAGTTGTTTGTCTTCTGTAGTTGTACATCTTCTGTAGTTGTTTGTCTTCTGTAGTTGTACATCTTCTGTAGTTGTTTGTCTTCTGTAGTTGTACGTCTTGTATGTGTTTTCGCTTCACCGTAAAAAAGGAAAAACAAAAAAGCAGAGAGAAAGAGAGAGAGAAAAATAAGTGCAGTAAGTCCCAATGTCCACTAAAAAAATATAAGTTACTTTTTCCATTTGGTCAAAGTCCATATTTATTTGTGTTCAGTTTTTGATCGTCAGTTCCTTCTGCGTTGTCCATTTTTTGTGATTTTCCCAGTTGTCAGAAGAACAGTCCAAACATATCCATCTATTGTTTTATGTTCAGATACAACATACTCTGAATATGATTTGCTGTACTTTATTCATCTCCAATATGTATGGACAATTGAGCAATCCCAAAAACACACAAAAATTGTAGGTTAATTTTTGTGTACCGTAAAAACATTCCTGGAGTAAGTTATCTTGTAGTTTCATTATCAAACTTCAGACTGAACTTCTGATCCTGCCTCGTAATAGCCACGCTGCTAATTTTTCATTTCATACTATGTCCTTCCCCACAGTTGCCAGCAGCAGGCATCACATTTCCAATTTATGCCCAATTTTCCATACATATTACAATAAATAGCCACAATAATGAATAATATGACTACTTAAAATTTTAATAAGATTTGGGAAAAAGACAATTCCACAAGATGAAAACAGCACCGTGAGCTATGTAGAGATGTAGAAACACTCCCACTCGGCTCATTAAGGAAAAGTTGTGCTATACTTAATCAGTTGCAAGTGAAAACCAAAACTTAAGCTGAGAAATAATTCTACTTAAAGTTAGCCACAAAAGTTAAGAACTGCAAAGTTTAAAATATCCCCCCTGTTCTAATTTTGTCTTGGACAGACATTTCGAGGCTCCCACAGTTTCCAGCGAGGCATGCATTGTTATTTATTGTGGTCAGAAACTGCAGCAAGAAATATAAGTGTTATTACATATGGCAGCAAGTTAATATTTACAATTACTCCATAAACATTTTTGTTTGTTTTGTTTATTCTACATTTTTGATACTGGAAACAAAAATATTAGCCCCAAATTCTGGCTTAACAAAGGCTTAATTAATTATGAATAAACAATTATAGCACTTGAATTAAGAGGCATGTCCAAACCATGATCAAATGCGGCCCTCAGACCATATTTCTTGGCCCTCAGGACTCCTGGTGTACTGGCTCATATTACCAGAAGCACTTTTCACATTGAGTTTTTAGAAATCGACCATGATAAAACCCAGTATCACACTTTTACTGTGTCTTATTGAGGAGCTGAGCCTGAATAAAGGTCTGATGGCTCAGTCCAACCTGCTTGTACATATTATATTATATTATATTATATTATATTATATTATATTATATTATATTATATTATGCACACATTTAGAGGCCCCAGGGATTGGAGTCATTTGATAACCTCAACCATTGTCCATTATGAATTAAGTCTTTGTTCATGTTTTATTAAGGAGTAGTTATTATAAATGATGATGATCATGATGGACTCATGTACATCTTTGCAACAATTAATATTTGTATTGTATGCAATGTAAAATTAAAAATTAAGGGTAATAAAACATTTTTCTGTGTATGTCCTTTTTGAATGTATTAAATTATTTTCTTACGTTAAAATAAAGTCTGCCCGTCACAACTACATCTGTCAATCAAAGTGTATTTATAGATCACCTTTGAATAACACAGAGAAGATATTATTGGATGCAGGGACATCTAAAACAAACAAAAACAAAAAAGTAGAATACATAGTGAAACAATGAAGAAATCATGAAACCTAAAAGTGGGACAGTGCTGGATTAAAAGTCAGAGACAACACGCAGACTTTTTCCAGCACAGACATGATTTCTATGATTTCATGTATTGGTCACAGAGTCCTTGCCCCTTTACTTAGGTTATGTAACTTTGTATTTATGTATTTGTATTTTCATGATGCAGTGTGACTCTGGTTTCCTCTCATCACTCCACACAGTCTGCCAGTTGGGGGGACCGCCTCGGACCTTCAAAGCCTGCTCACCGCATGCTTTTCCTGGCTCTGATCCATCCCGCTTCTACTCAGCCCCAGCGTACATCTCTCTAACCATGTCTATGATATCTTCTCTTTCAGGTGTCCGGAGAGCTTGCGGCCTGACACGGTGCGCCCCTGCCTGCTGCCCTGTAAGCGGGACTGCATGGTGACGCCCTACAGCGACTGGAGCCCCTGCCCGTCAGCGTGTCAGACAGGTAACAGAGTGCGCCACAGCGTACGGGGTCAAGCAAGGGACAGACTTCAACAGCACTGTCAGGGGAGGAGCACATGAAAGGAGCAAGTATGCTAATTTACCCTGACAATTAACATCAAGGTAGCAATCACTTAATTTACCCACGCGTGCCATTGGGGCCTAGTACAATTTTAATTATTCAAAATGCACGTAGTACGAGGTGAGGTGTCTTGATTTGAATCTCAAAGAACCCAATATCAAACAAACAGGTAAATGTTAGACATGTGTTTGGACGCAGTGTCTTTTATTTGCACTGCGTAGAGCAAATAACTTCATTGCATGTCTGAAAATCAAATGCTCAGTGTAAATGAGATGTTGCTTATCTATGTTTGCCAATAGCAATTATAGCTATAAAGTTTTAGTGCTAATGCTAAATTGCTAGACACTCTTGGACGTCCCTCGGCCCCTCCTCGTACCTATTCGGTTCCTTAACCTGCTGTAGACGGGGACGAGGATAATTTGGTTGTTTAGCAAACAACTAGCATTTAAACAAGACAAGAGCAACGACTACTATGACATGATGAGGTATTTCACTATTGTAGCTAAGCTCTTAAACAGTTCAACAAGATGCAGTTAAATGATCCTCAAGAGAAATTGTATATAAAAACAACTCTTAGGCTCTTAACTCAATAGTCTTAATAAAGCATGAACAAATACTTTTTTCCTAATTAACAAAGAAGTAAGAATTAAAGGGTTCGAAGTTAGGGTATTAATAGACATCATTGATAAACTATTTGTAGTTATAAACTCATCACTATGAATAATTAGGATGAGGAATATGTTTGGACCGCTGCAAACCGTTTAAAATGAACTTATTCTTGTTGTTGTCTTCTGGTACAGCGTCTTTTAAATATAATATACTATTGTGGCAATAGCTCAGTTGGTAAAGATGCTCGACTGTTCTATTCTAAAGTTACACACTGTGAACATTGTGAGAAAGAGAATCCCTCTTTAAACAGAAATGAAGATTTAAGGTCCAACCTACCGGTCATATATGATAGTGTTTTGAAGCCATGGGGCGGGAGATGCCTGGGACATTCTGATGCAATCAGGTACTCAGTGATGAGGAAGCGACAGTCAGAGGAGGTTCCACCCGGTGCTTAGAATAGAATATAAATCAGTTCTCAGACTCGATCTGCAGATTGAAGATGACTCTCTGGAAGTCAAAACGTCTTGTTTTTCTAAAAACAGTGTACAGATGACTACAACTGAATCTTTTTCTACAACTTTACCGTGGTAATTTAAATATTCAGTTCAAACCCAGCATAACAGACGTTTTATGTAGGATAACGATGGTGTCATATGATGACATATTATGCTAGATATAATATATTTTTTGCAGCCCTAGGAATGCAGCCATGTGTCTTTTAGGTTGTCTTCTTTACTGACAAGCCTCCTCATGACAGACGTGGACAGCTCATCACTTCATGTCTACATTCATATGTCAAACTAAGAAATTGCACTAGGCTGCATCTGCCTGCTGCTACCTGTTAGCTAATATTCATGCACAACAATATAATGGGCTTCTTTCTCCAGTCAATAGACTCTACCCCCTGTGGAGTCATATTGAATTCTATAGAGCTGTACAGGAATCCTGTTGGAGTTGCCTTGAAGCAGTCATTATCGGTATGGACGCATTAGCCTGGGTCATTGCGTTTCATTGACCTGTGAGGTTGAATGTAACAGAGAAGATACAGTATTAGTGGATAATGTTATGTTTGAAATGTTATCGTAATAGTAAGTATTTGGACCTTGAAGTAGTGTAGACTGTAATACTGTCATTGTGTCTTTGTGCACAAGTGTGTCTGTTTGGGGATGCTCAGAGTGAAACAAATAAACTGTGCACTTGATATTGAAGCAAATTTGAGTGTCTAGAACGTAATTAGATTAGAGAGTAACTGGGAAATGTATAGGTTTGCAGAAATGTGTATGCATCCAAAAGTACAGTTTACAGTACATCCATTGCATCAACTATCTATCTTTATTCCCAAAAATCAACACGTAGTATTATATACGTTTCTGGCAGTGCATATGGTTACAACTTGTAAACAAGGATTTAAGCATTTTGCAGAAGTTACACAGTGATGCTTTAAGTGTAACAGTGTTTTTCTCTTGTTTTGCAGGTGGTAACGTGAAGAGGAAACAGTCTCGGAAGCGTTTGGTGATCCAGCATCCTGCGAACGGAGGCCAGGACTGTCCCGAGCTGTTAACCCAGGAGAGAGAGTGCGACGCCCCCTCTGTCTGCCAGGGATACAGGTAAATCACAAGGAAAGAGAAGAGGCCATGACTGAGTGGCTGATATTTAAGTCAATGATCTGAAAGCATACATTACTTCATATCTGTGAGGCGTTCCCTAACCAGGACTCGTGCAAGAGCTCCAACTAGTGTCAGCAGAGGGAATTATATTGGGGTAATAAAAAAAGCAAGCATTCATCCGCCCTGCTGATGTAAGCATGCAAATACAATGAACACGATTTGATGGCAGAAATGCTCAGAAAGTGTCTGGCCATGATTTATGGAAAACACAGCATGAGATCTCGGAGCGCTACCTGCGGTGTTACAAGTCTGGGAAATATGGAACCAAGTGTTTTCTGAGGCTAAAAAGGAGAGGACTTACTAAACATCGAACAAGTGGAAATGACGCTAAATACAACTCCTGGTATGTTTTTGACGAGGGCAGAGTGTTAAAATGTGTTAAAGCTCAAAAAGTAAATTTAGCATAAAATGATTGAATTAGCCCTGCGACGGGTTGGCCACTGTCCAGGCTGTACCCCGCCTAAGGCCCAAAGTCACTGGGATAGGCTCCAGTCACCCGCGACCCCGGAAGGGAACAAGCGGTAGAAAATGGACGGATGAATTAATTAATTAATTGAGTAAATTTAGCATAATATGAATGAATTTATTAATTGAACACTCATTATCGATATTCTGTATCTTAGTCATTTGAACAAATTTACATAAGCCCTTTTAGTTGTGTTGAATCTGTAAAACTACTTGTAGTGTCCATAAAAACAAAGTAAAAAAACTGGATTATTCTGGGCGGTTTGTTGTCAAGTGCCTCATTGACTTGTGTGAAGTGTGAGTTACGTGGGCAGACCTGTGCATCTGCTGTGAATCAATAGTGAGTTATTTCTGATTACAAGTGCAAATAGAGACAGAAAACGCACCGCCTTTCTTGGATTGGATTTGTATTGAAAGGGTAAGAGATGGTGTCAGGCAAGATGAATTCATATGATCTGACAACACACAGAGAGTTATAAAGGACTCTTAGAAGGATATTTACTTTGTCCTCCTATACTTACAGTCGTTTTAATACTGCCAACATTTAATCTTGACTTGAGCGGTCACATTCAAAAAATAAACTATTTTGAGTTGATCCACAGCTCTTTTTTAGCTTTAGTTTTTCCAAAAGTGTTCCATGTACTAACCTGGTAGAAGACTGATAATATAAGTCATAGATAACTACACTTTATCAATCCAATGATGATGATAAAATTATATTTTATTGTTTTCATTGCTGGTTAGGCCACAGTTATTTTATTACTTGGTTTACGGATCCGCCGCACTTAGATGATTGATTTCTACAATATCAATAACATAAATTATTATCAATTGTTTTTAATAAAGTACCGCCGACAACGCAAAATAGCATTAAATGAAATATAAAAAGCGGTATTAAGTCAAAAGATAAGAGCGCGTGAAGCAATTTTTCGTCAAAATCCTGCGTGAGTCTGCGCGCGGCCCTGGGAGAGCATGAGATACGCGCCAGCCCGTTTCCTTGTCTGCTAAGCGCAGCGCTGACTCCTTTATATCGCAAATACACATTTTAAACCCGTTTACCACATTTTCTCCAGCGTGTTTTGCCGTGACTAGGGCTGCACACTTAGAAGTGTCTGTTCTACCGATGCAAAACACGCTAAATCTACTGTTCCACTCACCTGCGCGTCGCGTCTCCCCCCCTCCTCCCGTTTTGGGTAAACCAGGAAGAAAAAATATTTTGAAATTGAAATTATATTTATATTTCGCCCGCCTGTTCAATATATTTCATTTAAAAATCCGTAAACCAAGTAATAAAATAACTGCGGCCTAAAATAAAATAAAATTGTGAAGCCCTGCGATTTTTAGCTTTTCAAAAAATAAATTGAGTTGAAAATGGACTGAACAAACTCGGTTCAAGACATCCATGGTGTGACGGTGAATGGTGTATCTACTGACAGCTCCAGTGAGTGCGCATTCGAGCGGTATGGAATTAGCCTTGTCCCGACCCGCTGTGACGTAATGTCAGGGGAGATGCACGGAGCTAGCACTTGACGCTAGTAGCACATAAACTAGCACCAGTTCACACAAAAAAGGATTGTAGTCCCACTTGACACATGTATTCCCTGCAGTGGGACATAGTAGTCTTTGATATCTCCCTCGCACTGACAAAATACGGCCCGCTCTGCCGAATGTGTGCATAATTTATACACATATCATGTTTCATTTCATTCATGTGGTGACCAAAGGATGTCTGCGTGTCCATGGAGAAATCCTTTTTCTATTGGGTTCATTTAGGTGTGTAATGAAGCTGAGGTGTAAATTCAATCAGGAGGTCCTTGGTGTGTTTACCGCTCTCCTTATTTAGCCAACGTGCCATTCTCAATCGATCCCAATTTCACTAGTCTGGTTGCTAGTTTGCTATTACGCGTTTTACTGTTGTATGGTCTGCTCCTACAGTCATTTAAAGGGCCTTTCCTTTTGCCACTTTGCACTACTTGACCTGATGTGATACAGCTTTACCTCACTTTTACTTTTCATTTCATTTTACTTCCATCTGGTACCACGCTTTTTCATTTCCAAAACAAAGCTAGCATGTAGGCTACAAAAAGTGATATAAACAGACAGCTGGCCCCTGATTTAGTTACAATATACTATACCCCTCTGAAATCTGCACGGCAAATGTGAGTTCATATTTAAAAGCTTATAATATTGCATAGTGTGGCTGAAAGCGACTGTTTTCACTGAACCTAGACCTCTAGCATTAGCAACTGTTAGCTTGTCTTATAACTTCATGAACCAGCAGCTTGTTTCCTCTGGTCTTTGGCTGTACTGTGCTGTACTGTGCTGTACTGTACTGTACTGTGCTGTACTGTACTGTACTGTGCTGTACTGTACTGTGCTGTACTGTGCTGTACTGTGCTGTACTGTACTGTGCTGTACTGTGCTGTACTGTGCTGTGCTGTACTGTACTGTGCTGTACTGTGCTGTGCTGTACTGTACTGTACTGTGCTGTACTGTACTGTGCTGTGCTGTACTGTACTGTACTGTGCTGTGCTGTACTGTACTGTACTGTGCTGTACTGTACTGTACTGTGCTGTACTGTGCTGTACTGTGCTGTGCTGTACTGTACTGTACTGTGCTGTACTGTACTGTGCTGTACTGTACTGTGCTGTGCTGTACTGTGCTGTGCTGTGCTGTACTGTACTGTGCTGTACTGTGCTGTACTGTACTGTACTGTGCTGTACTGTACTGTACTGTGCTGTACTGTACTGTACTGTGCTGTACTGTGCTGTACTGTACTGTGCTGTGCTGTACTGTACTGTACTGTGCTGTACTGTGCTGTACTGTACTGTGCTGTGCTGTACTGTACTGTACTGTGCTGTACTGTGCTGTGCTGTACTGTGCTGTGCTGTACTGTACTGTACTGTACTGTGCTGTGCTGTACTGTGCTGTACTGTACTGTGCTGTACTGTACTGTGCTGTACTGTGCTGTACTGTGCTGTACTGTACTGTGCTGTGCTGTGCTGTACTGTACTGTACTGTACTGTACTGTGCTGTACTGTACTGTACTGTGCTGTACTGTACTGTGCTGTACTGTGCTGTGCTGTGCTGTACTGTGCTGTGCTGTACTGTACTGTGCTGTACTGTGCTGTGCTGTACTGTACTGTACTGTGCTGTACTGTACTGTACTGTGCTGTGCTGTACTGTACTGTGCTGTGCTGTACTGTACTGTGCTGTGCTGTACTGTACTGTGCTGTGCTGTACTGTACTGTGCTGTGCTGTGCTGTGCTGTGCTGTGCTGTGCTGTGCTGTGCTGTGCTGTGCTGTGCTGTGCTGTACTGTACTGTACTGTGCTGTACTGTGCTGTGCTGTACTGTGCTGTACTGTGCTGTACTGTACTGTACTGTACTGTACTGTATTACTGTGCTGTGCTGTGCTGTGCTGTGCTGTGCTGTGCTGCGCTGCAGCGCTGCACTGCACTGCACTGCACTGCACTGCACTTTACTGTACTGTACTGTACTGTACTGTGCTGTACTGTACTGTACTGTACTGTATTGTACTCCTACTTTCTGTCACCTGTTTGTCACCGTCAGCCAACCAAACGTTTGTTCACATGAATGCACTTTCTCTCCCTCCTTTTCCAGATGGAAGACCCACAAGTGGCGCAGATGCCAGCTGGTGCCCTGGACAGTTCGACAGGACAGCCCTGGAGCGCAGGAGACGTGTGGGCCTGGTCTGCAAGTGAGAGGTAAGCCGAATGTCCGCCCTAGTCCCTATCCTCCCATTCACTACATAGACCTGCACTATTTAGCAGACTATAGAGGCAAAGCAGATTTATTTCTAGAGCACAACGCGGACACAAGGCAATTCAAAGTGCTTCACAAAACGCCACATAGAAGGTGGAGGCGTCGGCGAGAGAGTCGTCGTAAAAGATACATACGCTCAGCACGGACGTGTGCAGACGCAGATAGCGTGTTGATATGGGAAAGAATCAAGCTAAAAGTGATGCGTCCATCCCGGAGACATCTGTCATGCTGCAATGTCAAATAAATATGGGAAAGAGTGTCTGGAATGCTATGTGTGTGGTCTGTAATTTCAATGCATTTTCTTCCTGTTGTGAAGCACTGAATTGCCTTGTGTATGAAATGTGCTCTACAAATAAACTTGCATTGCCTTCACGCAACAGGAAAAATATGCATTAAAATCACAAAACAGATAAATACATAATAATAATAATAACTTTTATTTATATAGCGCTTTTCAGTGACCCAGAGACGCTGAACATATATAAAAAAGGGGGGGGGGGGTATTTACAGACAGGGGGGGACAACACGTACAGTACACATTAATATACAGATAAAATGAACAAGACAGAAGAAGTAGAAAGAAAAAGATGGGGATGTAACAGGGGGTAGAAGAGTAGGCAATGGGGTAGAGGAGGCTAGGGGTAGGGGAGGTCATAGGCTTGGGTGAAGAAGTATGTTTTTAGGCGGGATTTGAATGTTGTGAGTGAGGGAGAGTGGGACATGGGGGGAGGGAGTTCCAGAGTCGGGGTGCTGTTCGGGAGAATGCTCTGTCGCCAAAGGTTTTGAGTCGGGATGTTGGTGCAGCCAGGGTGAGAGAGGAGGAGGAGCGGAGAGCTCGGGAGGGGCGGTGGGGGAGGGGCGGAGGGCTCGGGAGGGGCGGTGGGGGAGGGGCGGAGGGCTCGGGAGGGGCGGTGGGGGATGAGGAGGTCAGACAGGTAGGGGGGGGCAAGGTGGTGAAGAGCTTTGAAGGTGAGGAGGAGTATTTTAAAGTTTATGCGCTGCTTGATGGGGAGCCAGTGGAGAGAGCGGAGAACGGGAGTGATGTGATCACGGGACCGGGTGTGGGTGAGGAGGAGGGTGTGGGTGAGGAGGAGGGTGTGGGTGAAGAGGGTGTGGGTGAGGAGGAGGGTGTGGGTGAGGAGGGTGTGGGTGAGGAGGCGGGCAGCGGAGTTTTGGACCATTTGGAGTCTATGGAGGGAATGGGAGGAGATGCCAGTGAGGAGGGAGTTGCAGTAGTGGAGGCGGGAGGAGATGAAGGCGTGGACGAGGGATTCAGCCGCGGGGAGGGTGAGGCAGTGTCGGATTTTGGCGATGCGGCGGAGGTGGAAGTATGAGGTCTTGACGATGTGGCTGACATGGGGAGTGAAGGAGAGGGTGGGGTCCATGATGACACCGAGATTGCGTACCAGGGTAGAGGGGGTGATGGTCGAGGTGTCGATGCTGAGTGAAAAGGGACCAGTTTTATTGAGAGTGGATTTGGTGCCAATGAGGAGGAGCTCTGTTTTGTCACTGTTCAGTTTGAGGAAGTTGAGAGTGAGCCATGATTTTATTGTAGAGATGCAGGTTTGGATGTAGCTGAGGGGAGGGTTTTGGGTGGAGTTGGTGGTGAGATATATCTGGGTGTCGTCAGCGTAGCAGTGAAAGTCCAGGTTGAGTTGGCGGAGGATGTGACCAAGGGGGAAGATGTAGCAGATGAAGAGGAGGGGGCCGAGGACTGAGCCCTGGGGGACCCCCTGCGTTACTGGGGAGAGGGTGGATGAGTGACCGGAGAGGGAAATGAACTCTTGCCTGTTGGTGAGGTAGGATGTGAGCCAGTCAAGTGCAGAGCCCTCAACACCCAGTTGGCGCAGCCTTTGTAGGAGGATGGAATGGTTTATAGTGTCAAAGGCTGCGCTGAGGTCTAGTAGTAACAGGATGTTGAGGGCCCCGGAGTCTGCAGAGGTGAGGAGATCGTTGAGTACTTTGACCAGGGCTGTTTCAGTGCTGTGAAGTGGGCGGAAGCCAGATTGGAGGGGTTCATAGAGGTTGTTTGACTGGAGGTGGGTGTGAAGTTGGGCGGCGACGATGCGTTCCAGCGTTTTTGAGAGGAACGGCAGGTTGGAGATGGGGCGGTAGTGAAAGAGAAGAATGCAAATATAATTCTTTCAGTCAGATGCACAGCAAAACAAAACTGTTTTTAGCTTTAGATTTGAACATTGCCAGAGTAGAACTGGTCTCACATGTTCCAGATTTTAGCTGCATAAAACTGAAACAGATTCTCCATGTTTAGTCCTGACTCTGGCAGATTAGAGATGGGCCGGTGATTGCGCAGTACTTTGGAATCAAGACTGCTTTTCTTTGGCAGAGGCACTCAATCACAGAGCGATTCAGACACTCGGATCACTACTTTCTCCTCACCGCGGATCATGTGACATCTGGTGAAAAAGAAAGTCAGCAAAACCCATAAAAATGGATTTCTGTAATAAATATTGGTCAAATCCATCTGAATACATACTTATGGGCGAATCATACAAGTTTAATCCCCCTCTGTGCGTGTGTGAGATTGAGTTTGTGGTACTGCAGCATCTGGGCCACAAAGAAATCTCCCATGGAATGTCAATGCAGAAACAAACTGTTTGGCTGACAGCGCACTTACATCTTCCACAAAGGTCGGATTGTGATGAGATTCCTCCTCATTTTCCCAAAACAATTTAGATTTAGCGTCGTGCTCAGTCTGTGCTTTTTTTTAGCTCTTCTCTCTCCGCACTGCCCCCACTCTAGTCAACATCGCGCTGATTGGTCAGGGCTGATCACACGGTGGGAGGTGCTAGCCCACATTCAGGAAGTAATGCAGAAGAAAAAAATGTCTGGCATCAATGAGCAAAGGCCAAAGAGACATCTTGGATTTGTCTTCCAGATCTTATTATAGTTCTATGCTCAGGCTAAGTTAAGCAGCTAACACTAGCAACTTTACTTCTTCTTCACTTCCTCTTACTGAAGAATCTACTTGGCTGAATGGCAAAACGTATTAACTCTTTAAAGAATTGTGTCCAGTTGACTGAACGAGGTTTTGAAGGTGCTATGTGAAAATAATGCAGTTGTTTTCGTTCCAAAAAACACATTTAACTTAGCTATTAGAGGTCTTATGGTTGTTCTACATGAGTCCGTAGGTACTTGGGGCCCACTGCAGTGATTTCCCAGTCCTGGTCATTACAGCCTATAGTCGCCACATGCAGCTCATGATGCAATTGCAATAATGAGTCTTCTGTTCCTCCTTTGTCCTCAGCTGGATCATTAAGAAGCATTACCTGTAACTCTATCCCCCACGCTCACAGACAATCCAATACAAGACTCTTACCAGGCCATGCCCACTCGATACAGGCTCAATACAAGGCTGTGGATGCAGTATTCATTTAGACATTACCAAGACCACTTCCTGTTAAAGATGCTGGGGCAGAAATGTGGTACAAGAAGTGACGTCATAGGGGAAGCTTTTTTACAGCGTCTCGTGTAGTGTTAACATAATACTATATAATAATATGTCGTTGACTAAACAATTTCTTGTGGATTAAAGCATGCCCTGTGCATACACTAAATCTCACTATTTAATATCTATGATCTGAATGATAAACTGAGTTCAGAGGTTTCAAGACTTGCAGTAGAATGCATGTAAATAATATATATCATCACAATAATGAATACACTTTTTATTTCTAAAGAAGAATGACAATCTGGCTTTAAGATTATTTGTCAGCTCTTGTATGTGTTTGTTGAAGGAGAATTTATCATCATCCAGATGCCCAAGTATTTGTAATAGGGTACTCAATCACATTGCCATCAAGAGTGTTTTTTGTTATTTTGAATCACCTGTCCACAAGAAGGTGCCTTAGCATCCAGAATCACATTCTCTGCAGACTAGTGGATGCTACTGTGTTTTAGATTGTGGCCAATTGAGTTTATGTAGATTGTAAATAGAAGTGGTCCAGGGACGGACCCTTGAGGAACACCTTTGTTAAAATAACAAGATTCAGATTGAAAGCCATCAGCAGAAACTGCTTGAATTCTATTTGGGCGGTAATCTTGAAACCACTTTTAGAATTTGTAATGAACCCAAAAGCATCCAGACGATCAACAAAAACAGCATTCCTCATGATTGTCCAATGCAACAGCAATATCATTTATAACTTTGGTGTCAGTTGAATATTTGGTTAAGAAAGCACACACCTTGTTACTTAGTAGATTCTCCAAGAGGTTTGCTAGGACAGTTTTGGGATTGGATGGAGATATTAATGATAATCTCATTCAGATGTGTGCAGCCGTCCAAAACAAAAGCTTACTTAGCATTCTCAAACAGTGTTAACATTGTATTAATCCTGGTTCACCAAGTTCACGCCACTAAACAAGCTAATTATTTGAACGCACTTCTCGTCCATCTACTTCATTTTACTGCTGTGCGCTGCTAATTAACACTTGACACAGAGTATAGTTGGTTTGTACATTCTCTTTTAGCCCCACTCATTAAATGCAGCTCTTTACAATCACACAATGCAAATTAAATGCATGAGTGACATTACATTCTATCGCAAATGTACACAGTCTTGCAAATTATGTTGGGAATTATATTCATTCATCTTTTCCATTCATCAGTTTTGCTCAAAATAAAGCAACGGCTGAAAGGAACTATGAGCTTGTTAAACCACTAACAAAAAATAAAATTAATAGATTAAAAAAATAAAAAATAACAGCAACTAATCAACACTTCTGACAGGGCCCTTATTCTGTAAATACATAAACCAATTATTAACATATCTGCTTATAAACATGAATGATATTTAAAAGGACTTCACAATGAGTTTCTGACGACTCTAAGAAACTGCCGAGTGCCCACTTCTTTTTCTATTCTGGATTTGTTTTCCTCTCCTTAAACTAAAGTGTAGTTTATGCATTTTGTGTGATGTGTGAAAATTGGAACAAAGCGTTTCTGCTGAAGCACTTTCATGATCAATTTTCTCTTTTCAATTGCACAGATAATTGGTTAGAAAACTCATTATCAAGTTAATTACTTTTGCTTTGTGTAAAGTGCAAAAGCTCATAGCGGTTTTATTTTTCTGTATTTTTCTTAAACTAGGTGCATTTTAGTCTGTCTTCTGCTGGATATGAACAAATAGAACCTTTTAAACTCTCTTCATAAGTAATAATGAAGCGTGCACGGTGACCTTGCTGCTAGTTTGACATTTCAAAATATTCCCTGCATGCTGAAATACTCGAGGTATTGAAATACTCGAGGTATTTCAGTATCTTTTACAGCCACTGCACCTGTACTTACCTGGCCCATGTTTGGGGACGGAAGCTAAAGCCCAAATCAACCAAAACGAACATGGCCACACTAACGAACGCACACATCTGCTTTTGTTCTTTTGTGATGGGAAATATGCTTTTTCTCTCACTTCAAACTCCACTTTGGTCCGATTTCCTTCACGCTAACCCCGTCTCGCTCTTGTCCCCCCTCCAGCCGTGTCGTGTCGTAAGCAGGACGGTGGTCAGGCGGACGTGGAGGCCTGCCTGAAGCACTCCAGTCCCATGTCCGCCCTGACCCAGCCGTGCCAGGTGCCCTGCCAGGACGACTGTCAGCTCAGTGCCTGGTCCAAGTTCTCCTCCTGCTCGGCCGACTGCGTGGGGGTCCGCACGCGCAAGAGGATGCTCGTCGGTGAGTGACTGTGTGAAGCGTGTGAAACTGGTTCACTTTAGTGCGGATCGGTCTCCAATGTCCTAAGTGACCCGGCCCAGCCTGTTTCATGGGTCCAAAGTGGGCCGTGAGAGGTCGAGCTTCAAATGCTTTGGCTCTCGGGACGCTTTAGCGCAGGAGTGTCCAAACCTTTTTCACTGAGGGCCACATTTGGAAACTTATATGGAGCAGAGGGCCACAAACAACCCGACAATGTTGAATTTGAAAGTGAATACTACTACAACTAAAAAATGTTGCATTTGGCATTGTTCGATGAGCATCCAAAACTTTTAACAATACTTGGGACATTAATAATAGGTTGTTATCACATGAAAATGCTCGAATGTTTCCAATTTCACAGTAAAAATAACTACTTTTTGTTGTTTGGACCAACTTAGCGGGAAGCCAACAAAAATTGGTCTGCGGGCCGCATTTGGCCCTCGGGCCGTAGTTTGGACATGCCTGCTTTAGCGCAACATCATTGGACAAAAGAGAGAACAAAGCTGTAAAAAATATAAACTGAAAATACTAAAATACATAAATTATAATTTCTCACCAAAACACTGAGTTGATCTTGTGCTAAACCGCTGTATTTCCACTGCTAATGTATATGTTGAGACTACACGCTTAGTCAAACTGAATTAATTTTAATTGTGTCTTTGTTGAATGCTTGTTGTTGTTCTTAATGCGATGAGTTCAAGACAAATTTCCTCCCGGGAACATTACATTTTATTCTTATTTTACCTTAAACAAAGCTAGCGAAGCACATTAGCAGCAGCTGTTTCCCATTTATCGACGCACGACACTCGTTTCCAAAAAGATTACATTTGTAGTGCATAATACATCTAACATCTGCCGTTCCAGAGATGCTAAAATGCGGCTCACAGGTGCAGAGGACCGGCTAAAGCCCAATCCAGACAAGAAGAAGGACTGAATTAGAACTAATGGACTAATGCAAAGTCCTAAAGACGGACTGATCCAGGACTAAACAAGGATTACATCAGAACTGAAACCAGACTACACTAGGATAAGAAATGGACCTATCTAAGGCTAAACCAGGAACTGCCAAACCAACACAAACCTTGTCTGAAAGAGGACATAACTAGTTTCCCTGGTTTACTAAACCTGTTTTAAGTTCTAAACCAGCTCTAAACTAGGACTAAGTCATACAAATCAGATAAAACCATATCTAGACCAGGACTCCACCAGGTCAGGAGCAGATTTAAACCAAGACGTAAATATAGATCGCTGTCAGGGTGGAAACAATAGTGTGCTTGTCAGGTTTGTGATTTGACTTTTGAGATTCCATTTAGTCCCATAAAAAACAATAATAAAACAATAAGAGAACATCATAAAAAACAAAGACTATTTAATGGCTTCTCTAAATTCCGTTTGGCATCTGTGTGTGCTCACAAATCAATTCTACTACAACATATTGATCGTGTATGCGTGCTCATATTTTAGTGTAGAGAAGTTGTTCCGAGTTGTGACTCCAGTGTACACATGTCAATACTATCGAGCAAATATGGAAGAACAGAGACTTTAATGGAATATTTTGTTTTTTATTTCACATTTGTCCAGAATGTTCATGTTCATAGATACATTTGTTGAAGTATCTTTATTTATGGGAGCTTAAATGAAGGCAAACGTATGAATGTAATGTTTGGACTTGGGGTTAT
The DNA here is from genome assembly GCF_026437365.1 of Eucyclogobius newberryi. Lineage (NCBI taxonomy): Eukaryota > Metazoa > Chordata > Actinopteri > Gobiiformes > Gobiidae > Eucyclogobius > Eucyclogobius newberryi. The sequence continues at coordinate 4,891,479 of NW_027315790.1, forward strand.
GGCAGGGCCGTGTCAAGCTTTTTGGGGGCCTCATGCAAGATGATATTCGGGGGCAAATCGTAACATGGAAATGCACCAGATAAATAATTTGGCACCAGCCAAAAAATGCACAATAGAAAAGAAAAAAAAAACATTTATTAGTTTGTACTGGAGTATGAAATAAGGTTGCAGTGTGAAAATAACAAATAATATCACATATAAGTCGCTCCGGAGTATAAGTATAAGTTATGTGCGCTTTTTCCTGCTGCGTGCATAGTCAGTACAAACAGAAGCTTGACCCGGCCCTGCATCTGAACTCTACTCTAAATGAAAATACATACAATGTTAAATCTCTGCCTTTTCCAACTATGTTTTCTTTTCTTTTGGTTCTTTTTGTCCCCAGGTAAAAGTAAGAAGCGCGAGCAGTGTAAGAACCACCAGGTGTACCCTCTGAGCGAGACGCAGTACTGCCCCTGTAACAAGTACAACGCCCAGCCCGTGGGGAACTGGTCCGACTGCATCCTGCCTGAAGGGGGCAGAGTGGAGGGCCAGCTGGGCATGAAGGTGCAGGGGGACATCCGAGAGTGCGGCCAGGGCTACCGCTACCAGGCCATGGGCTGCTACGACCAGGACAACCGCATGGTGGAGACGTCCCGCTGTAACAGTCATGGTGAGTGTGGGAGACTCCAGAAATATAGAGCTTTTTTTACTTTTTATAGTCAATTTCAATGTTTTTTTCCCCCCAAACATCCACAGGACTTAAGAAAAACAGTATTATCACTGGGTGCACAAACCCCCTGCCCACACTGCCATACACCCACCGATCCAATACAGAAAGTAAAATGTAATCTTCAGTGGCGTGCAATCAGGGCAATCAAGGCAATCAGTGATTGGCCTGTAAAATCCAAAATTACTGTGTGTCACAATTATTAATGAATTGTTCTAAAATATATCCAAATAAGCCGGTTTTCCCCTCACTCCTGCTGCTGAAGCTTGGCTGAACTCACGGTGTCTTTTAGTGGCCTCTACAGGTCGCAGGGCCTTACTGCGTGGAAGCTTGGTTCTTCTTCTCCCGCTCCTTTTCAGTTGGTGCTCTGCTCTCCTACATGTGAGTTTACAACCTGAGCAGAGATCAGCTTCTTTTAGAGCTCTGCACATGTGCTCTGCCTCAAACCCATGGATCTGTGCTCAAACCACGCTGAATAAACCTGTGTGTATTTGAAGCTAATGCTCTGTTCAAGTTTCCAATGATGTTAGTTAGAAATACAGTAATCTAACAACATAGAATGCTAATTTGTGTAATGAATTGGTTTGTGAAGTAGGCTTTTTTAATCCATTTAGCACCAGTGTAAAGTGTGAGAGTTTAGCTCAGTATGATGGTTCAAAACCCACCCTTTTTTCCCACTTTTTTTTTTCACTCCCCATAAAATTCACCAAACACCACTGAATCTTAAATATACTTATGTATAATAAAAAAAAATATTCCTTTCTCTTTATCAACTTTGAAAGTTTTATTAATAGTGCCACTGTAAGAAACAATAATTAACAAACACAATGAACTTACCTCCTGGAGACAAGCAGCTCACAGTAGAAATGCATGTTTTTCCAAAACCTGTATTTGAACCAATATCACGATGGTGGTAAGTATCATTCCATTCTGTATAACATTCTGAACTTACATAGAACTGCACATAGATCGTGTACTGCAGACTAAGCTGCTTTGTCAATTCACACCAGAGAAATCAGAGTCCCTGGAAGTCTGTGTTTCCTGTGTGAGAGGGACTTTGTGGCTGCCGTGCTTGTATTGTATGACTTTTTACTGTCTTAGTTTTAAATGGTGCACGTCAGGCCTGCTCCTGTCTAAGTTGTGCTCAAAAAGTAGCTGTTTATTGTTCTGAGGTGTATTATATTTCTCATCTTCAGCAGTGAACCTTCCATATTCAATCATGAGCCATTCCCCGAGGTCCTGGAAGCCTAGTTTTCAGATCATTTATCTTTATCTTTCTTTCTTGTGTTTCCCTCTCCGAAAAGCCTCGACATGTTCCATTAACACAGAAATATTGGCATCATTCTACATGTTGCTGTACGTTGTCTGACCGATTCCAATTCCTATGTGTGTTCTGCAGCGCCTCACTGCGACTGCCTCGGTGTGAATCCAGGGTTAGTTCACATGGTTGAGAGGATTCATGCCAGTCCTTTCATCCACGACGTACTAAAAACGTGTCTCGCCGCTCATAACCCACTCCAACTCAAACTGGCGTCCGAATGCTGCACACGCTCTAAATGATTCGACTTGTTCCTGACATTTGTAAAAAATCTGTCAATATGTTCTCCACGTTGCTCTCACCTTTCTCTTCCCCCAGTCATCAAAGCGTTCCAATTTGAACCAGCTCTGCTCCACTCCAATGCCTGAGCCGAACGGCGCCCAGATCTGTCAGGCTGGAGCGACATTAGCATTTGCCGCTATCTTTCTCTAGTCAAAGGTGGTAAAGGGAATTAAGAATCATCGCGCTGTCGTCTTCTAGTCCGGGCATCAAAAGCACTCGCAGAGGGCAATGGGAGGGTTAGTGCTTATGTGATCCACCCAAAAGCTAATTCTAACTAGTGTAACGAGGCCTAATGAGTGAGGACTTGGAATTGGATGTAGGAAAAGGGCATATAGCTTCATTTAGCCGTGATGGAGTGAGAAGTGAGGAGTAAGCGATGAGTGAGTAACGTGATTTTACCTACGAAGTCACACAAAAAAAATTTTTCAGACATTTATAGATTCAAATTCATTCAATTAATTTATCAATTTAAATAAAAAAATATATAAAGACGTTTTAAAATATTTTTATTGATATTTTTTATTATTATTTATATACTTTTTATAGTTATTATTATTAATGGCAATAAAATAATGACAAAAACATTCACACAAAACTCAACCAAAAACTAAACTGAACTAAACAACATTGGCACATGATAAAATGAAAATAAAACACAAAAATTACACCAGTATTTCACGGTGTCATGTATTTATTTTTCAAAATTAAATCATTTTATTTTTATTCCATTTTTCCTTTTCATTCTGTGGCATAGTGAATGGAGGAGATTTAAACCTTACACCACACCTGCTTGTCTCCATGGAGATGTAATTGCGAGAATGTAAAAATACTCAAGAGCACGCTTAAAGGCCAATAACGATACAAATAGCGCATACTATTTCTTTTATGGGTTTTTAAGTCCATAAATCAACGCCGGACTCGTTCTGGGCATTTCCAACGTCAAATTACGATCTCAGCTTCATTAGCGAGGCCAATATTTAGTTTAGTAATTCCCTCTGCTGCTGATGCCAGTAGATAAAAGTGTATGTTTTGCATGTTTTTTTTTAAATATTAAACTGAAAAAAATGAAATACCAACGTAAATGTACTCAATACTACTTATTTCAATCACTTATTACTTTGTTATCTTATTTAAAATTCCCTTTCTTTCCATTTTTGATGTGGAAACAGCAATATGAAAAGTCAGTTCAGGCTAATAAATACAGTATAACCATTAAATAAACAAGCACCAAGATGAAATGTGGAACCGCATTTTGTTCAACTTTTATACAGAGAATTATTCATTTTTGTTTACTATAGCAACTCCTACGCTATAACTTTAAATTGATTTGAGTTCAGTCTGTGGGGGAATGGCTCCGCCTCGACGCAGCCGTATCGCAGAGTTTGTCTTTTACAGCTTTTACCGCACAGATAAATAATGCATATACGTTACAGCAGCTAAAGACATTTCTCTGTTCAACACTGTGAATATGTAATAGGTAAAATAAAGACGTAAACAAAGCCCTCACACTCGTTTGATCCCAGTTTAGTCCTGACGCAGACTTTGTTCTCGTCCTGGTGTGAAAATTGTTTTCGTAAAAGTCACAGTAAATAATAAAAGTAATGAGTATCGCATTCTCTGTTACGCCCTCTAGTCCTGAAAATACTTCTATCTGAGAACGCTCTTTTGAATCTGACCTTGGCGTGACACATAGTAGTCTCCAGTGGTCTGCATGTCTTATTTTTAGCCCCGTGCAGTGACTTTGTCCACAAGGGCGTGGCTGTGGTCCCTTTGGAGGGGCCGTCTTCAGTGTAATGTCTCCTCCAACAGCACAGCAGTGTCCAGTGCCTTTAAAATAACAATATCCACTTCTGTAACTGTCATTATTTGTATCATACGTCATTGCTCAGTGTCTGTGCTGTACTTGTGTTGTATTTGATTCCTTTTTTTGTAAACGTTTTAATGAATACCTGTGAATTAAAATGTACGATATTTTACAATACTATTCGGCTAATTCAGGCATGTCCAAACTACGGCCCGGGGGCCAAATGCGGCCCTCAGGCCAATTTTTGTTGGCCCTCTGGCTTCCTGCTAAGTTGGTCCAAACAGATGATGTTGTTTGCATTTTGATGTTATACCAACCTAATATTCACGTTCCGAGTCTTATTGAAAGGTGTGGAGGCGCATTGAAACTATGTCAAATGCAAAATTTCCATTGATTCACTTTGTCCTTTGACAAAGTTGGGTTGTTTGTGGCCCCCTGCTCTGTGTAAGTTTCAAAATGCGGCCCTCTGTGGAAAAAAGTTTGGACACCCCTGTGCTCATTGAAGTACTTAAATATTAAAGTGTGCTATAGGTGTACTATGTATAGACAAGTTTAAAACGCTATAGTGTGGCTAGCTAATCTGCCCAGTAAAAAGGATTCAGCTCACAAACTCTTGAAGTAATCCTGATGTTATGTTTGATTGTGATTGGGCCTGAACCACCAGTGGAGCAGGGCTGGACCAATCACAGTGCAGCGTTATGGTTTAGGGCAGAAGCCAAAGGTGACGCGCCCAAAGGAATGAAACACAAAGAGAAAGATGTCTGCGCTCTCCTCTCGACTGGATTTAACAAACGTTCGATTCCTCAGATTGTTTTGCTGTTGTGAATTTCAGATATTTTTTCTGAAGGTGGTGAGTCTGTTCACGTTCTCAGTTCATTACTCAATCCAGCGACACATGTCAGTCTGGCACACGCTCAGTGCAAGAAGGTGGAGAAGCAAAACTTACACAGTGGCAAATAATAAGCAAATAATTTAATTAAATTCAATAATTCCTTACTATCTATTTGGGTTGTCAAAATGATCAAAAATCAGATACTTTTCGATACTTAAACTAGTCTCACAACTACTAAATACTAAATTGACTGAAGAATGAGTTTGAGCTACTTTAAGACCACATGGTGACATAAAGAACTTTTTTTTGTTATTGTGTAGAATGTTTTGTCTTATTATCATTTCGTCTCAAAATGAGTGTCGCGTGTCGAGCCTGTTCCTATGATCAAAAAAGAGTTTGAAATGTTAGTACTGTGACTATAAAATAATGTAATTCATCTTGCATTAACAGGCGCTTGCACACATGCTTTTTTAATGGACGCAATTAGCAAATCGCAAAGGCTGCAATTTTTTAATCACCATTATTTCCTTCATAAAGATCAAATATCCTGTATAAAATATATTCTGTATAAAAACGAGAAAAAAATTCTGAAATGCATTTTATTATTTTACTAGTTTGTCAGTTCATAGACTTATTTCAGTTTTGGTCAATTCTGCTGTTTGTTTAAAATGTGAACTTTGAACAGAATCCTATGACTAGATCACAAATCGAATCACAATCACAATACTAGTCATAAAAATCACAACTCGATCTTTTCCCTGCACATCCCGGTGGTCCTGAAGCTCTTTGTGTGCCGCAGGCTACATCGAGGAGGCGTGCATCATCCCGTGCCCCTCGGACTGTAAGCTGAGTGAGTGGTCCAACTGGTCGCGCTGCAGTAAGTCCTGCGGCAGCGGGGTCAAAGTGCGCTCCAAGTGGCTCCGCGAGAAGCCCTACAACGGGGGGAGACCCTGCCCCAAACTGGACCACGTCAACCAGGTGAGACGGGACAGGGGGAGGAGTTTGTTTTGGATAATACACCACGAAAATGAATGACTCGCTTGATATTATCAGTATATTATCAATTATAACTACAGCATTTTATCCTTGATAAAGCATGAACAAAAGACTTAAATCATAATGAACAAATAGTGTTTTAAGAATTATTCAGGCATAGTTACTACTTTATTGAGCAGTTCGGTGTCAAGAACCACTGCTCTGAATGACTTCCCTCAGAATATCCTCTTATTTCCATCTTATTTCCTTTGGCTGACACTGTTCAGCTCTAACACTGTTCGCGCTCGCCCCCAGGCCCAGGTGTACGAGGTGGTGCCCTGCCTGAGCGACTGTGGTCAGTACGTGTGGGTGTCTGAGCCCTGGAGCATCTGGAAGGTCAGCACCGTGGACCTGAAGGACAACTGTGGAGAAGGGGTCCAGACCCGGAAAGTCCGGTAAGAACACGAACACGGAAACGAGAATTGGTGTCATAATTAAGTTTCTTTCGTTTACCACGGCTGCAACAACTAATTATTGTCGGCTTTTAGAAATAATCAGATTTTGATCATTGTAATTGCTATCTAGACTATACAGACTCTAAAACACATCTAAAAAGTCCATTTAGAGAATAAAAATGTTGTAAAATATTCAAATACTATACTATATTTCAACGTTTTCAATTGTTAAAAATGTATTTAATTAAAAAATACAACAGAAATAATCGTCGTAGTCGTAGTTTAGATTTTCACTTCTGGCTGTAAAATGCAGTACTCTGTCATTAATACATGTTTCTTTTAAGAACAAAACTCTAACTCAATATGTTACCGCGCAGTAGACACGCAAAACTCCAGCCCAAAAAGTTTAACACACTTAAAAATGTTGTCAATATCACTGGAGACACGACTAATGAGGATCCAAAAAGCAGCGTCGTTCCAAACTCCCTCAGCCTCACTCCCTCTCCGCACAGCACTCCGACAGCCGCTCGTCTTTGAAACAATTGGAAAGAGAAAGAAGAATACAAAATCACAATCCGGTGACTCAGTGAAACCGCAGCCGCTGAATTCTGAATTTGAAACTGAATAATAGATTGTTCGGCAGATCTTTCCCCAGCATCGGTTCTGTGTCGTCTGTAAAAGTGTTTTCTCAGTCTAACTCTTCCTCCTGCGACACAAGACAATACAAAGTCAGATTTAACTGTTGTAACTTATGTCTTTACACGTTTTATGGAGCTTAACACATGCACAGTATGTTTTCTGGGCTCAAGTCACATTGAGAACATGTACTTTTATCACCCAATATGTATAACTTTTCCGGTTCTTGCTTTTCTTTTTATCGCAGGTATTTTAATTGCTCAAAAACATCACTTTTAAAAGGTTGCATTGCCTGCTTGTCTCCATGGAGATTAATGCCACAGTGCGTAACATCTAGGCAAAGCAATGGAACCAAATAACAAAGAGTAAAAGTTTCCTACTGCATATTCACCCAGTTTTAAGCTGTTCTGGTAAATCTGATATTGCCAAGGCTTTCAGATCGAATCAGGTTATATTTCTTTACAGACGCGCCCCCCAGTTTGAGAAGCGCTGGGCTAAAGTCTTACTTATGTACATATTGTGGTGACAGTAAGGTATGCAAAGTTAGAATATCAAGTATATTTCCAGCAGTTTGTTTTGTGTGATACTTAAATACTACCAATAATCCATTTCTGAGGGATATTAAGCATATAATAATATATAAATGAGTCCCATGTGTGGGTGTGTTGCAGGTGTATGCTGAACACTATCGACGGGCCCTTGGAGCAGGTGGAGGATTACCTGTGCGACCCCGAGGAGATGCCGCTGGGGGCCCGGAACAGCCGTCTGCCCTGCCCCGAGGACTGTGTGCTGTCCGACTGGTCCGACTGGAGCCCCTGTCCACTGGTGGGTCAGACTGGGTTAGGGTGAGGCCAGTGTCTTAGTGTCAGGCCCACTAGACCTGGATTAGACCTGGTTTAGACCTGGTTTAGCCCTGGTTTGGACCTGGATTAGACCTGGTGTAGACCTGGTTTAGACCTGGTTTGGACCTGGTTTAGACCTGGTTTAGCCCTGGTTTGGACCTGGATTAGACCTGGTGTAGACCTGGTTTAGACCTGGTTTGGACCTGGTTTAGACCTGGTTTAGCCCTGGTTTGGACCTGGATTAGACCTGGTGTAGACCTGGTTTAGACCTGGTTTGGACCTGGTTTAGACCTGGTTTAGCCCTGGTTTGGACCTGGTTTAGATCTGGTTTAGACCTGGATTAGACTTGGTTTAGACTTGGATTATACCTGGTGTAGTCCTGGTTTAGACCTGGTTTGGACCTGGTTTAGACCTGATTTAGATCTGGTTTGGACCTGATTTAGACCTGGTTTAGACCTGGTTTAGACCTGGTTTAGCCCTGGTTTAGACCTGGTTTATCCTCGATGAAGTACTGGTTTAGTCAGTACTGGGGTTTTAGTTTTCGTACAGGCTTTTTAAAACCGTCCTTATCCTCCAATAACCTTGACACTACTTCATTTATTAATTTGACTGCGATACTCGCTGTCAAAACTGTTGTCAAACACTGGAACAATAACCCAAAGAAGCGCTGCCCTTAGAATCAGAGCCGCACATGAAGGTTAGTGACTGATGCAAGCGTGTGTAATACAGGCGTTTTCAAGTCACGCTGGAGAAGACGGTGCAAATGAGGCAAAATTGCCCCCAAAATGTAATAAAAGATTTAACCAGAAGACTGATTGCAGGGACTTTAACTAAGAAATGCATTTTTCTTTCACAGATTCAAAAATCAAATCGTGGTGTGACTTAAATGAAACAAAAAGTTCTGCTTGTAATTGTTATGTTTGTTTTTATTGAGTCAAACTTTTGCCCGGCTTCATCCTTGTTTAGCCTTTGTGCTTTGGCCTTTGCAGCATTTGCTTTTAAATTGAATTAACTGTGTCAAGGTGATATATTAAAATGTAGCAAGGATGTCGTTATTGCAATTTCCCAACAAGATATCAGATATTAGCTCTTTTCGATGAATATATTCCTGAATAAGTCTAGTCTAAGCTAGTTTTAAGTTTGGTACAATTTTATAAAAGCTACACCTTAATTAGCCTAAATAAAGCATGAAAAAAGTTAAATTGTATTAGGAATGATTCTGGTTTAGTAACTACTTGATAAAAGGCTTAGGGGATTCATTACCTTCCTACCTAGAGTTGTATTTAGCTTCATTCACGCTTGATGATCCTCTCCTCCTGAGCCTCAGAGAACACTCATTTTAAATGTACCAGTTTTGTGATGTCATAGATAGAGCCCCGAGGTCTTCTGTGCTAATTTTAAGTACATAAATCATCAAATCACGTTCATTACTGCTGTGTGTCTACATTAGCATGTCGGGGGGCAAGCTAGGTGTGTTTACCCACCCTATGTAAATCCCACCGCTGCCAGTAGATGGAGCTCTAACTCAATTCCTAACGTGAGAAACACCTGACTGATAAGAAATAGTGCAGACTTTTTCTTTTTTTCTTTCTAAAACACAATATGCTTAAACAAAAGGCAGGTTTTATGGCAAGAGCTGCATCATTCTTTCTATTTCAATTCAACATATCTTAGGAGAGACTCGCTCTTTAAGATCAATATGGAATGAATTAACAATTGATGATATTTCCTGTGTATTGGTTTAGCCTTGTAACAGTAGCAGCAGCAGACAGAGAAGTGCCTTACCGCTGCGTCAGCCCGGCGAGGGCAAACAGTGCCCCCCCACCACTGAGACGGAGCCCTGCAAGCTCAACGCCAACTGCTTCCACTACTCCTACAACATCACAGGTAGGACAGGAGGACAGGTGGACACCATCGGGACAATAACGCTCTGAAGCTGCTCGCCTTTGTAAGAGGCGAGCAGCAAATGGGAAACAGAAAAACTGTAAACGTTTATTATCTTCGGACCAATTTCCCTAAAATATTGAAAGCATGTATACGTAACACAAAAAAACATTCACAAACATTAACTAATCATTGACACATGTTTAATTATCATTCAGGTTCATGTTAATCATTCTTTATTTATTTTGTCACTGATCAGGCCGCGGTTATTTTATTACTTGATTTACGGATTTTTAGATGAAATATATTGAACAGGCGGACGAAATATAAATATAATTTAAATTTCAAAATATTTTTTCTTCATAAAACATTAATATAATAAGTCACTAGAGCGTAATCTCTGATTGGTTGCTGTGTCTGCCGAAAAAAAGTTCCAACTTTTCTGTGCCGGCCGTGCCAGCGCTTACCGCGCGGTCCGCAGCATAGTTCCCATTTGGTTTATTTTGTCCCCATTTGGTTTTGTGTCTATGATATTTTGTCGCATGAACCTAACCACTGAACCTCCCGTGTGGTGCAGATTGGAGCACCTGTCAGCTGAGCGACAGGGCCGTGTGCGGGAACGGAATCAAAACCAGGATGTTGGACTGTGTGCGGAGCGACAGCAAGAGTGTGGACCTCAAGTTCTGCAAAGAGGCACGTCAAAGCACGTTCTGATCACTTATATATACATATTACACATATAATGATGTCTGACGTTTGAAAACCTGAAATGAAAGATTGAGAATTATTTGGTAGCTCAAACATCTGATTTTGTTGTTTGGCTGATTTTATTTCTTATTTTATCATTTACCTTTATCAAACCAGATAAAACCCAGTGAGATCGAAAGCTCTTTTTGAAGGACGACATGAGAGAGACTTTTGTCTTTTTTCATATACAAATTGAGCATTTTATATATACAAATTGCCAAAATTACACACATTTGGGACATAAACTTGCTCTCTTGTTGAAATAGTTGATCGATTGGACATCTTATATAGTATTTAAAAAAAACTAGATAGTGAAAATTTGTAAAAAGATTCAAATTTCACCTCATTTTTTCATTTTAAACTTAAATAAATCAGACATCTCAAAATCTTTTTGTGCTCGTTAAGTACAAGATTGTAAAGTTTGGTGTGTGTAGGTTCTACTTTAAGGGCTGTTTTTATGGGAGGAAAAATGGAAGTTCAATGTCCCATTAAAATCTATGGATACAAATGAAATAATAAAAGATTTTTTGCAGCAAATAGGTTGATTGTCTCCACGTAAAACATTATGTTGAGAGATCAAACTGACCAAAACCACTGTTTTGCGTTGCAGTTGGGTCTGGAAAGAAAGTGGGCCATGAATGCTTCCTGTGTGGTGGAGTGTCCGGTCAACTGCCAGCTGTCCGAGTGGTCCCCCTGGTCCCAGTGCACACACAAATGTGGACTGGCCGGTACGTCTCACTTTCAATTGAATAATCCTATGTTATGCTGAACTGACTTTAATTGCCATTACACATATTTAGGCCATATTCTTCCACATATTATCATAATATTATCATAATATTAGAAATGGTCCTTTTAGGGTTGTAAAATAATAATGAATACCTAAATACTCACAAAATATGGATTCATATTTCAACAAGTTATTTAAAATGCTTAAATACAAAAGACCTTTAGCTCGCACATGAACACTATCCTGTTTAAATCCGGGCTGGCTGCCATCTTCCAATGGATTTAGTTGGTTGGTCGTTGGTTGATCCAAGATGGCGCCTGTGTTCGGCCACGCCACTGCTCGACTCCTGTTATGCCGCTTATTTGTGACGATCGTTACATCGTATGCAGTTTTATCAGCCCAGACATTAGTCTGTTGTGTGTCTGCTGTGCGGGTTTATGACCGTGGCGCACTTTTCCGCATCAAAGCGACGATGGAGTCGCTTTTCGACACATGGGACAGGTACAAACAAGCCTTTCCGCCACCGCTTGTTTGTCCACCCAACTCACCTGACGTTTTGCTGCTGTCCCGAGGCCCGGGGAAGAGGAGGAAGCAGAGGAGACGAGGCACAAGGTCTGGTGCAAGTCAAGTGCAGACGAGCCTTGTGTTCGGAGCACACGAGCCTGGGCTTTGGGAGACGTGCTCGGTGCTTGCGCCTGGTCCCGCTCCTCGATATTTGCGGCTGTTCGCCGTCGCCGTCTTCGCCGCCTGCCCGTGTCATCGCGGCTGCTTTCCCGCTGCCTGCACGTGCCATCGCGACTGCTTTCCCGGAGCCTGCCCGTGTCATCGCGGCTGCTTTCCCGCTGCCTGCACGTGCCATCGCGGCTGCTTTCCCGGAGCCTGCCCGTGTCATCGCGGCTGCTTTCCCGCTGCCTGCACGTGCCATCGCGACTGCTTTCCCGGAGCCTGCCCGTGTCATCGCGGCTGCTTTCCCGCTGCCTGCACGTGCCATCGCGACTGCTTTCCCGGAGCCTGCCCGTGTCATCGCGGCTGCTTTCCCGCTGCCTGCACGTGTCATCGCGGCTGCTTTCCCGCTGCCTGCACGTGCTATCGCGACTGCTTTCCCGGAGCCTGCCCGTGTCATCGCGGCTGCTTTCCCGCTGCCTGCACGTGTCATCGCGGCTGCTTTCCCGCTGCCTGCACGTGCCATCGCGACTGCTTTCCCGGAGCCTGCCCGTGTCATCGCGGCTGCTTTCCCGCTGCCTGCACGTGTCATCGCGGCTGCTTTCCCGCTGCCTGCACGTGTCATCGCGGCTGCTTTCCCGCTGCCTGCACGTGTCATCGCGGCTGCTTTCCCGCTGCCTGCACGTGCCATCGCGACTGCTTTCCCGGAGCCTGCCCGTGTCATCGCGGCTGCTTTCCCGGAGCCTGCCCGTGTCATCGCGGCTGCTTTCCCGCTGCCTGCACGTGTCATCGCGGCTGCTTTCCCGGAGCCTGCCCGTGTCATCGCGGCTGCTTTCCCGCTGCCTGCCCGTGTCATCGCGGCTGCTTTCCCGCTGCCTGCACGTGTCATCGCGGCTGCTTTCCCGCTGCCTGCACGTGCCATCGCGGCTGCTTTCCCGCTGCCTGCCCGTGTCATCGCGGCTGCTTTCCCGGAGCCTGCACGTGTCATCGCGGCTGCTTTCCCGCTGCCTGCACGTGTCATCGCGGCTGCTTTCCCGCTGCCTGCACGTGTCATCGCGGCTGCTTTCCCGCTGCCTGCACGTGCCATCGCGGCTGCTTTCCCGGAGCCTGCCCGTGTCATCGCGGCTGCTTTCCCGGAGCCTGCCCGTGTCATCGCGGCTGCTTTCCCGCTGCCTGCCCGTGTCATCGCGGCTGCTTTCCCGGAGCCTGCCCGTGTCATCGCGGCTGCTTTCCCGCTGCCTGCCCGTGTCATCGCGGCTGCTTTCCCGCTGCCTGCACGTGTCATCGCGGCTGCTTTCCCGCTGCCTGCACGTGCCATCGCGGCTGCTTTCCCGCTGCCTGCCCGTGTCATCGCGGCTGCTTTCCCGGAGCCTGCCCGTGTCATCGCGGCTGCTTTCCCGGAGCCTGCCCGTGTCATCGCGGCTGCTTTCCCGGAGCCTGCCCGTGTCATCGCGGCTGCTTTCCCGGAGCCTGCACGGGTCATTGCGGCTGTTTTCCCGCCGCCTGCACGGGCCATCGGGGCCGCACCGGTCCTGGAGCCTGCGCGGGATGTGGCGGCTGTTTTCCTGGAGCCCGCGCGCCGCTGGAATTATGAGCGCTGGGGTCCACCGTCCGCTTCCTTGTTTTCGTCGGCTTACCGGCGAAACAGATGGGAATCACGTGGCGGTAACGCGTGCCTTCGACAGGTCCCGCTGCGCTCAGCTGAACCGATGGACGTGACGACATCCACGGTCCGGCTCGGCTTGTTGACGCCCGTTCAATTGCCAACAAAGCGTTTTCCTTGAAGACAAAACCTTGATTTCATGTGTCTTACGGAGACATGGCAGAGAGAGGGTGAGTTTATTCATCTAAATGAACTCTGCCCACCTGGCTGCTCCGTTTCTGCGATGCCTCGCCCTGGTCGACGTGGAGGAGGTCTGGCAGTTGTGTCCCAGGACCGTTACATGTGTAAAGTCATCGACTCACACACTTTCACTTCCTTTGAATCACAGATGATTAAGGTTGGTTCTTCAAGTCCTTTTTACTGTGTTTTAGTCTACCGGCCCCCTGGTCCTGCTGCTGTCTTTTTAAAGGACTTTAGTGACTATTTATCTTCTATTATAAAGCTGGAAAATGTTTTAATTCTTGGGGATTTTAACATTTTGGGTCGATGGCTCATCATGCCCTGCAAAGGATCTTTTAACCTTGACTGAAACATTTAACTTTGAGCAGCATGTCTCTGGTCCCACTCACCAAAAGGGACACACTTTAGACCTGGTGTTTTCACTTGGCCTGAGTGTTGTCACCTCTGTGTGGAGGATGTCCATATGAACGATCATAGCTGTGTTTTATTTGAATTGAACTTTTCTCCTGAGCCCGTGCCCTCAAACATCAGGTCTCAGAGGCGCATTATCACTGCAAATACAGCCGTCCAATTTTCTGCTGTATTTGATCCTCATTTGTTTATGAATTGTCTTGATGTGGACAGTTTAATTAATTCCTTTAACTGCCAATGTTTATCCATTTTAGATCAGGTGGCACCTGTAAAATCCACTGTCATCACAGAAAAAAGCTTGTCCTTGGATAAATGAAGATATCCTAAACCTAAAGAGACTATGTCGGAAAACTGAGCGTCTGTGGAAAACCTCTAGTCTTGAGGTCCATAGGTCACACCTCAGAGATCTTGTGTCATCTTACAATGAAATGATGGAAAGTTCCAGATCTGATTACTTCCGCCAGCTAATAACATCCAACAAGAAAAACCCCAAAGTGTTGTTTGACACTATAAATTCTATTGTTTGTCCTTCAGCTGCAGTGACTGTTTCCTGCAAAGCCGACAGCAATGAATTCCTCAGGTTCTTTATCGATAAGATCAAGATGATCAAAGACCAAATCCCACTCCCATTGTCTGATAAACATGTTTCTGTGGAGCCTGTTTCCCAAATCTGGTCTTCTTTTAAGCCTGTCACTCTAGAAGACATCTCAGCTCTGGTGACCAAGATGAACCCCTCCTCTTGTACATCAGATGCCCTTCCCTGCAGGCTCTTCCTCAAAGTGTTTGATGTTATTGGCCCCTGGGTTACCAAAATGGTAAATCTCTCTCTTTCTACTGGTGTGTTTCCTGGTCCATTTAAACATGCCATAGTTGAGCCTTTACTGAAAAAAACAAACTTGGACCCAACAGACCCCAAAAGTTTCAGACCCATATCAAAGCTCCCGTTCATGTCCAAGATCCTAGAGAAGGTGGGCTCTGAACAATTGTCCGATTTCCTTGATCAGTCAAACATTCACGACTCTTTTCAATCTGGTTTCCGCAAACATCATTCTACGGAAACCGCATTGTTGAAAGTGTCCAGTGACATTATGATGTCTGCTGATTCTGGGAAATGCACTGTTCTAGTTCTGTTGGATTTGTCTGCAAGGTTGACCTTTGACACTGTCGACCATCACATCCTGTTAAACAGACTGAGGGACCTGATTGGACTATCGGGGTCAGTTCTTCATTGGTTTTCCTCATATTTATCCGGTCGGAGCTTTAGTGTTGCTGCAAACCAAATAATGTCTGATTCAGCTGATCTGTTGTGTGGAGTTCCTCAGGGCTCCGTCTTGGGTCCCGTCTTATTTCTGCTTTATATAATTCCCCTGGGAATGATCATTAAAGAGTTTAGTGATGTGTCCTATCACCTGTTCATGACGATATTCAGCTCTATTGCTCTTTTAAACCTTCTGAGATCCAGAAGCTGAACTCCTTGGTCAGTTGTTTAGTGCAAATAAAACAATGGCTGAGTCAAAACTCCTTGCAGCTAAATGCTGACAAAACAGAAACTCTGATTATTGCCCCTGATGATGCCATTCCAGGGATAAACCAGTACTTGGGTGTTTTAGGTCAGACTGCTAAACCAAGTCTTAGAAACTTGGGTGTTGTCTTTGACAAAGACATGTCTTTAGAGCACCACTCCAAGCTGTTGACAAGGAACTGTTTCTTTCAGTTGAGGAAAATCTCTAAGCTCAGGAAAATGGTGTCTCAAAATGACCTGGAAGTTATAATTCATGCATTTGTGTCTTCACGTTTAGACTACTGTAACAGTTTGTTTTCCTGTCTTAACAAGAAGGAACTCTCTCGTCTGCAGCTGGTCCAGAACTCTGCAGCGAGGATCTTAACTCGCACAAATAGAAGGGCCCACATTTCACCCTCAAAGCCCTTCACTGGAGCCGGTCTCCTACCGGATACAGTTTAAAATCCTTGTTTTAACTTTTAGAGCTTTAAATGGTCAGGTCCCATCGTAGATCAGCGATCTGATTAAACCATACGCTCCCTCTCGCTCACTAAGGTCCTTGGACCAGAAACTGTTGTTGGTTCCTCACACCCGTTTTGGGACCAGAGGAGACAGATCCTTCCAGGCTGTTGCCCCCAGACTCTGGAACGATCTTCCGTTCTCCCTATGGTCACTGGACTCAGTTACTGCTTTTAAGGGTCAGCTTAAAACCTTTTTATTTAGTCAAGCCTTTTAAATGCACTTGTTTTACGGACTGATTTTACTGTATATTGTTGTATATGTATTGTTCACTGTAAGTTTTTTGTGTTTTTATTGTTTTATTCTGTGTTTTGTGAAGCATTTTGTGACCTCTGTCTGTGAAAGGTGCTATAGAAATAAAATTTACTTACTTACTTACTTACTTACTTACTTACTTACTTACTTACTTTAATCCTCGCGCCAAATCATTTCCTGGCGTCTGAAAATGCGGTTGCGTTTTACCCGGCTGGACGTTACTCTGCCGCGGAGCCCGTTTTTGAAGGCCGGCTGTGGGCACTGCTGAGCGGGATGACAGCCTTCCAAGCCTCTGTTGTTCGTTCTCTCTGAAAGCCGTGTACAAGCTGGGAAACCTTGCACAGAAACATGTTCACAGCGCTGCCACAGCCACCGACCATGTTTGGAGCGACATAAAAACAAATCAAAATGGTGTCAAAGCAATAATATATTAGTGCTCTATGCTACTTTTCTGGTGGAGGGTTACGCCACACGTTTGTCTCCATGGAGATAGTATTGTTTTGCATGGGTAAACGTTGGTAAGTAGAGGTGTCAGTGATGTGATAAAGATGAGAAGGTCCGAGGAGGCACAAGGAGACAGTGTGAAGTACCACAAAGGGAAGAGGTAATGCATTTATACTGTTTGAATGGGTTGACAAGTGTGGCTGGTTCTAACTAGTGTTGTTCCAATAAATGATCAAATAAAATTCCATTCAATACTTATTCTCTGGATACTGGATCGATACTAGTCCACTGCAGATGCTGAAGAACTAATACACAATCATTTAGCCCCAATGTCAGGCAGTCTCTGCAGTTAATCTGGCTAAAGTTCAGCTTCCATTCCAAAAGCAAAATAAAGGCATCAACAAGCTGTCTTTTCTGTCAATATGAGTTTTGTTTTGTTTTTAGCGTCTGCCGAGCCTCTACATTTTAAGCTGCTCTGGGCATTAGCCATAGCATTAGCTGCCAGCAATGAACACCGGCTGCTGCATCATTCAGGACAAACAGTGTGGTATCGGATCTGTGATTTGATGCTCACTGATACTTGAAACATTTGCATAATCAGAGGTTTTGCCCAGTATCAATGTCCAAACAAGTTCAGACTTTACTATGGCATATTTTATTGTGTGCTTGGGGAGACATTTAACTCACATTTCCTACTCAAGTTCCAGTAATATAGGTAGTTACTTGAGAAATGGCATCTGGCATAAAAATTGCCACAAAAAAAGCATGTAGTCTTTTGAGGTTTATGTTATTTTGAAGTAAAAATGTCTGAAAAATCGATATTCACTATAAAGAAGTCAATAGAAGAGTGTGTTACATTTCGTTTCAAACACCTGCTCCTGTTACACAATCATGTTTGCCGTCCCATATCCACTTGGTACAAATATTGATTTCCTCTCAGCATGTTGCTCCTCCACTTCTCCTTCACTCTGCACATGACTTTGAAACCAGGGAATACAGGTCAGCGGTGCTCATCTCTCTGCGGTCTGTGCGCTTAACATATCCTGCCAGCAACGCCAATAATGGACATGTGAAAGGTTTTTTCTTCGTTGGTCTTTTTACTGCGTGAGAAACGATGACATCGCAGCCTTTAAAACCAGCCGGAGTACAGAGTAATACCACAGGATCAGCTCATTGATTGGACGGGCCATTACCAGTGCACGCTACGGCGCCTGGGGAGGGCTAAGCTATCCAGTAGTCCTTGAGAACCGACGCTAGCCAAGAGCAAAGTAAAGATAGTAAACCAAGAAAGGCTTTAGCTATTGTGATAAACCTAATCTGTCCCCAGGCTAGGTAGATATGCTCCTTCAGATAGGCAGGTAGACCACAAGCTTGTTTGAGCATTTTTCTCCCCGTGAGGACTTAACCTTAGTTCCTGAGCCAGGAATAAGCTATAGATGGGATTTCAAGTGTATTGAATGTGGCTAGAAGACACCTGTAGGAATAGATAATGGTGGTATTGTGTGTAGCGGTGCCAAGCATACCAAATAACAGCTGGCACAGATATACATTTCCCAGCATGCCCCTGTGCCACCCCTCTCCCTGGGTCTGAACGCCTGCAGGGACATAGGCGAAGCATGACAGGAGTTTCCCTGTATGAATGGGGGCTGTAGTAGAGTGGCTCTGCTAAGGTTCTATGCTGTGTGCTGGTTTTAATAATACTTTAACACACCTAACTTTTGTTTTCTGTTTTTAAATCATGTAATATATTTGATGAATAGTTATTTAAAACTTTAAAATCACAGCAAAATGCATTTGTAACTTTGTTGTTTATACTTGAAATATGAGATATGGTGCAACTAAAGCCAATTATTCCAAATCAAACTTTTTAAAACTCTCAATATCAATTTAATGTTATGTTTTGGGGGGAAAAAAATCAGAATTTTCCTCTATAACCAAAGTTCCCGCCCACCGCTGAGCTTTATTGTGACGTGTGTGAAGTCTAAATTCGAAGATAATAACACATCTGCTCGCTAACTGCTTACAACTCTCTCAGCTCACACCTACGGATCAACACTGTTTATTTCGGTGCTATGAATAAATTACCAAAGAAATACAGTGTAAACTATTTCCATTTACAAAACAGTAAAAAAAAATGAATAAAATAATCATTATGAGACAATTATAATTCTTCTTTCTTTCTGTTGAAATGGGCAGTTGGGCAGCTTCCATAAAGTGTACGATATTACTCATCCCTAATGACGTGTCCTTTCATAAGCCCTCTTATTTAACTCTGAATCACCATCTATTCTGAGCTCCTTTATTATTTGTCATTCTCACATTGGACTAACAATCACCAATGCTAAAGTGCTCTCGTTTGTCCTGAGAGCTCAAAACACTCGTCCGTACCTCCTAACGAGATCTGGTGGCATTCCAGAAGTGCTCCTCTGTGTTTTTAACGTCCATACACCTTCACCAGACTCATTTTGTTCATATAGTACTCAAAATAGCTTCCATTACCCAGTTAACCAGCAGCAATGCTAGCGAGCTGTTAATTACAGTCAACTGCTTCACTCATGGTTGGACCGTGACGCTCTCTGCATTTCCACACTGTTCACCAAGCATTCTCCCCTGAACTACAAACCCCTTTTCAAGATACAGTACCACAAGAATATACACTGCTTTCCTCTAAGATTTGCACATAAAACATACAAAAGACTGTATGCTTTAAAATGACTGGAAATTGTACATTTTAAGAAATATTATTATTATTATTATTATTATTATTATTATTATATATTATTAAGATTTATTTCATTATTGAATGTGCTTGTTGTGGAGACGCCTTTTGGGGCCCCCCTGTAGTGCATCCCGACCCCACTTTGAGAACCACTGCAGTTCAAACAATATTTTATGCTACATGGACCATGAAGGCTAAGATAATGCAAAATAAAGGACTTCTAAGACTTAGTGTGCAGACTTAATTATTTAGTCTTTGCAACTCGCTGTGACCTATGTTTTATTCTAACACTCCACCATTGTCATGCCCACGACACGCCCACAATAACACTATAAGAACGAGCTAATGAGGAGACCACATCTACTATGTACATGTATTTCATTCAGTTGTTTGCACACATGCAGTTGGCTGCATTACATTGGCAGTAAGGGGCCCCCAGAGGTTGCATGCGCGCTGTGTGCTTTGTACCAATTGGTCCATAGCATGAAAGATCCTTGGGGGCCCCGGGGTGCTCCATGCCCGGTTAGCTGCAAGATGAACTGGCAGCTGGAGAAGACGTGAGGAGATAACACCAAGGGACTCTGCAGCGTGCCGTGCTGTGGAACGTTATATCATTACTGCATATATTTAACATTGTTTGTCATATTTTGTAATCGATTAGTAATATGCAAATTGTTTTGACTGTATTGAATTAATATTGGAAGCTAGTTTAATTCTCAGTGGGACTTTTTTTTTTTTTACAGTTTATAAGACTCCAATGGGTCCAGTTTTAGCCCTGGGCAAAAGTGCTGTGCGAATACATGCGGAAGTACATAGTAAGTAGTAGTACGCATCATGAATTTGATTGCTTTGAATGAATATCCCAGGCTCCCGTTATTACGTTTGATTGTGGTTAGGCCCCGACCCCCAGTGCTGCAGGACAGGACCAATCACAGCACAGCATTGTGGTCTGTGCTTTTGTGGAAGATTGCATTTATGGACAAGAACGATATCTGTGCTTTTCTCTCAACTGAATTTAACACAATTTAGGTGTTTCTGCTTGTACCGATTTCACAATAAGACGCAAATGAGCCCAAATACATATACATTCCACACAGCCAAAACGCTAGTCCAAATCTAATCCAAAGTAGAGTATGTAAATATGTTTAATAATGCCTAAAGTGTTTGTGCCAGGTTTCTTTGTTGTCTGAAAGCACAGGCGGTTTTGTAGAGACTCAGCTAATTGACATTTTTCCCATGTGCCTCCCTCGGGGCGGTTTTGCTGAGAATCTGTTAAAGAGCAGCTCCTCCCGCATCGTAGAACACACTTTATCATAGAACAAGAAGCAATTATATTAACACAAGTAGAGTGTTTTAGTTTATATGTCCTGTGGGGTGCACGGTGGCAGAGGGGTTAGAGTTTCCTCCCACCAGCCAAAGACTTGCGTGTGTTTGATAAATTGGCCCGAGTAAATGAATGTGAATGAATATTTCCTGTTGTAAAATCCACTTTAATGAGCTTTTAACCTGGTTCCAACAGTGTTTCCTCATCGTTAGTTTACCTCAAGTTGTATCTGATTGATCTGTATCGTCCAACTGAGGCTCAAGTGCTCAGAAACACTGTATTCAGTTGATATTATTTGAAAAATGAAGACCTTAAGTCATACTTGTTGGGTTCAAAAAAGTCAAAAATCAAAACACATAAACCTTAATCCACTACTTGGACGATTCGATGCCATTATAAAGAGCAATGGGTCAACTTCTATTACCAAACGGCTTAGAACAATAATGTATTTTACAATGAACAAAATGTGAAATAGATATTCTGTATTATAAATTAGTATTTGTTTAATATTAGGTTCCTTGAAAGACAGAAAAGAGTCTTAAATTACCAAATCAGCTTAGATCACTGTCTTTTATGGTCTATATTAGAATTAAGATAATCCTTTATTGTCCACACATGGGGAAATAAAGGATTATCTTAATTGTACAATATATTGCAAACATACAATATTGTGGAAATGGTTAATATCCATATTACAAAAGACAAAATACTGTATTAAACAATTATGCTGGAGATTTACAATTTTTGAAAATACAAATTTCACCAATGGTTTTCTTTTTCTATTTAAAATGTAGCAGTGTTTAGGTCTAAGTCACTCTGTTAAGGTTTTACAATGACACTTGACACTATTGACACTATTTTGGAATGAAGATCATGTGTATATTTTTATAATACGGTTTACAGTGAATCATAACCTTGGTATTATGTTCAAGAACATTCCTGATACTGGAGTCTTCTGTACAAATATAGATCTGTATTGTATGTATCATCTGACATCGGGTAATATTATGACTTGTTTCCATGTTGGGCTTTTAATGTTATTCTATCCTGCTATTGTTGAACATGATCTTTGTAAATGACCAGCGTTGTTTCTAATACGAGCCCCATTGATTTGTGAAGGACCTTGACAGACGTGTTCTGAGATTTATTACAAGCAACCCTGAAGATATGTTTCTTCTGCTGCTTGAAATATACATTTTACAGTCATTAAATGGATTTTTATTTGTGTTTTAAAGCATTAAATTAAGTTATAGTATAGAAGAGGCATATTTACTACCTGAATTGCTGCTTTGGGACTAAATCTGGACTAAATCTGGACTATAACAGGATCTAAGTCTACTGCCGGACCAAACTGGGATCAGACCAAGACCGAACCATTAAATTAATCATTTATAATCCTTTGTACACTTGTTTACCCATTTACACTGCAAATTGTCTGTGTTTCTACTTTATTTCTTCTTAAAGGTGCACTGTGTAAAGAGCTGGGTTTCGATTCAAATTTCAAGAATCGATCCGATTCAGATTTTTACGTTTCAAAATCGTTTTTTTCCGATTCGCTCCGATTTCGATCTGATTTCGATTCGATCCGGTGGTTAATGTTATTAAAAATTAAAAATGTATTTGAAGCATTTCCTTCACTTCATGACTGTGTAGAGAAGCAACATATTAATACTAGTATTATATCAATATTAAACAGCAAATCTTACAAGTATTAGTAGTTACTGATGGAAGACTGATGAAAAGGTCAAGGGTCAATCTACCTTCAAGAAAGATCATCCAGGAGTCCTGAATTATCTTTCTTGAAGGTAGATTGAAGTTCACTGAGGGAAATGTAGAAAATAATTTTGGACGTACGAATCGATAATTGGTCATTAATATACGAATCGATTAAAAATCGGAAAATCGATTATTTCAACCCAGCTCTAACTGTGTAACTTCTCTGGTGAAGCTGGTCATGCTGTCCCTGTCTGAAATATTACACATTATGGCATTAAGTCGGTGTAATCCCTCATTCGTCCAGGCGTGTTCCATAGTAGAAAAAGCTTCAGTTGTAGTCATCTGGACTCAATTAGAAAAAATAGACGTTTCGACTCTCATCCAAGAGTCATTGTCAATAACAGAATTTAGATCGAGAACTCCGATATTAATACTGTTCTGTGGTAAGACCCGCCCATTGGGAGGAGCCTTCCTGAAGTAGAAAGAGTTGTTGGTTTCAACAGAAACTCCCCCCTTGTATCTACCGAGCTAGCCTATTCAGAATCTTAATGGGCTGTTAGAATCCTCTTTGTCTTTGTGAGACCCTGGCTCAACCACCCTGAGTACCTGATTAGCATCTAAGTGTCCTGGTCCTGGTCCTGGTACAGACTGTATCCTGGTGAAGCCATGCCTTGCATTTATGGGCTTCCAAAAATACACAAAAAGGAGGTTCCACTCAGACCCATAGTGTGCAGCACAGATTCCATCACCTACAATGTGGCCAAGCATTTAACAACTATATTGGCTCCGCTTGTGGGGAATTCTGAACATCATGTGGAAAACACGCACAACTTTGTGGATAAAGTGAAACATCTCCAACTGGACCCAGATGACCTCATGGTTTCATATGATGTGGTGTCCCTGTTCACCTGCATCCCGACCACTGATGCAGTAGCAGCAGTGAGGATCAGACTGCAGGAAGACACCACCCTACAGGAAAGGACCAAACTGACACCTGAACACATATGTAAACTGTTGGACATCTGTCTGAACACCACTTACTTTCAATTCCGGGGACAATTTTACAGACAGATTCATGGCTGTGCCATGGGCTCGCCCGTCTCTCCCATAGTGGCCAACCTGTACATGGAGCACTTTGAGAAGAAGGCACTGTCCTCATTCTCAGGCATAGCCCCAAAACTGTGGCTCCGCTATGTCGATGATACTTTTGTAACAATCAAGAAACAAGAGCTGGAAACCTTCTCTGATCACATCAATGCTGTGGACCCACATATTAGGTTTACAAGAGAAGACGCTAAGGAGAATCGCTTGGCCTTTCTTGATTGTTCCACGATCAGAGGAGAGGACGGGAAACTCCAAATAGAAGTATATAGGAAACCTACACACACGGACCAGTATCTGCTCTTTGGTTCCAACCACCCACTACAGCACAAGCTGGGTGTGATCAGAACCTTACAACACAGAGCTCAAGGTGTTCTCACCAGCTCAGAGGGCAAGAAGAAAGAGGAAAAACATGTCCGTAATGCCCTCTCAGCCTGTGGTTACCCCGCTTGGGCTCTCAACAGAGTGAAGAGAACCAAGAAGCAGGACAAAAGGGAAACTGAACAGAGAAGGAAGGGTGTTTCTATCCCTTATGTGTCTGGCCTGTCGGAAAAACTGCAGAGAATTTTTAGACAACACGAAGTCCCTGTTTATTTTAAACCAGGAAACACTTTAAGACAAAAACTGGTTCACCCAAAGGACAAGTTGCCGACTCAAAAACAGAGCAATGTAGTTTATTCGATCCAATGCAGTGAAGAAAGCTGTAAAGAACGTTACATAGGTGAGACAAAACAGCCTCTACACAAGAGGCTTTATCAGCACAGAAGAAATACAAGTTCAGGACCTCAGAGCGCCGTGCATCTCCATCTTGAAGCCTCTAATCACTCGTTTGAAGACGGTGAGGTGAAGGTTTTAAGCAGGAGAAAAGATGGTTTGAAAGAGGAGTCAAGGAAGCTATTTTTGTTAAAAAAGAAAGACCTTCTTTAAACATAAATGGAGGGCTAAGGTTTCATCTTCCTGTTATTTATAATGGGATTCTGAACCCCTGGAAAGGTAGAGGACCAGGACCAGGACATTCAGATGCTAATCAAGTACTCAGGGTGGTTGAGCCAGGGTCTCACAAAGACAAAGAGGTTTCTAATAGCCCATTAAGATTCTGAATAGGCTAGCTCGGTAGATACAAGGGGGAGTTTCTGTTGAAACAAACAACTCTTTCTACTTCAGGAAGGCTCCTCCCAATGGGCGGGTCTTACCACAGAACAGTATTAATATCGGAGTTCTCGATCTAAATTCTTTTATTGACAATGACTCTTGGATGAGAGTCGAAACGTCTATTTTTTCTAATTGAGTCCAGATGACTACAACTGAAGCTTTTTCTACTATTATGGCATTAAACCAATTCATTAAATCCATTTGACATTTATTCCCTTACAGTTATTTTTATTGCTAAATAGGGCTACAACTGTGACTAGTTGAATATTTAAAAAAAAAATCAGTTGTATGTTGATCATTGTTATCTTACTCTAGAAAAAAGTAAGTCGACTAACCATAAAAAGACCAGTCGACTACTAAAATTATTATTAGCTGCAGCCGAATTGCCAACACAAATAATGCTAAACTACAGAACATTGCAAGAGAATCAATAAAAAAAAGCAGTTTGAGGCATTTCAAATACAGATTTTGGGCAGACAACGGCGCTGAACCACGAGGGCACGTTACATTCGACTGTCGTGTCTAATTAACCCTGTAATAACGCTCGACTCGTTGCGGTTTTTGCAGGTAAACTGTGGAGGAGGCGCACGGTGGTCCAGGTCCCTCAGGGGGACGGCCGGCCTTGTCCCGCTCAGATGGAGCAGTGGAAGCCCTGTCCTGTCAAGCCCTGCTACAGCTGGAGGTACAGCGCCTGGTCCCCGTGCAAGGCCGAGGTCAGTCCCACACCAGGCGCCCACATAGGAACCTCAGATTGTGATTTCAATTATAAATATACATACATTATTACAGCATTGATTATACGGCATGTATGAATCCTGCATTTACTCAATCAAAATCAAATGAAGTTTTTTGTGTGTATTTTTTACTCTGGGTGTGCACTTAATACAAGGCGGGTGCGGTTAGTCTGACACCGACCCGCCCACAATAGGTGTACACCCGCCGTTACTGTGAGCAGGGTCTCCTCTCCACAGATCTGACCCGTAAGTTGGCTGGGTGGTGTCTCCTTCAATAGAATCATCTGAGGGGAACGGTCTAAGCAGAGCGATGACAAACTAACTTCTTATTATTCTGTAGTAAAGTCATGTGGGTAAAGATGTTATTGTAAGATCTTATAATGATCTTATTGTGTGTTTCCTGCAGGGGGCAGTGTGCGGAGAGGGCCTGCGCTTCAGAAACGTGTCGTGCTTTGTGTCAGACGGCTCTGGGCAGCAGGAGCTCAGCCCGGTGGACGAAGAGCTGTGCGGGGACGTGGACTTCGCCGTGGACGGAGACGCCAACGTCACGCTGGAGGAGGGCTGCACGGTCCCCTGCCCAGGTACCGGAACCCTCTTTGAATAGGCTGGGATTCTGTGGTACGCTCTGCGCCTCTGTGTTTTTAAAGTCCGTACACCTTCACCAGAATCACTCAAATCAATGCTCTGTTGCCATAACTCTTAGTAAAAATCTTTAAACTCTAAAGTTGGGAGCTGCCTCTCCGACCTCAGCCCTCAGCACTGTCCCAGTTATGACAGTATTCTGGATATATAGGCACAGATAGGGCAAGGAGCTAAACATGTTAGCTAACTTATGGGCTTTTTGGACTGTGGTATTAGCTCGCAGGGACAAGGCTGTAGAGCACAGTCTCAGCTTCAGGAAAAGACGTTTTAACAGTGGAAAAATAGAGTCCCACAGCGTCAGTTCAGTCTGAGAGCAACACAGACCGACACAGAAGTCCGTTTGCTGTTAAAAATGCTGTATTGTACCATAGACAACTTAGATTATGTATGTTGATAAAAATAATACAAATATAAAGCTGAAGTTTGAGTCCTTTTTGAGAAATGATCTGCTCCTGCCCAATGCGTGTGTTGAGTTTGCACATGCTCAGTACAGCAGCAGTGTGAGAGATCAGGATTCCTCGTAACCAGGATACTGTCATAACCAGGATACTGTCATAACCGGGATACTGTCATAACCAGGATACTGTCATAACCAGGATACTGTCATAACCAGGATACTGTCATAACCAGGATACTGTCATAACCAGGATACTGTCATAACCAGGATACTGTCATAACCAGGATACTGTCATAACCGGGATACTGTCATAACCGGGATACTGTCATAACCGGGATACTGTCATAACCGGGATACTGTCATAACCGGGATACTGTCATAACCGGGATACTGTCATAACCAGGATACTGTCATAACCAGGATACTGTCATAACCAGGATACTGTCATAACCAGGATACTGTCATAACCAGGATACTGTCATAACCGGGATACTGTCATAACCAGGATACTGTCATAACCAGGATACTGTCATAACCAGGATACTGTCATAACCGGGATACTGTCATAACCGGGATACTGTCATAACCGGGATACTGTCATAACCGGGATACTGTCATAACCAGGATACTGTCATAACCAGGATACTGTCATAACCGGGATACTGTCATAACCGGGATACTGTCATAACCAGGATACTGTCATAACCGGGATACTGTCATAACCGGGATACTGTCATAACCGGGATACTGTCATAACCGGGATACTGTCATAACCAGGATACTGTCATAACCAGGATACTGTCATAACCAGGATACTGTCATAACCAGGATACTGTCATAACCAGGATACTGTCATAACCGGGATACTGTCATAACCGGGATACTGTCATAACCAGGATACTGTCATAACCGGGATACTGTCATAACCGGGATACTGTCATAACCGGGATACTGTCATAACCGGGATACTGTCATAACCAGGATACTGTCATAACCAGGATACTGTCATAACCAGGATACTGTCATAACCGGGATACTGTCATAACAGGGATACTGTCATAACCAGGATACTGTCATAACCAGGATACTGTCATAACCAGGATACTGTCATAACCAGGATACTGTCATAACCAGGATACTGTCATAACCAGGATACTGTCATTACCAGGATACTGTCATAACCAGGATACTGTCATAACCAGGATACTGTCATAACCAGGATACTGTCATAACCAGGATACTGTCATAACCAGGATACTGTCATAACCAGGATACTGTCATAACCAGGATACTGTCATAACCTGGATACTGTCATAACCAGGATACTGTCATAACCAGGATACTGTCATAACCGGGATACTGTCATAACCAGGATACTGTCATAACCAGGATACTGTCATAACCGGGATACTGTCATAACCGGGATACTGTCATAACCGGGATACTGTCATAACCGGGATACTGTCATAACCGGGATACTGTCATAACCGGGATACTGTCATAACCGGGATACTGTCATAACCGGGATACTGTCATAACCGGGATACTGTCATAACCAGGATACTGTCGTAACAGGGATACTGTCATAACCAGGATACTGTCATAACCAGGATACTGTCATAACCAGGATACTGTCATAACCAGGATACTGTCATAACCTGGATACTGTCATAACCAGGATACTGTCATAACCAGGATACTGTCATAACAGGGATACTGTCATAACCAGGATACTGTCATAACCAGGATACTGTCATAACCTGGATACTGTCATAACCTGGATACTGTCATAACCAGGATACTGTCATAACCAGGATACTGTCATAACAGGGATACTGTCATAACCAGGATACTGTCATAACCAGGATACTGTCATAACCTGGATACTGTCATAACCAGGATACTGTCATAACCAGGATACTGTCATAACCAGGATACTGTCATAACCAGGATACTGTCATAACCAGGATACTGTCATAACCAGGAACTGTCATAACCAGGATACTGTCATAACCTGGATACTGTCATAACCAGGATACTGTCATAACAGGGATACTGTCATAGCCAGGATACTGTCATAACCAGGATACTGTCATAACCGGGATACTGTCATAACCGGGATACTGTCATAACCGGGATACTGTCATAACCAGGATACTGTCATAACCTGGATACTGTCATAACCAGGATACTGTCATAACCGGGATACTGTCATAACCGGGATACTGTCATAACCGGGATACTGTCATAACCGGGATACTGTCATAACCGGGATACTGTCATAACCGGGATACTGTCATAACCGGGATACTGTCATAACCGGGATACTGTCATAACCAGGATACTGTCATAACCAGGATACTGTCATAACCAGGATACTGTCATAACCAGGATACTGTCATAACCAGGATACTGTCATAACCGGGATACTGTCATAACCGGGATACTGTCATAACCGGGATACTGTCATAACCGGGATACTGTCATAACCGGGATACTGTCATAACCGGGATACTGTCATAACCGGGATACTGTCATAACCGGGATACTGTCATAACCGGGATACTGTCATAACCGGGATACTGTTATAACCAGGATACTGTCATAACCAGGATACTGTCATAACCAGGATACTGTCATAACCGGGATACTGTCATAACCGGGATACTGTCATAACCGGGATACTGTCATAACCGGGATACTGTCATAACCGGGATACTGTCATAACCGGGATACTGTCATAACCGGGATACTGTCATAACCGGGATACTGTCATAACCGGGATACTGTCATAACCGGGATACTGTCATAACCAGGATACTGTCATAACCAGGATACTGTCATAACCAGGATACTGTCATAACCTGGATACTGTCATAACCAGGATACTGTCATAACCAGGATACTGTCATAACCAGGATACTGTCATAACCAGGATACTGTCATAACCAGGATACTGTCATAACCGGGATACTGTCATAACCAGGATACTGTCATAACCAGGATACTGTCATAACCAGGATACTGTCATAACCAGGATACTGTCATAACCAGGATACTGTCATAACCGGGATACTGTCATAACCAGGATACTGTCATAACCGGGCCATCGCAATCAGGATATGGTGTTTACACGGACTCACACAACTTAAGACACCTGATCATAACCGGGTTTTTTCTTTGTTTTTTCCCCTTAGGCTCTTTGAGACATTTTCTAATATCTAACCTGAATTTGAAATGATGAAATATGGATTGAGAATGCTAAACTGTCAAGTAGAACAATTCAAATATTGATGGCAAAACTGGGACGGTTAAAGTTAGAAAGTAGCATTACTGAATAATTCACGTCCATCTCAAGCAGGAGGAGCAGCCTAATTTGCTACTAATAAATAAAGTCAGTTGTAGTTGCAGTTTCCTGATATTTGACTGTCTATTCTATACTAATGAGAAGTCTGTTCGGGAGCTTTTGAACTACACCTGACTGTTTAAAATGTCTCTTAAGTGTTGCACTCTCAAGTTTCAGACCTCATTTTGCACATTTTTACACTTGACCCAGAAATGATTTATTGCTATGAATATAAAACTAGTACAGCGAGAGGGAATTGTTAATAATGCAGTGTATGGTAAACAAAAATATGCTTCCAGACAATGTGGGTCTCACGTCTCAAGTCCTCCACACTTTTATTTCATTCTGTAACACTGGGAGACTTTTCCAGTGTTTGTAAAGCGGGTACAATTCTATGAGTTAGCGTCGATGCATTTTCAATGGGAGAGTCACAAACAATAAAAATCCAGTTTGGGATGATCACTCGACCGCACGTGACTAAAACGTGAGCTTCATTTGAAAACGTGACTAGATTTAGAAGTGTTTTGTGTCATTTATTCATGACAAAATTAGCATGAATGCAGGTGTAATGAACATTTCTTTCATCTAAAATTATGCTGGACAAATAGCATAAAAATATGTGACTAATTATGTAACTTTTATGCACACATTCGGACCCGACGAACCTTTCAGTTTGACAGAGAAAGCCTAAAATAGAGGTCTGACACCCTCTGCTGGCAACAGCCGGGAGTGAACCATGTTTCAGATACAAAAAGCAGCGTAGTTAATCATAGCAACATGACACTAAAATATGTCCTGTATGGATGACAGTTTAAATGTACAGAAGATTGTTCAAAAATACCTCGAACCAGACTGTGATCAGACTCGCCTCTCCACAGATCTGACTGAAAAGATGTGAAACGAATGTTCAGAATCAGAATGAAATAATTAAACTCAAGGAAGCAACGATGCGCATTCATACATTTTCCATACATTTTCCTTTGCGTAGAAGAGTCAAAGAGTTGGCCCAGATAAATAATTTTTTACTAAAGTATTATTCATAAAAACAAAGTGCAGTCAGGCTGTTGCGCTGTTAGCATGCTAGCTGTTGCTAAAACTGAAAACCAAAACTTTGCTCTCGTCTTATACTTATAAACTCATACTGGTGATTAATTAAATGCTAGGAATAAATTAGAAAAGTGAGAAATGCTGTATGTTTAACAGACGAAAACCAACCTAGACGTTAAAATCAGATACAGCACCTTTAAGTCAATGCAATCAGCTGTTTTTCTACATTAAAAAGTATTGCTCTAAAATTGTCGCATCACATATATTTTGACACGTATTTTTACCCACATATCCTCCCACCAGTCTTATTTTTGCTTATGGAAGCGTCCTGATAATTAAACGTTGGCCATGTGCTCACAGTGAGGCTGACCCAGTTAGCGCCTCTCGTCTGCGCAGGTTCCCATGCTCAGGGCTGGAGCGGGGCTGTGAAAAATGGATCTTTCATTTAGATTTCTCCTGAGTGTGTTATTGACCCGGCGCTCTCACACA
The DNA here is from genome assembly GCF_026437365.1 of Eucyclogobius newberryi. Lineage (NCBI taxonomy): Eukaryota > Metazoa > Chordata > Actinopteri > Gobiiformes > Gobiidae > Eucyclogobius > Eucyclogobius newberryi. The sequence goes on from NW_027315790.1 coordinate 4,922,993, forward strand.
ATCCCTCGAGAGCGAGCGGAGGAGGGAGGAGGAGAGAGGAGGAGAGAGGAGAGAGGAGGAGAGAGGAGAGAGGAGAGAGGAGGAGAGGAGAGGAGAGAGGAGGAGAGAGGAGAAGAGAGGAGGAGAGAGGAGAGAGGAGGAGAGAGGAGGAGAGAGGAGGAGAGAGGAGAGAGGAGGAGAGAGGAGGAGAGAGGAGGAGAGAGGAGAGAGGAGGAGAGAGGAGAAGAGAGGAGGAGAGAGGAGAGAGGAGGAGAGAGGAGAAGAGAGGAGAGAGGAGGAGAGAGGAGAAGAGAGGAGGAGAGAGGAGAGAGGAGGAGAGAGGAGGAGAGAGGAGGAGAGAGGAGAGAGGAGGAGAGAGGAGAAGAGAGGAGGAGAGAGGAGAGAGGAGGAGAGAGGAGGAGAGAGGAGAGAGGAGGAGAGAGGAGGAGAGAGGAGGAGAGAGGAGAGAGGAGGAGAGAGGAGGAGAGAGGAGGAGAGAGGAGAGAGGAGGAGAGAGGAGGAGAGAGGAGGAGAGAGGAGAGAGGAGGAGAGAGGAGGAGAGAGGAGGAGAGAGGAGAGAGGAGGAGAGAGGAGAAGAGAGGAGGAGAGAGGAGAGAGGAGGAGAGAGGAGAAGAGAGGAGGAGAGAGGAGAGAGGAGGAGAGAGGAGGAGAGAGGAGAGAGGAGGAGAGAGGAGGAGAGAGGAGGAGAGAGGAGAGAGGAGGAGAGAGGAGAAGAGAGGAGGAGAGAGGAGAGAGGAGGAGAGCGGAGGAGAGAGGAGGAGAGCGGAGGAGAGAGGAGGAGAGCGGAGGAGAGAGGAGGAGAGAGGAGGCGAGAGGAGGAGAGAGGAGAGCGGAGGAGAGAGGAGGAGAGAGGAGGCGAGAGGAGGAGAGAGGAGAGCGGAGGAGAGAGGAGGAGAGAGGAGGCGAGAGGAGGAGAGAGGAGAGCGGAGGAGAGAGGAGGAGGGAGGAGGAGAGAGGAGGAGAGCGGAGGAGAGAGGAGAGAGGAGGAGAGAGGAGAAGAGAGGAGGAGAGAGGAGGACGCTGACATTTCAACAGATGCTGAAGGAGAAACAGAACTGCAGAGCTTTAACTCGGTGCAGAGAGAGAAGGTTTGATTTAACAACAATAATCTGGCTCAATATTTGATGGTTTTCAGCGGACGCTTCAGATAAGTCAGTGAAGCAGGTGAAGTGCAGTGTCATGAGCACACGGAGAGAAAAGGAAAATAATAACTGCTTTTTTTGCTTATTCGTTTTGCCTGTTCATCTCTTCTGTGCGTGTGAGATGAGCAGGAGCGTGTGAGGAGCGTGTGGGATGAGCAGGAGCGTGTGGGATGAGCAGGAGCGTGTGAGATGAGCAGGAGCGTGTGGGATGAGCAGGAGCGTGTGGGATGAGCAGGAGCGTGTGAGGAGCGTGTGGGATGAGCAGGAGCGTGTGAGATGAGCAGGAGCGTGTGGGATGAGCAGGAGCGTGTGGGATGAGCAGGAGCGTGTGAGGAGCGTGTGGGATGAGCAGGAGCGTGTGAGGAGCGTGTGGGATGAGCAGGAGCGTGTGGGATGAGCAGGAGCGTGTGGGATGAGCAGGAGCGTGTGAGGAGCGTGTGGGATGAGCAGGAGCGTGTGAGATGAGCAGGAGCGTGTGGGATGAGCAGGAGCGTGTGGGATGAGCAGGAGCGTGTGAGGAGCGTGTGGGATGAGCAGGAGCGTGTGAGGAGCGTGTGGGATGAGCAGGAGCGTGTGAGGAGCGTGTGGGATGAGCAGGAGCGTGTGAGATGAGCAGGAGCGTGTGAGGAGCGTGTGAGATGAGCAGGAGCGTGTGAGATGAGCAGGAGCGTGTGGGATGAGCAGGAGCGTGTGGGATGAGCAGGAGCGTGTGAGATGAGCAGGAGCGTGTGGGATGAGCAGGAGCGTGTGGGATGAGCAGGAGCGTGTGAGATGAGCAGGAGCGTGTGGGATGAGCAGGAGCGTGTGAGGAGCGTGTGGGATGAGCAGGAGCGTGTGAGGAGCGTGTGAGATGAGCAGGAGCGTGTGAGATGAGCAGGAGCGTGTGAGATGAGCAGGAGCGTGTGGGATGAGCAGGAGCGTGTGAGGAGCGTGTGAGATGAGCAGGAGCGTGTGAGGAGCGTGTGGGATGAGCAGGAGCGTGTGGGATGAGCAGGAGCGTGTGAGGAGCGTGTGGGATGAGCAGGAGCGTGTGAGATGAGCAGGAGCGTGTGGGATGAGCAGGAGCGTGTGGGATGAGCAGGAGCGTGTGAGGAGCGTGTGGGATGAGCAGGAGCGTGTGAGATGAGCAGGAGCGTGTGGGATGAGCAGGAGCGTGTGAGGAGCGTGTGGGATGAGCAGGAGCGTGTGAGATGAGCAGGAGCGTGTGAGATGAGCAGGAGCGTGTGAGGAGCGTGTGGGATGAGCAGGAGCGTGTGGGATGAGCAGGAGCGTGTGAGGAGCGTGTGGGATGAGCAGGAGCGTGTGAGGAGCGTGTGGGATGAGCAGGAGCGTGTGAGGAGCGTGTGGGATGAGCAGGAGCGTGTGAGGAGCGTGTGGGATGAGCAGGAGCGTGTGAGATGAGCAGGAGCGTGTGAGGAGCGTGTGAGATGAGCAGGAGCGTGTGAGATGAGCAGGAGCGTGTGGGATGAGCAGGAGCGTGTGGGATGAGCAGGAGCGTGTGAGATGAGCAGGAGCGTTTGGGATGAGCAGGAGCGTGTGAGGAGCGTGTGGGATGAGCAGGAGCGTGTGAGGAGCGTGTGGGATGAGCAGGAGCGTGTGAGGAGCGTGTGGGATGAGCAGGAGCGTGTGAGGAGCGTGTGGGATGAGCAGGAGCGTGTGAGATGAGCAGGAGCGTGTGAGGAGCGTGTGAGATGAGCAGGAGCGTGTGAGATGAGCAGGAGCGTGTGGGATGAGCAGGAGCGTGTGGGATGAGCAGGAGCGTGTGAGATGAGCAGGAGCGTGTGGGATGAGCAGGAGCGTGTGGGATGAGCAGGAGCGTGTGAGATGAGCAGGAGCGTGTGGGATGAGCAGGAGCGTGTGAGGAGCGTGTGGGATGAGCAGGAGCGTGTGAGGAGCGTGTGAGATGAGCAGGAGCGTGTGAGATGAGCAGGAGCGTGTGAGATGAGCAGGAGCGTGTGAGGAGCGTGTGAGATGAGCAGGAGCGTGTGAGGAGCGTGTGGGATGAGCAGGAGCGTGTGGGATGAGCAGGAGCGTGTGAGGAGCGTGTGGGATGAGCAGGAGTGTGTGAGATGAGCAGGAGCGTGTGGGATGAGCAGGAGCGTGTGAGGAGCGTGTGGGATGAGCAGGAGCGTGTGAGGAGCGTGTGGGATGAGCAGGAGCGTGTGAGGAGCGTGTGGGATGAGCAGGAGCGTGTGGGATGAGCAGGAGCGTGTGGGATGAGCAGGAGCGTGTGGGATGAGCAGGAGCGTGTGAGGAGCGTGTGGGATGAGCAGGAGCGTGTGAGGAGCGTGTGGGATGAGCAGGAGCGTGTGGGATGAGCAGGAGCGTGTGAGGAGCGTGTGGGATGAGCAGGAGCGTGTGAGATGAGCAGGAGCGTGTGGGATGAGCAGGAGCGTGTGGGATGAGCAGGAGCGTGTGAGGAGCGTGTGAGATGAGCAGGAGCGTGTGAGATGAGCAGGAGCGTGTGAGATGAGCAGGAGCGTGTGAGGAGCGTGTGGGATGAGCAGGAGCGTGTGAGATGAGCAGGAGCGTGTGAGATGAGCAGGAGCGTGTGGGATGAGCAGGAGCGTGTGAGATGAGCAGGAGCGTGTGAGATGAGCAGGAGCGTGTGAGGAGCGTGTGGGATGAGCAGGAGCGTGTGGGATGAGCAGGAGCGTGTGGGATGAGCAGGAGCGTGTGGGATGAGCAGGAGCGTGTGGGATGAGCAGGAGCGTGTGAGATAAGCAGGAGCGTGTGGGATGAGCAGGAGCGTGTGAGGAGCGTGTGAGATGAGCAGGAGCGTGTGGGATGAGCAGGAGCGTGTGAGATGAGCAGGAGCGTGTGAGATGAGCAGGAGCGTGTGAGGAGCGTGTGGGATGAGCAGGAGCGTGTGGGATGAGCAGGAGCGTGTGGGATGAGCAGGAGCGTGTGGGATGAGCAGGAGCGTGTGGGATGAGCAGGAGCGTGTGGGATGAGCAGGAGCGTGTGAGATAAGCAGGAGCGTGTGGGATGAGCAGGAGCGTGTGAGGAGCGTGTGAGATGAGCAGGAGCGCAGAGAAAAGGCAATATGGCGTCAGAAGCAGTGGGTTTTAAACTAAAAAGGTTAAAAAAAACACACCTCCCCGGCGTTTAGTGCAGAGTCAGATGTGATCAGGTCTGCTCAGGCGCTGGCTCTGTGTGATTAAAGGCGCCGTGACGAGCTGAAGTGGAAGAAGCAAAACGCACAGCTCGGATTATTTGAAGTTTAGAGCGCATCGTTGGTAAAATGGTGGTCATATAGTTTGGATTTTATAACATGAGGTTTCATCGGGCTAATGTGTGCATTATGTTTCCTCCACACAGAGCGCCACGGCACAGGACATTTGTGTTTACTACTGCCTCTGAAACATCAGAGTTTTAACATTTTGGCAGTCTCAAAGTTGGACATTTCCTATGGGAGTTATTGGGAATCTATAGGAATGACTGGGAATTACCACTTCTCAAGGTCGTCTCTCAACAAGGAACTATGTACAGAGGCACAACAACAACAACAACAACAACAACAACAACAACAACCTGAATTCATGGATACACTTTAATATTTGCATTTTCTAATCACTAGAGGTGACCGAGGGCTTGAAGAGGAATAGGTTTTAGGCATCAAGAACAACAACAGTGACATTTAAGAGCTGTTCCAAGAGTCGATGTCACGCAGTGTTATGAATGTGTCTCTTTCGCTGCGGTCGCACACGTCCTCCAACTGGAGATCTGTCATATCTGAGCACACATCATCTTTTCTCTGGGATAAAAAACACAAACAAGTGACATATAAATCACCAGCGAGTTGAATATGTTTTCTCCCTTGATGGCGTTGGCATGTTCCAGGACAGTCGGGCGACTCCAAGCGCTAGAAGTGTCATAGCACCTCTGAAACCATGGACCGTGGACATTTCTTCTCCAGAGACCGTCGCTAACATTGTGGTGTCTTCTTCTTCTTCTTCTTCTTCTTCTTCTTCTTCTTCTTCTTCTTCAGGAGAGTGCTACCTGACGGACTGGACGCTGTGGAGCCCGTGTCAGCTGAGTTGTGTGGGGGGAGATGACCTTGGGTTTGGCTCGGTCCAGGTCCGGTCCAGGGCTGTGGTGGCTCAGGACCCAGAGAACCTGCTGCAGTGTCCGGAGCAGGAGCACGAGGCTCGCCCGTGCACAGGTCAGAGCCAGGAACCTTATGTTTGTGGAGATCAAGTCTATTATCTTTGAATGCATTTTGACTAGTCGACTGTCAATATAGTAGTTTGTGGGGGTTGACTTGATTATTTCTTATTATATGTGGAATATTGTTGTTTTCACGTTGATTAACCTTAAAAAAAGCCTCAAATCAAGAAACATTGTTATTTCTGCTCTATGATACATGAAACAAAGTACTTTTTTTCTTACAGACGTTAACAGCTATATTTCCCTTATATAATGTTTTGTCTTTGTCACTACACTACATAAGCTCAATGTATAAATATATTCACAATAATAATAAGACACAGGCTCACATAGACATCTTTCCTACAGTATCATAAGAACAGTTAACTCAATGTAACTCCAGGGAAAAGTCGGAACATTCTGGCAAATGCTTCGAGCTGATTGGGCGAAGCTTAACGAGCGTCTCGACTTCTGAGCAAAAAAGAAACGTAACTGATTAAATGATCCAGTTAAGAGAAATATGCAAACGTCTTTTCCTCCACAAATGCTCAACGCTCTTCCTTCTGCATTTAGTTGATGCCAAACGGGCGTACAAGACAATAAAATGTACACATGATGTCGATAATTGTGTTTTTTCAGGTCCCTCTATAGTCAAATGAACTAAAAATAATAACTGTGAGAATCATTGGCAGAAACAAGGAGTGAATTCGGTTCAATCTATTCTCAAAAAGTCAAATAGTGATGATAGATGATAGAGATAATATCAGTACTTGACCCCGCTGCCTGCCTGTCCTCAGAGGGCTTGTGTCTGGAGTACAAGTGGAGGGCGGGGCCGTGGAGAGGCTCCTCCCGCCTGGTGTGGTGTCAGCGCTCCGACGGCCTCAACGTCACAGGTGAGCCAGCTTTACTCCTCTTTTTACCTTCTCTCTCGTCTAAGCAGAAAAAACAAGAACTTTTTTGAGAATAAAAACCTGCCTCGGGATCATTGTTTCACTGTCACTGCTATTTCTTATAGTGCTATTATCACTAAAAGTACATCATGATTCAAACACGTTTTATAATAAGAACACTTATACTTATGTATGAAATGTAAACAACAGAAGTACACAAAGGTTATTTGGAATATTCTCATTTTAAAAAGCAGGGAACAAAAACTGTAGTCAAATTAATTTAAATTGCAGAATGTTAAACTATAATTTAACACTAATTATATGATAGAATTAGTGTAATATTATTTTTTTCTCCAGATTTGGAATTTGGATTTTTATTTTTTATTTTATTAAGGCAGGTGAATAGGAAATAAATCTTACTTTTAGACATACTCTGATACATTTTTAATTGTGTAATGTTTTTATACATAGTTCAGGCATTTTATGAATAAAACAGCCAAAATTGCATTTGGGACGTGCACGAAGATTCAATGAAACAATTAAACATCTTTATGTGCAGCTAATATATTGAGAGAGCAAACTGTCAAAAATAATACATATATAACATATTAAAAGTATTAGATGATTTGCAATATGAGTAAACATTATTTAAACATTTTAGGAGCACTTTCTAAACGATCTGCTGCACGCTCAAAGTAAGAATATTAATAACACAAAAGCAGATTGGAAACCACCGTGGAAAATGTTTAGCACTATTTTCTTTCACGCAGTCATTAAAAACAGCCCCATTACGCCCTCAGATCCTGCTCCGTGACTCTCCACATGTTCACACTTCCTGCTCCACGTCGCATTCCGCCCTCCAGCGCTCCGTGATTTCCGGGTTTGGTGATTTTAGAACCACTCGTGCCTTTGTGAATGTCGCCCCTTCTGGCAGTTCCACATGTTCCTATAACCGCCGCCTCCGCCTCCTTCTAGGAACCATTTCCCTTCAGCGGCGCAGTGCATGCATATTCATGAGGACTTCCCTGCCTCATAAATATTCATGTGGTTTTGACAGATTACCCTGGTTTGCAGACATTTTTTTGTTTCTGCAGTGACGTGGTGCTGCTTTGGAGATCTCGTTGGAGATCGGGCGGCTCCGGGTGGATTTGTGAACAGTCTTTTATTAAGCTACAACAGATAAAGACAAAAATGATTACAATTTTGCAAGGGCTCTGATTGGGGAGAATCTTCCTATATTTTTTGGGGGGAATTAATGAATTAAAGGGGTTGTTCCTGATTTTTCTTTCATAAATCTGAAGCAGGAAGTTAGCAAGCTAGCTTTACTGCGACCATATACTCTGTAGTCTCTGAAAGTTGTGAAAAGCACTTATAAACTCATCATTGTGAATAATTACGATAGGAAAACCTCGTGGTCTGCTACAAACAAATTAAATGAACTAGATCTTGTTTTCAAGAAAATGTCTTTGTTCAAAGTTTAAATCTTTCAACAAAAGTCTGGGACAGTGTGCTTTGCTGATTCTACAGTATCGTAACCTGAGCAGTATTTGACCATCTTTGCCTTCTGACCCCTGACAGGTGGATGCCCTTTGACCTCTGAGCCCATCTCTGACCGCTCCTGTGACCCGCCCTGCACCAAGGCGCGCTCAGTGTGCACCGAGGTGAGTGTTCTATACTGTTTTAACGTATCGATGTGAGTGTGAATAATGTGTGACAAAGTGAGTAAGTATAAAGGAAGTATAGTCTGCACAACATCTCTGAGCAGCACGAGTTAGCGGAGCCATAATGTTTTCTCTACAAAACTACTTCTGTAACTATTCAGCTTCCCAAAGTGCTAAAATGCAATGTTATCTCCAAACTGGGATACTTTTTGTACAATTGCGGTCACGTTTAGTGGTTTGAAGACGTCTGCTCCCTTCATCAAGTGCTCTTCTGTAGGGCTCTTTAATTAAACTCGCTCTTTAGTGCTTTTGTTTCCACACTGTGCCATTTCAGCTAATTACTCCATTTCCTATTGACGCATCGAGTATATTTAATGGTCCGTGGCTGGGCTTTCTTTTAGCAGATGTTTATTTTCATTTTTTTCTTGATGCACCGCACACCTCAGACATGCTGCAGGAGTCCCCGGACCAAGTGGAGATCAGGTGTAGACAGGGACGGATCAATATGACGGCCGTGTTCAAATGTCAGCGTGTGTGGCGGTTCGGTTATTAGTCCGACGCGCTCGATAAAGTGCAGACTGTACTCCTCATGTTAGCTTCATATGAGACGCCAAAAGGTCAAACTCAACTCAAATGAACGACGTGTTATATTATTTTTGGACTTGCATAGTGGGTTGAGTGTTTGGTCAGGAACTAGAAGGTTGTTTGAAACTCCCCGAATAAAGATGATCCAAACGTTATCCATAAGTTATCAGTGTAGAGGGGCATGTTAATCTAAATCTGGACTAAACTGGGCTCAAAGCAGGACCAAACCAAGTCTAAATCTGGACTAAACTGGGGTCAAAGCAGGACCAAACCAAGTCTAAATCTGGACTAAACTGGGGTCACAGCAGGACCAAACCAAGTCTAAATCTGGACTAAACTGGGCTCAAAGCAGGACCAAACCAAGTCTAAATCTGGACTAAACTGGGCTCAAAGCAGGACCAAACCAAGTCTAAATCTGGACTAAACTGGGCTCAAAGCAGGACCAAACCAAGTCTAAATATGGACTAAACTGGGCTCATAGCAGGACCAAACCAAGTCTAAATCTGGACTAAACTGGGCTCAAAGCAGGACCAAACCAAGTCTAAATCTGGACTAAACTGGGCTCAAAGCAGGACCAAACCAAGTCTAAATCTGGACTAAACTGGGCTCAAAGCAGGACCAAACCAAGTCTAAATCTGGACTAAACTGGGCTCATAGCAGGACCAAACCAAGTCTAAATCTGGACTAAACTGGGCTCAAAGCAGGACCAAACCAAGTCTAAATCTGGACTAAACTGGGGTCAGAGCAGGACCAAACCAGGTCTAAATCTGGACTAAACTGGGGTCAAAGCAGGACCAAACCAAGTCTAAATCTGGACTAAACTGTGCTCAAAGCAGGACCAAACCAGGTCTAAATCTGGACTAAACTGGGGTCAGAGCAGGACTAAACCAAGTCTAAATCTGGACTAAACTGGGGTCAGAGCAGGACTAAACCAAGTCTAAATCTGGACTAAACTGGGGTCAGAGCAGGACCAAACCAAGTCTAAATCTGGACTAAACTGGGCTCAAAGCAGGACCAAACCAAGTCTAAATCTGGACTAAACTGGGCTCAAAGCAGGACCAAACCAAGTCTAAATCTGGACTAAACTGTGCTCAAAGCAGAACCAAACCAAGTCTAAATCTGGACTAAACTGGGCTCAAAGCAGGACCAAACCAAGTCTAAATCTGGACTAAACTGGGCTCTAAGCAGGACCAAACCAAGTCTAAATCTGGACTAAACTGGGCTCAAAGCAGGACTAAACCAAGTCTAAATCTGGACTAAACTGGGGTCAAAGCAGGACCAAACCAAGTCTAAATCTGGACTAAACTGGGCTCAAAGTAGGACCAAACCAAGTCTAAATCTGGACTAAACTGGGCTCAAAGCAGGACCAAACCAAGTCTAAATCTGGACTAAACTGGGCTCAAAGCAGGACCAAACCAAGTCTAAATCTGGACTAAACTGGGCTCAAAGCAGGACCAAACCAAGTCTAAATCTGGACTTAACTGGGCTCAAAGCAGGACCAAACCAAGTCTAAATCTGGACTAAACTGGGCTCAAAGCAGGACCAAACCAAGTCTAAATCTGGACTAAACTGGGGTCAGAGCAGGACTAAACCAAGTCTAAATCTGGACTAAACTGGGGTCAGAGCAGGACCAAACCAAGTCTAAATCTGGACTAAACTGGGGTCAGAGCAGGACCAAACCAAGTCTAAATCTGGACTAAACTGGGGTCAGAGCAGGACCAAACCAAGTCTAAATCTGGACTAAACTGGGCTCAAAGCAGAACCAAACCAAGTCTAAATCTGGACTAAACTGGGCTCAAAGCAGAACCAAACCAAGTCTAAATTTGGACTAAACTGTGCTCAAAGCAGGACCAAACCAAGTCTAAATCTGGACTAAACTGGGGTCAAAGCAGGACCAAACCAAGTCTAAATCTGGACTAAACTGGGCTCAAAGCAGGACCAAACCAAGTCTAAATCTGGACTAAACTGGGCTCAAAGCAGGACCAAACCAAGTCTAAATCTGGACTAAACTGGGCTCAAAGCAGGACCAAACCAAGTCTAAATCTGGACTAAACTGTGCTCAAAGCAGGACCAAACCAAGTCTAAATCTGGACTAAACTGTGCTCAAAGCAGGACCAAACCAAGTCTAAATCTGGACTAAACTGGGCTCAAAGCAGGACCAAACCAAGTCTAAATCTGGACTAAACTGGGCTCAAAGCAGGACCAAACCAGGTCTAAATCTGGACTAAACTGGGGTCAGAGCAGGACTAAACCAAGTCTAAATCTGGACTAAACTGGGCTCAAAGCAGGACCAAACCAGGTCTAAATCTGGACTAAACTGGGGTCAGAGCAGGACCAAACCAAGTCTAAATCTGGACTAAACTGGGCTCAAAGCAGAACCAAACCAAGTCTAAATCTGGACTAAACTGGGCTCAAAGCAGGACCAAACCAAGTCTAAATCTGGACTAAACTGTGCTCAAAGCAGAACCAAACCAAGTCTAAATCTGGACTAAACTGGGGTCAGAGCAGGACCAAACCAAGTCTAAATCTGGACTAAACTGGGCTCAAAGCAGGACCAAACCAAGTCTAAATCTGGACTAAACTGGGCTCAAAGCAGGACCAAACCAAGTCTAAATCTGGACTAAACTGTGCTCAAAGCAGGACCAAACCAAGTCTAAATCTGGACTAAACTGGGCTCAAAGCAGGACCAAACCAAGTCTAAATCTGGACTAAACTGTGCTCAAAGCAGGACCAAACCAAGTCTAAATCTGGACTAAACTGGGCTCAAAGCAGGACCAAACCAAGTCTAAATCTGGACTAAACTGGGGTCAGAGCAGGACTAAACCAAGTCTAAATCTGGACTAAACTGGGGTCAGAGCAGGACTAAACCAAGTCTAAATCTGGACTAAACTGGGGTCAGAGCAGGACCAAACCAAGTCTAAATCTGGACTAAACTGGGGTCAGAGCAGGACCGAACCAAGTCTAAATCTGGACTAAACTGGGCTCAAAGCAGGACCAAACCAAGTCTAAATCTGGACTAAACTGGGCTCAAAGCAGGACCAAACCAAGTCTAAATCTGGACTAAACTGGGCTCAAAGCAGGACCAAACCAAGTCTAAATCTGGACTAAACTGTGCTCAAAGCAGAACCAAACCAAGTCTAAATCTGGACTAAACTGGGCTCAAAGCAGGACCAAACCAAGTCTAAATCTGGACTAAACTGGGCTCAAAGCAGGACCAAACCAAGTCTAAATCTGGACTAAACTGTGCTCAAAGCAGAACCAAACCAGGTCTAAATCTGGACTAAACTGGGCTCAAAGCAGGACCAAACCAAGTCTAAATCTGGACTAAACTGGGCTCAAAGCAGGACCAAACCAAGTCTAAATCTGGACTAAACTGGGCTCAAAGCAGGACCAAACCAAGTCTAAATCTGGACTAAACTGGGCTCAAAGCAGGACCAAACCAAGTCTAAATCTGGACTAAACTGGGGTCAGAGCAGGACTAAACCAAGTCTAAATCTGGACTAAACTGGGGTCAGAGCAGGACCAAACCAAGTCTAAATCTGGACTAAACTGGGGTCAGAGCAGGACCAAACCAAGTCTAAATCTGGACTAAACTGGGCTCAAAGCAGAACCAAACCAAGTCTAAATCTGGACTAAACTGGGCTCAAAGCAGAACCAAACCAAGTCTAAATCTGGACTAAACTGTGCTCAAAGCAGGACCAAACCAAGTCTAAATCTGGACTAAACTGGGGTCAAAGCAGGACCAAACCAAGTCTAAATCTGGACTAAACTGGGCTCAAAGCAGGACCAAACCAAGTCTAAATCTGGACTAAACTGGGCTCAAAGCAGGACCAAACCAAGTCTAAATCTGGACTAAACTGGGCTCAAAGCAGGACCAAACCAAGTCTAAATCTGGACTAAACTGTGCTCAAAGCAGGACCAAACCAAGTCTAAATCTGGACTAAACTGTGCTCAAAGCAGAACCAAACCAGGTCTAAATCTGGACTAAACTGGGCTCAAAGCAGGACCAAACCAAGTCTAAATCTGGACTAAACTGGGCTCAAAGCAGGACCAAACCAAGTCTAAATCTGGACTAAACTGTGCTCAAAGCAGAACCAAACCAAGTCTAAATCTGGACTAAACTGGGCTCAAAGCAGGACCAAACCAAGTCTAAATCTGGACTAAACTGGGCTCAAAGCAGGACCAAACCAAGTCTAAATCTGGACTAAACTGGGCTCAAAGCAGGACCAAACCAAGTCTAAATCTGGACTAAACTGTGCTCAAAGCAGAACCAAACCAAGTCTAAATCTGGACTAAACTGTGCTCAAAGCAGAACCAAACCAAGTCTAAATCTGGACTAAACTGGGGTCAGAGCAGGACCAAACCAAGTCTAAATCTGGACTAAACTGGGCTCAAAGCAGAACCAAACCAAGTCTAAATCTGGACTAAACTGGGCTCAAAGCAGGACCAAACCAAGTCTAAATCTGGACTAAACTGGGCTCAATGCAGGACCAAACCAAGTCTAAATCTGGACTAAACCGGGGTCAGAGCAGGACCAAACCAAGTCTAAATCTGGACTAAACTGTGCTCAAAGCAGAACCAAACCAAGTCTAAATCTGGACTAAACTGGGGTCAGAGCAGGACCAAACCAAGTCTAAATCTGGACTAAACTGGGCTCAAAGCAGGACCAAACCAAGTCTAAATCTGGACTAAACTGGGCTCAAAGCAGGACCAAACCAAGTCTAAATCTGGACTAAACTGTGCTCAAAGCAGGACCAAACCAAGTCTAAATCTGGACTAAACTGGGCTCAAAGCAGGACCAAACCAAGTCTAAATCTGGACTAAACTGTGCTCAAAGCAGGACCAAACCAAGTCTAAATCTGGACTAAACTGTGCTCAAAGCAGGACCAAACCAGGTCTAAATCTGGACTAAACTGGGCTCATAGCAGGACTAAACCAAGTCTAAATCTGGACTAAACTGGGGTCAGAGCAGGACTAAACCAAGTCTAAATCTGGACTAAACTGGGGTCAGAGCAGGACCAAACCAAGTCTAAATCTGGACTAAACTGGGGTCAGAGCAGGACCAAACCAAGTCTAAATCTGGACTAAACTGGGCTCAAAGCAGGACCAAACCAAGTCTAAATCTGGACTAAACTGGGCTCAAAGCAGGACCAAACCAAGTCTAAATCTGGACTAAACTGTGCTCAAAGCAGAACCAAACCAAGTCTAAATCTGGACTAAACTGGGCTCAAAGCAGGACCAAACCAAGTCTAAATCTGGACTAAACTGGGCTCAAAGCAGGACCAAACCAAGTCTAAATCTGGACTAAACTGTGCTCAAAGCAGGACCAAACCAAGTCTAAATCTGGACTAAACTGGGCTCAAAGCAGGACCAAACCAAGTCTAAATCTGGACTAAACTGGGCTCAAAGCAGGACCAAACCAAGTCTAAATCTGGACTAAACTGTGCTCAAAGCAGAACCAAACCAAGTCTAAATCTGGACTAAACTGGGCTCAAAGCAGGACCAAACCAAGTCTAAATCTGGACTAAACTGGGCTCAAAGCAGGACCAAACCAAGTCTAAATCTGGACTAAACTGGGCTCAAAGCAGGACCAAACCAGGTCTAAATCTGGACTAAACTGGGCTCAAAGCAGAACCAAACCAAGTCTAAATCTGGACTAAACTGGGCTCAAAGCAGGACCAAACCAAGTCTAAATCTGGACTAAACTGGGCTCAAAGCAGGACCAAACCAAGTCTAAATCTGGACTAAACTGGGCTCAAAGCAGGACCAAACCAAGTCTAAATCTGGACTAAACTGGGCTCAAAGCAGGACCAAACCAGGTCTAAATCTGGACTAAACTGGGCTCAAAGCAGGACCAAACCAAGTCTAAATCTGGACTAAACTGGGCTCATAGCAGGACCAAACCAGGTCTAAATCTGGACTAAACTGGGCTCAAAGCAGGACCAAACCAAGTCTAAATCTGGACTAAACTGGGCTCAAAGCAGGACCAAACCAGGTCTAAATCTGGACTAAACTGGGCTCAAAGCAGGACCAAACCAAGTCTAAATCTGGACTAAACTGGGCTCAAAGCAGGACCAAACCAAGTCTAAATCTGGACTAAACTGGGCTCAAAGCAGAACCAAACCAAGTCTAAATCTGGACTAAACTGGGCTCAAAGCAGGACCAAACCAAGTCTAAATCTGGACTAAACTGGGCTCAAAGCAGGACCAAACCAAGTCTAAATCTGGACTAAACTGGGCTCAAAGCAGGACCAAACCAAGTCTAAATCTGGACTAAACTGTGCTCAAAGCAGAACCAAACCAGGTCTAAATCTGGACTAAACTGGGCTCAAAGCAGGACCAAACCAAGTCTAAATCTGGACTAAACTGGGCTCAAAGCAGGACCAAACCAAGTCTAAATCTGGACTAAACTGGGGTCAGAGCAGGACCAAACCAAGTCTAAATCTGGACTAAACTGGACTAAGTTGGTTGGAATCCTGAGTACGTGCTTACTCGTGTCCCTTGGTAAAATGCGACTCACACTGAAGGGCATCCGGTGTTTAAAAAAAAAAGAAGTTGTGCAAGAAAAGCAGCGGAATTTAAAGGGGAAAAATAAACTGACGCTTGGGCTGGTTAATTATACATTATTTATTGAAAGGATCTAACGGTGAAGAGGAGGTGACTCACTTGCAAATCTTGCAAATGTGTCTTTTCTGCTGCTTTTTCGCCTTTGTCGGATTATAGTGATGTTCTTTATGTTAATACCACCACAACTGCCTTCAGGAAGTAGGAAAAAGGAGGGATCACAGACTTCCTGGTGAATTTGTACTTCAGCTTCATCAATGCCTGGCCATGAATATTTGAGTGAATATTTGAACATACCTGGACTAACTAACAACAGAAATAATGATGATATATATTCCATATTGTCACTATTTTAACTCGTGCTCAATTACGATCCATTAACTGCGTGACACAGCAGCAGAACGCTTTCTATGTCTGACAATTAGGGTCTAATTGGCAGCACTAATTACACTTCAGCCACTAAGTTATTTGATAAGTGCCTCTTAAATGCATTACGGACAGAGCTCTGCTAAATAAACTTCATTATAACTTCAACTTCATTTTCTGACACAATTATGAAAAATCTTCCAGTCCAGACAATAGCGCAAACAAACAACCAATTACAGTTTACTCTCAAACTCATTAAGGTCAAAGCAGATTGAGAAAGTTTCCTATAAACGAGATACGAGCCTCAACATGAATGCTTGATCAGATCTCAGTTCTTGTACTCATCAGTGCACTATGCCGCATTATGCTTCTGTAGCCAAAGCTGCCCTGTGACAGACTGACGCAAGTGTGGCTGTTAGTTTTGTGCCAACATAAATGACACATAATCGCGTTCAAGAGAGGAAGCTGAAGTGTCTCGCTCCAACTGAGCACAATTCAGAGCCTCAGTGAGTTGTAGACCAAAGCTGGACTTTTCCATTTTCGTCATGCATTTTAGATCCTTTCCAAGTTCTGAAATCGTGTTTAAGCTCCTCCTTTGATCAGGGGTCACGAGCTGCGATTACCTGCTCACGATGAACGCACCGCTGATTGTGCAGTTGCAGGGATTTCATATATTTTGTTTGATATTTCATACTACATTTTACTCTTTGTATAGCATTTTTTTTCCAAAGCTGTGACAGTAGAAGTCCTGTTGCCATGCAGTGAAAAGGTTAATAAAGATTGATGCTGTACTGTGTAGATTTGGGGGTGTCGACGGCGGCTTGTTGCCTGGAGCGCTCTGACACACTTTGCACTGCTTATGAACGATCTGGGTGGGAAGTTAGATTGACGGTGGTTTGGAGGGATTGCTGGTTTTCTGTGTTCCTTGCACTGAACACAGACACGTTTGTAGCATCTGTGGTGTTCTCTATTGTTTGTGGCAGGTGTAAATGATGCGATGGTGCTTCAGGGGATTTCTCAGTCTGATGATCCTCCAGAGACAGAGTGCTAGAGCAGAGACCCCCAAAGGAAAGGTTTTAAAGAGCTTAAGGAAGTAGTATTCGTAATATTGGATTAGATAGTTATGCAGTTGAAGGTTTGCTGTTGTGTCTCTTGGCAAGACAAGTTTCATTTACTGAAAAGAGCTGTAAGAACCATTAGCCAAGGTGGATACAGAGAGTCGACAAACCCATTTTTCTGCAGTCAAGACGACGTTGAAATGCATCAAATCCGTACAATCAGATAAATCGGAAAAACAAACCCATTAATCTCCAAAACATATTTATAAGTTACAAATAATGAAGAGGGTTTGGTCTGGTTCCAACCCATCGAGCACATTTAGGTCAAAGTCTTGTTAAAAGTCATTGAGTGTGAGAAATTTTGATATTTTATTTTAATCATAATTAGTGCAAAACTGACGTCTGAGCTAAAGGCGAAATAAGTTAAAGTTGACATGTTCATGGTAACGATTAACCGCCACTAAATGTTTAACGGAACAAAAACACTTTGTCTAATTAACTGGCGCGTTACACTTGCCCTGTCCAATAGAGATACTTGTAATACACAATGGCACCACCAGAGAGCGCGGATGAGCCTCTAATACAACTGTGAAAAGAGGTTTTCTGAAACTCCAAAAATCATAATTCATCTCTAAAAGAATAAGCAAACTCGAGTGGCACTGCAGTATTTATGGACTAATATTAATCGTAATGCTAACATTTCCTGCAGCTAACGTTGTCAACTTTACAACGTGAGTCTTTATTTAAGAGTGGTTCATTCATAATCATAGTGGATTCAAACTATCGTTTTAGATGCTTTCCTCAGGCCGTGTTGTGCACAGTTCAAAGAAAACAACACACAGAAGAAGCACTGCATTAAAGGTGCCATAACAGGCTTTTTTCACGTTTCGTAGTCTATCCTAAGTGTATCATTGATAATAATAAGTGTTGTGCAACACCCTTAACATAATAGTTAAGAAATATCACCCAGACCTTGGACCCCCTCACCAACCCGGAAATGCAAACGGCTTGGTTTGATATTCGCCCCCACCCTTGTGAAGAGCGATCTGGCTCCCCCGCCCAAGGGTGAGGGGGGATGGTGATGCGTGTTTGTGGTTATGACGCGGTCCTGCCCCACCCCCCGTCAGTTTGGAGATTGGAGGAAAGGAGATAGTCTGTAATATAGCTAAAAACTGCGGGAATCAATAAAAAAAAACACTCTGGACATATATGAAGCACAAATAGCAATAGCTCTGAAAAGTCAATTTTGCATGTTATGGGACCTTTAACGTAATCAGTTAATTGACTATTGACCACAAAAGGCTCCAACTAAACTAAGAAAACATTGAAAAGATGCATCCCTGACTTCTGCTGACTGATTATCTACTCACATATATCGATTTAGTTCTCCTGCTCCCCCCGACGTGGCACAACGCGCTATATTAAGACTCTTTATCCTTTTGACAATACTCACACTCTGCCCCGCTGCTGTAAACACGTTTCAACAGTGTAAAGCCCGAGCCTTTGTCTGCGGCGAGACGAGATGGAAATGATGCTGATCTGTCAGTGGATCTGCCAAGCGACGCATTACGGAGGATTTCCTGGACGATTATCCTCCTGGAGACCGGAGCCCCCCTGTGGAGTGACGGAACAAACACAGCCCCTCCCATCACGCAAATCTGTTACATGTCATGTTGCCAAGACGACCCACTGGGATATTTATGCTGCAGCTGGAGACAATAACCTGGCATTTGAATGGTTTATGGCAAATTTTCAACAACAAAATTGGCCGTTTTTCATCAATTTACTGACTTAAGTGGTCACATTATAGTTCTGTTTAGTTGTCATGAAATGTACAGGTAAATGTACTTCACTCACCGACAGGTAAATGTACAGGTAAATGTACAGGTAAATGTACAGGTAAATGTACAGGTAAGGTGAGTGAAGTGTCTTGCTGGAGGACACAAGGGTAGTATGCATAATACCCTCTACTACTTGCAGATCTGTTTTTTTTATAGTTGTTTTTTGTTCTGTTTTCTTTGCTTTGTCATAATTTGGGTAAAATTAAAACAAAAATAGGTTCAACCGCAATGAAATAAAGTCTATAGGAGAATAATATGAGCTCTAAAAGCAAAGATGATGAGCTTCATATGATCAAAAGCAGCATTTCAGACCACATGGGGCGACTTTTCCCTTTTATGATTCACAGATCATATGCAGCGCTACATGCATGAAGAAATAACCTAGTTTTACCTACTACTACGTCTTTAGGCCACGGTTAGGGATGCAGGTTTTCTATTTAATAATCTGTCAACCGGTTACATCAGCGAAGTGCTTTTTTGTTGAGTCATAATTAGATTATAATGCATTGCTAGAATTAACACAGTGACAGTGACACGGCTGAATAAAAGCTCCTATAAATGTTGTAGAGATTATGAATAACTCACTCTTTATTCAAGCGTCATGTTGTAAAGTCGCTAACGTTAGCGGCTAACCTTAGCTTCTGAAGGGAAAAGATTGATCGTTTTCCATCTGATCCAAAAAGCTAAATAATCCAGTCTGTTTTCTTCACTAGTGAACTCCATGTTAAATAAACCAAGTGTGATCAGTGTTGGTCCATAAATACTGCAGTGTTGTGCAGGTTTGCTCCGTTTGATGGGAGTTTCAGTGAACTTTTTCACAATTGTATGAGGCACACGAGCGCCATCTGCTTGTGCAATTGTGTAATTACAAGTAGAAAACAAGGCAAACTGTCCTTGAGCACTTTGAGGGTTCAAAGTTAACCCCGGGAGAACTCGGGCCACTCTCCTGTGTTCTTCTCTGTCCTGTCCCTGTCTCAATGTCCTGTTCCTCTTTCCCAAACTCTGACACAGTATCATCCTTTTCCTTCTTTAGAATATGAAATATCTGCTCCAAAGCGCTGCTAAACAGTAACATTTTAGTTTTGCCAGAGAGCCAGAGTCAGAAAGAAAGCGATGCGATTGGCTGTAAGCATGTAATAAACAACATGACAGTGCTCATGCTTTATATATATATATATATATATATATATATATATATATATATATATATATATATATATATATATATTATATGCTCTATTACAACGTTTTACCAATTTTATGTCTATCTATTTTTATTTTATTTTTAGTAAGCTATTTATTTTTTAACAGTTAATTTAAACTGAAGAAATAATGATTCAAAACAATGGCAGACTCACACACTGGACTAGATCAGGAGCATGAAGGGGAGACAAGGAGAACAAAGTGTCTTGCCCAAGGACGCAGAGGACAGGGGTGTGGCTCAAATAAGACCTGACAAACAGAACCATGTCACACTGACAGAACAACTCCTTAAGGTGCTCTAGAATGTTCCTAGATCAGACACCAGCAGGCGCACGGAAGTCATACCAGGAAGTCATACCAGGAAGTCATACCAGGAAGTCATACTAGGAAGTCATACCAGGAAGTCATACCTCTGTATCTA
Source organism: Eucyclogobius newberryi (assembly GCF_026437365.1). Lineage (NCBI taxonomy): Eukaryota > Metazoa > Chordata > Actinopteri > Gobiiformes > Gobiidae > Eucyclogobius > Eucyclogobius newberryi. The sequence continues at coordinate 4,942,872 of NW_027315790.1, forward strand.
CCTGCGTTGCACCAATGAAATTTCCCCATGTGGGACAATAAAGGAATATCTTATCTTATCTTAAGTCTTACCAGGAAGTCATACCAGGAAGTCAAACTAGGAAGTCATACCAGGAAGTCATACCAGGAAGTCATACTAGGAAGTCATACCAGGAAGTCAAACTAGGAAGTCATACCAGGAAGTCAAACTAGGAAGTCATACCAGGAAGTCATACCTCTGTATCTACCTGCGTTGCACCAATGAAATTTCCCCATGTGGGACAATAAAGGAATATCTTATCTTATCTTAAGTCATACCAGGAAGTCATACCAGGAAGTCATACTAGGAAGTCATACCAGGAAGTCAAACTAGGAAGTCATACCAGGAAGTCAAACTAGGAAGTCATACCAGGAAGTCATACCAGGAAGTCAAACTAGGAAGTCATACCAGGAAGTCATACCAGGAAGTCA
>NW_027315790.1:4948320-4973320 GCF_026437365.1 Eucyclogobius newberryi
TAGAATCATGCAGGATGTCCAGAGAATAGTTAAGACTTCATAAAACCTCAATGGAGACGTGCCAGGCTTGAATAAAGCCTGAACAAAGACATTCATAATAAAGAAATAGTTTATTAAGAATGATTCAGGCTTATAAACTACTTAATCAATGTCCAAACCCAAGGGCGTTCAAACGTCCCTCAAGAGCCACATTATCCTTAGAAGTACTTTATACTGCAACTTTAATATCCTCTACCATTAAAACCTCAATAGTTTGAACTAAAGCCCAGCCTCAGCCCCACCTCCACAGCCCCAGCCCCGCCTCTGCAGCCCCAGCCCCGCCTCTGCAGCCCCAGCCCCCCCTCCACAGCTCCAGCCCCGCCTCCACAGCTCCAGCCCCGCCTCTGCAGCCCCAGCCCCGCCTCTGCAGCCCCAGCCCCCCCTCCACAGCTCCAGCCCCGCCTCTGCAGCCCCAGCCCCCCCTCCACAGCTCCAGCCCCGCCTCTGCAGCCCCAACCCCCCCTCCACAGCTCCAGCCCCGCCTCCACAGCTCCAGCCCCGCCTCCACAGCTCCAGCCCCGCCTCCACAGCCCCGCCTCCACAGCTCCAGCCCCGCCTCCACAGCCCCGCCTCCACAGCTCCAGCCCCGCCTCCACAGCTCCAGCCCCGCCTCCACAGCCCCGCCTCCACAGCTCCAGCCCCGCCTCCACAGCCCCGCCTCCACAGCTCCAGCCCCGCCTCCACAGCTCCAGCCCCGCCTCCACAGTCCCAGCCCCGCCTCCACAGTTCCAGCCCCGCCTCCACAGCCCTGCCTCCACAGCTCCAGCCCCGCCTCCACAGCGCCAGCCCCGCCTCCACAGCCCCGCCACCACAGTCCCAGCCCCGCCTCCACAGCTCCAGCTCCGCCTCCACAGCGCCAGCCCCGCCTCCACAGCCCCGCCAACACAGTCCCAGCCCCGCCTCCACAGCTCCAGCCCCACCTCCTCAGCCCCGCCTCCACAGTCCCAGCCCCGCCTCCACACTTCCAGCCCCACCTCCACAGCCCCGCCTCCACAGTTCCAGCCCCAGCTCCACAGCCCCGCCTCCACAGTTCCAGCCCCAGCTCCACAGCCCCGCCTCCGCAGTTCCAGCCCCACCTCCACAGCCCCACAGCTCCAGCCCCGCCTCCACAGTCCCAGCCCCGCCTCCACAGTTCCAGCCCCACCTCCACAGCCCCGCCTCCACAGCTCCAGCCCCGCCTCCACAGCTCCAGCCCCTGAGAAGTACTTTATACTGCAACTTTAATATCCTCTACCATTAAAACCTCAATAGTTTGAACTAAAGCCCAGCCCCAGCCCCCCCTCCACAGCTCCAGCCCCGCCTCTGCAGCCCCAGCCCCCCCTCCACAGCTCCAGCCCCGCCTCCACAGCTCCAGCCCCGCCTCCACAGCCCCAGCCCCGCCTCTGCAGCCCCAGCCCCCCCTCCACAGCTCCAGCCCCGCCTCTGCAGCCCCAGCCCCCCCTCCACAGCTCCAGCCCCGCCTCTGCAGCCCCAGCCCCCCCTCCACAGCTCCAGCCCCGCCTCTGCAGCCCCAGCCCCCCCTCCACAGCTCCAGCCCCGCCTCTGCAGCCCCAACCCCCCCTCCACAGCTCCAGCCCCGCCTCCACAGCTCCAGCCCCGCCTCCACAGCTCCAGCCCCGCCTCCACAGCCCCGCCTCCACAGCTCCAGCCCCGCCTCCACAGCGCCAGCCCCGCCTCCACAGCCCCGCCTCCACAGCTCCAGCCCCGCCTCCACAGCGCCAGCCCCGCCTCCACAGCCCCGCCACCACAGTCCCAGCCCCGCCTCCACAGCTCCAGCCCCGCCTCCACAGCGCCAGCCCCGCCTCCACAGCGCCAGCCCCGCCAACACAGTCCCAGCCCCGCCTCCACAGCTCCAGCCCCACCTCCTCAGCCCCGCCTCCACAGTCCCAGCCCCGCCTCCACACTTCCAGCCCCACCTCCACAGCCCCGCCTCCACAGTTCCAGCCCCAGCTCCACAGCCCCGCCTCCACAGTTCCAGCCCCAGCTCCACAGCCCCGCCTCCGCAGTTCCAGCCCCACCTCCACAGCCCCACAGCTCCAGCCCCGCCTCCACAGTTCCAGCCCCACCTCCACAGCCCCGCCTCCACAGCTCCAGCCCCGCCTCCACAGCTCCAGCCCCACCTCCACAGCTCCAGCCCCGCCTCCACAGTCCCAGCCCCGCCTCCACAGCTCCAGCCCCACCTCCACAGCTCCAGCCCCGCCTCCACAGCCCCGCCTCCACAGTCCCAGCCCCGCCTCCACAGCTCCAGCCCCGCCTCCACAGCCCCGCCTCCACAGTCCCAGCCCCGCCTCCACAGTTCCAGCCCCACCTCCACAGCCCCACAGCTCCAGCCCCGCCTCCACAGTCCCAGCCCCGCCTCCACAGCCCCGCCTCCACAGCTCCAGCCCCGCCTCCACAGCCCCGCCTCCACAGCTCCAGCCCCACCTCCACAGCTCCAGCCCCGCCTCCACAGTCCCAGCCCCGCCTCCACAGCTCCAGCCCCGCCTCCACAGTCCCAGCCCCGCCTCCACAGCCCCGCCTCCACAGCTCCAGCCCCGCCTCCACAGTCCCAGCCCCGCCTCCACAGCTCCAGCCCCGCCTCCACAGCCCCGCCTCCACAGCTCTAGCCCCGCCTCCACAGCCCCGCCTCCACAGCTCCAGCCCCGCCTCCACAGCCCCGCCTCCACAGCTCCAGCACATCATTCACTTTCTCTAGAATTCAGGCTTTTTGTGCCACACTTGTTCTGACACTTTCATGTGCAGCACAAACACATTTAGATCATAAATCATGAAGAGTGAGGAGTGTGTCCACAGCGGGTGTGAAGGACATGAGTCACGTTCATGCGTCACACACGTGTTCATGTCTTCTGTCCCTGTCAGTGTGTGCTGCCCCTGTCAGTGTGTGCTGCCCCTGTCAGTGTGTGCTGCTCCTGTCAGTGTGTGCTGCCCCTGTCAGTGTGTGCTGCCCCTGTCAGTGTGTGCTGCTCCTGTCAGTGTGTGCTGCCCCTGTCAGTGTGTGCTGCTCCTGTCAGTGTGTGCTGCCCCTGTCAGTGTGTGCTGCTCCTGTCAGTGTGTGCTGCCCCTGTCAGTGTGTGCTGCCCCTGTCAGTGTGTGCTGCTCCTGTCAGTGTGTGCTGCCCCTGTCAGTGTGTGCTGCTCCTGTCAGTGTGTGCTGCCCCTGTCAGTGTGTGCTGCTCCTGTCAGTGTGTGCTGCCCCTGTCAGTGTGTGCTGCTCCTGTCAGTGTGTGCTGCCCCTGTCAGTGTGTGCTGCTCCTGTCAGTGTGTGCTGCTCCTGTCAGTGTGTGCTGCCCCTGTCAGTGTGTGCTGCCCCTGTCAATGTGTGCTGCCCCTGTCAGTGTGTGCTGCCCCTGTCAGTGTGTGCTGCCCCTGTCAGTGTGTGCTGCTCCTGTCAGTGTGTGCTGCCCCTGTCAGTGTGTGCTGCCCCTGTCAGTGTGTGCTGCTCCTGTCAGTGTGTGCTGCTCCTGTCAGTGTGTGCTGCCCCTGTCAGTGTGTGTTGCCCCTGTCAGTGTGTGCTGCTCCTGTCAGTGTGTGCTGCTCCTGTCAGTGTGTGCTGCCCCTGTCAGTGTGTGCTGCCCCTGTCAGTGTGTGCTGCCCCTGTCAGTGTGTGCTGCTCCTGTCAGTGTGTGCTGCCCCTGTCAGTGTGTGCTGCCCCTGTCAGTGTGTGCTGCTCCTGTCAGTGTGTGCTGCCCCTGTCAGTGTGTGCTGCCCCTGTCAGTGTGTGCTGCTCCTGTCAGTGTGTGCTGCCCCTGTCAGTGTGTGCTGCTCCTGTCAGTGTGTGCTGCCCCTGTCAGTGTGTGCTGCCCCTGTCAGTGTGTGCTGCCCCTGTCAGTGTGTGCTGCTCCTGTCAGTGTGTGCTGCTCCTGTCAGTGTGTGCTGCCCCTGTCAGTGTGTGCTGCCCCTGTCAGTGTGTGCTGCCCCTGTCAGTGTGTGCTGCTCCTGTCAGTGTGTGCTGCCCCTGTCAGTGTGTGCTGCCCCTGTCAGTGTGTGCTGCCCCTGTCAGTGTGTGCTGCTCCTGTCAGTGTGTGCTGCTCCTGTCAGTGTGTGCTGCCCCTGTCAGTGTGTGCTGCCCCTGTCAGTGTGTGCTGCCCCTGTCAGTGTGTGCTGCCCCTGTCAGTGTGTGCTGCCCCTGTCAGTGTGTGCTGCTCCTGTCAGTGTGTGCTGCTCCTGTCAGTGTGTGCTGCCCCTGTCAGTGTGTGCTGCCCCTGTCAGTGTGTGCTGCTCCTGTCAGTGTGTGCTGCCCCTGTCAGTGTGTGCTGCCCCTGTCAGTGTGTGCTGCCCCTGTCAGTGTGTGCTGCTCCTGTCAGTGTGTGCTGCCCCTGTCAGTGTGTGCTGCCCCTGTCAGTGTGTGCTGCCCCTGTCAGTGTGTGCTGCCCCTGTCAATGTGTGCTGCCCCTGTCAATGTGTGCTGCCCCTGTCAGTCTGTGCTGCCCCTGTCAGTTTGTGCTGCTCCTGTCAGTGTGTGCTGCCCCTGTCAGTGTGTGAGGCATAAAACCACTGAATATTCTCTTGTTTTACTGCGTTATGTTACGTAAGCAGTTTAGTTTCTACAAGAGGAAGTTGTTGTTGTTGTTGTTGTTGTTGTTGTTGTTTTATGGCGGTTGGCATCCAATTGTTGCATTACCGCCAGACTTTATTCCTCAGACTTTTCGTAGTGTTACAAGAGGAAGTACAGAGTGTGTCAGCGAGATGTGTCAGAGGTGGAGCAGTTCCATACTTTGACCACAGCAGGTGGTGTCATCAGTGACATCATGTCCTCATCATGTCCTCATCATGTCCTCATCATGTCCTCATCATGTCCTCATCATGTCCTCATCATGTCCTCATCATGTCCTCATCATGTCCTCATCATGTCCTCAGTCCTCTGCCACTGCATTAACTGGCATCACTGCTGAAGCAGAAGACCCATACTGATGTCTAAAGGCTTATCATTCTTCTAAGTTCAAAGGTTAAGAGAAGTAGGGGAGGAGTCAGTCTGGAAAGCCCCTGGTGATGTTCTACTTGGGACCCCAGAACCTTTGGTGCCACTGGTCGGTGTGGGACCCAAAGTACTGATATAGTTCTGTTTTACTGAACTGCAACCACTGAGTTTAAAGGAGGAAATAGAAATACATTTGATTTTACCTGTAACAGATAAATCTGACTTTATAGCCAGAGGGTGATCAGTTGATTAGTGCTTTTAAAAAGCTCCTGACTCCCTGCGTGGAGCACCTGTCAAACACAATCAAAATAAAATGACAGATTAAAATATAAATGAAAACTAATTTGGACCGGACAGACTGGAATTATTTCTAGTGAAACCTCTGGTTCTGGGACTGAATTAAGGAGTCGCACTTTCAAATCTCAGATAAATGTCACTTTGATTCAGAGCATTTACCACCGCTCAGTGGCCTAACTCTAACCCTAACTCTAACCCTAACTCTAACCCTAACTCTAACCCTAACTCTAACCCTAACTCTAACTATAACCCTAACCCTAACTCTAACTCTAACCCTAACTATAACCCTAACTATAACCCTAACTCTAACCCTAACTCTAACCCTAACTCTAACTATAACCCTAACCCTAACTCTAACCCTAACTCTAACCCTAACTCTAACCCTAACTCTAACCCTAACTCTAACCCTAACTCTAACTATAACCCTAACCCTAACTCTAACCCTAACTCTAACCCTAACTCTAACTCTAACCCTAACTATAACCCTAACCCTAACTCTAACCCTAACTCTAACCCTAACTCTAACCCTAACTCTAACCCTAACTCTAACTATAACCCTAACTCTAACCCTAACCCTAACTCTAACCCTAACTCTAACTATAACCCTAACTCTAACTCTAACCCTAACTATAACCCTAACTCTAACCCTAACTCTAACCCTAACCCTAACTCTAACCCTAACTCTAACCCTAACTCTAACCCTAACTATAACCCTAACCCTAACTCTAACTATAACCCTAACTCTAACTATAACCCTAACTCTAACCCTAACTATAACCCTAACTCTAACTATAACCCTAACTATAACCCTAACCCTAACTATAACTATAACCCTAACTCTAACCCTAACTCTAACCCTAACCCTAACTATAACCCTAACCCTAACTATAACCCTAACTCTAACCCTAACCCTAACTCTAACTATAACCCTAACCCTAACCCTAACTATAACTATAACCCTAACTATAACTATAACCCTAACTCTAACCCTAACTATAACCCTAACCCTAACTATAACCCTAACTCTAACCCTAACTATAACTATAACCCTAACTCTAACTCTAACTATAACCCTAACCCTAACTCTAACCCTAACTCTAACCCTAACCCTAACCCTAACTATAACCCTAACTCTAACTATAACCCTAACTCTAACCCTAACTATAACCCTAACTATAACTATAACCCTAACTCTAACCCTAACTATAACTATAACCCTAACTCTAACTCTAACTATAACCCTAACTATAACCCTAACTCTAACCCTAACTATAACCCTAACTCTAACCCTAACTATAACCCTAACCCTAACTATAACCCTAACTCTAACTATAACCCTAACCCTAACTATAACCCTAACCCTAACTCTAACCCTAACTATAACCCTAACTCTAACCCTAACTATAACCCTAACCCTAACTCTAACCCTAACTCTAACCCTAACTATAACCCTAACTCTAACTCTAACCCTAACTATAACCCTAACTCTAACTATAACCCTAACCCTAACTCTAACCCTAACTATAACCCTAACTCTAACTCTAACCCTAACTATAACCCTAACTCTAACTATAACCCTAACTCTAACTCTAACCCTAACTCTAACTCTTTAAACTAATTACTAAGCCTTAATCATTCAAATAAACGATGTGTTCATTATGAATTGAGTCGCAGGAAAACAGCTCCACAATATTTTAGTTATTTTATTTTATAAAAATACATTATTTGTATTTGTTTCAGTCGTTCTGATGAAACGTCTCGACAGTCTGTGTTTTTTCATTTCATTTGTCATTGTTTGAGTTCACAGTTTTTCTCTTCCATCCTCCCTCTCGCTGCTCTGTCAGTGCCCGGCCCAGCTCTGCGCCCCCCTTCTCTGATGGGGCGGGGTTCTGGGCGGAGCCTAACGGCGCCGCTGTGCCTTACCTATGCCCCGCCTGTCAGAAACTGGAGAAGGAGGAGCTTCAGCGGCTCGGCCAAACAGAAGAGCCGGTACAGGGGCCTTGTCCGACAGAGCAGCCTTCACCTCCGCTCACCCCTTCACCCCCGCAGCCTCAAATCGAAACGCTCATCACATAGTAACAGTGTTAAAACCCATGTGCCTGATCACCGGCAGTGCCTGTGCACCCTCTCAGTGCATTCACTCCAGGTAAAGACAACGTGTAGAAGTAGAACCTGCAGTAGTTTCATGGGCAAAAGTCAAAGTGCTGAACACATTTGACTTTTCTTTCTTTTGTTCTTTGTATTTATTATTAGTTTTATATTACGTGATCGTGCACCAGATAATACGTACTCAAAATTGCAAAATAAAGCAATAAAAATACAATCAAACGCACTTCTATTGTAATGTAAACTTGCACAATAAGGACAATAAGAAAGATGATAATAAACCCTTGTGTTCATCTTCATCGTCTTCATTCATCATGCAGGTTTTAAACTCAGTCCTGCCTTATATTTGTCTTGGTTTAGTTTAGTCCTGGTTTTGTCCCAGTGTTGACCGTCTGCGATGAAAGAGTTCTGATCTGAAGTGTCAGAGTGAGCCCTCCTCTCGCTGCGTCTGCCATCAATCTCTGTCAAACATAAGCGCACTGTAAAACGCTGCAAACGGGACTAAATCTCTGTCTTTTTCCATTTAGCAACTTTTACAAAGGTCAAACCCTCGTTATAAACTCATTCCGAGCATTTCTGCCGTCGTATCGCATTCATTACAACTGCGTGCTTGTATTAGCGTGTCAGGGGCAAGCTAGCTTTCCTTTACATCCCTTATGTACCGGTAACGCCCTCTTCTGCCAGTAGATGGAGCTCTAACTCAACACCTGTCGACTAAAAGCCCACATTACTTCTTCTGCCACACATTATTTGAAGTTCTAAAACGTGACACGCTAAAGTTACCAAAGAGCACGTTTAAAGGGCAACGGCAGCACAGGCGACGCGTTACGTTAGTTGCCGTGGAAACTGAGCTTAACCGGTTGCGTTCTGCTCCCCAGTAAAAAGCCAAAGAAGCCCCAGAGGAGGCAGATGAACAACCGACTCAAGCCGCTGACGCTGGCCTACGACGGGGACGCGGACATGTGACCATCACCCCCCCTCAGCCCATCACACCGGGGGGTCGCCATGGACACCACGCCCTCGCCCGTCACCATGGAGACCCCCACCTCAACGCCACCGCCACAGGGACGCACAGGGTCGCCATGGTTACCCCTGCATGGACATCATCAGGCTGCCTCTGGCCAAATATGGACGTTCTCCGAATTCTGACACTTCCACGCTGCAAAAACCATCGTCTAAATGAGTTGGAAAGTACTTTGGGTTTAATCTGAAATGAGTCGTTCTGACTAGTTTATTTTCATTTAAATACTGTTTTATAATATCTACACCTTAATGAGGCTTAATAAAACATGAACAAAGACTTAAATTACTATGAACAGTTTATTTAGAATGATTCAGGCGACTGCTTCATTAAAGGAGTCTGAACTATCCCTAATAAACTGTTCATTATGAGTTCAGTCTTTGTTACTGGTTTATTAAGGCTAATTAAGGTGTGGTTATTGTTAGTTAGTTAGTGTTACCAAAATGGCTTTTAATGGAAAGAAGAGCATAGTATATATATATATATTTTTTTTTTTTATTAATCTGGAATTTGGGGGAAAATGGCGCACATTTGTCAAGAATATAATAAAACACAATCATGGAAAGACAAAAATATTCAAACCAACCATCAAGAATAACTCAAATCATTTCAAAACAATTGAAATTAGTAAAATAATCAAGAGTCTTTGAGTAAATACATAAAACTAGTCAACGCTTCTTAAATTAAGATTAACATTCTGAGTGTCTTTTTTTGTTTTTTTTGCTCACTTTTACACCAGATGCCCTCCCACATACTGTAACAACGAACAACTCATTTATATTCTTGTTTTTGCAGTGCATCCATACACAGCCTTGATGTTTATTTCTTGATTTATTTACTTCAGTTTCACTCGAGCCTTCATAATTTTGTATAAATATTTTTGTGTAATTTTCTGCCTTGGAACCATCCACCACTGCCACTAAACCCACGTCGGAGAGTCGGCCCAAGCACAAAGTCACTGGTTCAGGTGGTGGAGCTCAAACGGGGGCCCTCAAACGGGGGGCCCTCAAACGGGGGGCCCTCAAACGGGGGGACCTCACGGGGGGCCCCCACGGAGCTTCAGGCGGTTTATGTTCACTTGGAAAAAGAAACAGATCTCTACCATACTTGAAATGACTTGAAGTAGAAATACTATTTTTAAATAGTAACAGTCCCACCACAGAATCAAATTGGACTTAAAAATAGTTTTAGTTTAGTATTATTATTAATTAATTAATTGATGGATCTGATTAATTTCTTATTTTTTGGAGGGGAAATAATCAAAATTTCAGGTGAAGTGAGAAACAATAAGTTACATTTAGTCAATTACATTTACTTGAGTTATTCTAACACACACACAAAACGTATTTATTGTATATATTGTATTTATTTTATTTATTTATTTTAATCTTTTTATTTTATTTTTGTCATATAACAGTAACTTAAAATTCAAAATCACATGACCTCCCTCACATAAATACGCTATAAATATTACCATTACTTTTTGTGAACACTTTCTGGCTTCACATCCTGTGGTCAAGAATATTGATAAACTAATCAAATGCTCGACGTTAAAGTACTTTAAAGTACTTCAAAAGGTACTTCCTCGAGTCACTTCAAGTATGCAGTAGTGTGGCACTGGTGCCGGCCCCGCCCTTCTGTTTCCAGGCATAACTCTCGCACTATATTAGTGCAGCATGATACGATATACTTCACTCGTCTTGGCCATAGGAAACTGCCTCTCTCAGAACAAGATGATGGACGTCTTGTGCTAGAAATGGAAAAAAGAAAAGAAGAAAAAAATAAAAAGTTAGACCTTTTTGCAGACACCGATGTTTCATAATATTTTCTTCTATTACCTCTTGTATGTGACGACTGGGGCTGGGGCTGGGCCGCTGTACATAGGGTTTTGGCTGGTCTGAAATGGACATTTTTATGGCGTAAGCTGCTGCTGCTGTGGCTCATTTCTACTTTTGTAAATGGTTGAAGTCTGAAATGTGTCACCAGAAGCTCGGAGCGGGAACAGGAAAGAGGAGCGGCCCCCGGACCGTCCCCATGGAAACTGTCGCATTTCCGCAGTGTGGCATTAAACTTACCCGTCACCAAAGAGTCCAGCAGGTGGCGCCGCTTGAGTGACGCTGGTTCCGCCTGGTGAACCTGGAACGAGAGAAAATGATCTAGAACAATTAAACTGGTCTTTATAGGAAGGAAATATGAATAATATGATAGTATTTTGATGATCATAATTGATATTTGGATTAAACTGACTCTAAAACACATACAAAGAGACATTAAATCAAAATGTCAGAAAAGAATAGTGTTCTTTGTGGTATTTAAAAAGTCTGCTCAGTTTAATGCCATATTGCGAAACATTTCAAGCATAATAACATCTCCACAGACCAGGCTTTAGTGGTTTTTGACTAGATGTATTTTCAATGGTTCAGTGATTAAGCGATTAAACATATTCACTCTTAAAAACCTTCGCCCGGTTGGACAGAATTCCACTTTCGTTTTGCTAAACATTTGGGACGTTTTGTCTGCTTTTATCTCTTTTTCCTGTTCCCTGCTCCGTGAACAGACTCGCTCTCTCTCTTCAGGTCTAGAAGGTTCTCTCTGGGTTATTCTCTCACCCCCCCCCCCCCCCCCCCCCCCCAATAACCCACTTTCTAACAGCAGCTTTACAGACTGTATGCAAATCAGCTGGACTACTGCCCCCTAGAGTCCACTGTCCACACGGCACTCCGGCGTCCTGTGTTGCTAGTACGTTAATGGAATGTTTCATTTATATTTCTGGGAATATGATTTGTAAATAAAGTGCTGATTCTTTTTCTAATTAATTTATTGTTCATGTATCATAATAATAATAATAATGATAATAATATGTTTGTTTTTTACTGCACACGCCCTAAATATGATGTAAAATGGAATCCAAATGTTATGAATGTGGGTGTGCTCCGACCTCGTGGAAAACAATGTACTTTTCCTACTATTTGTTTATATGTATTTGACTAACTGCGGAATTAAAGAAGGGAAATATTTCAATGCTTGGATTTTTATTGTGGATTTGGGATTTTCCTTTTGGTTTTAGTCACGGTTTAGTGCCACTTTTTTTCTGGTTTAGACTTAGTTTGTGCTGAGTTCAGGTTGAATCAGGTTAATGAGTTCTGGGTTTGACATTTTCTTCTGTTTCTACGACTACAACTTTTACACTGAAAATAAAACATAAATTACAATTTCTATACAATATTAATCCCAATGGCCATTTTGGAGATCTTGTTCCAAATACATTATATATTACTGCTTTCTTCAAGTCGAATTATTTGCTTATGTGTTAAGAACATTATTTACCCCTTTGGCAAATGTACGAGTCAAAAATATATTAAAAGTAATTCAATCTTTTCTAAACAAAAATCCAGATGCCATTTTATACTTCAAGTAATAAAAATACTAAATATTTGTTTCTTTGTACCACTACTATTACTACTACTAAATAAAGGAATATACTATGGAACATTTTGTAACTGGCAGCAATAGTAAAGTAGCACATTTTCACTTTTACTATTTGCAATTTCAGTGATTCGAATCCAATAAAAATACTGTGCTTTGTTTCCACATCAGATGTTTTGCACTTCAAGTGCTGTTTGCAGTTCTGTTAAATCCAGTGTAAAGTGAAGTGCAGTAGTCCAGATGAAAAAGGTCAGAAAAACATCATTTGTATTATTAAATCTCAAATTGGAAACTAAAGTCCAACCATTCTGTTGTCATGGGCTCATCTCACCACTAGAGGCCAGTACAGCACAGATAACAGTGAGAGGAGGTCAGAGTGTCAAGCTGAGGGACAATAATATGTCATATATCATATGTCATATATCATATGTCATATATCATCAGAATGAGAATCAGAAAAGGTTTGAACAATGAAAAAACAAACTATATAAGTCAAAAATGACATGAATTAAAGAAAAACGATTTCAATTCACAACAGGATAAAAATGAAAATAGGCTTACTATGTCCACACAATTTACAGTTGACATTACAGATGTAGAGCAGAAAGTGAAGAATGCAGAGAGTGATTACATTTGAATTAAGTGAAGTTACAGACACAAGAAGTGTTCTTGAGTCCAACGGCAGAGGGAAAGAAACTGTTCTTATGGCGGAAGGTTCTGGTCCGGATGGAACATAGCCTCCTGCCTGAGGGGAGTGGCCTCCTGCCTGAGGGGAGTGGCCTCCTGCCTGAGGGGAGTGGCTCCAGGGTGAGGGGCGTGGCCTCCTGCCTGAGGGGAGTGGCCTCCTGCCTGAGGGGAGTGGCTCCAGGGTGAGGGGCGTGGCCTCCTGCCTGAGGGGAGTGGCCTCCTGCCTGAGGTGAGAAGGGTCGGCTGTGATCCGACCTTCACGTCCCAGAGTCCTGGAGACGTACAGGTCCTGCAGAGATGGAAGTCTGCAGCTGATCATCTTCTCAGGAGAGCAATGCGCTGTAGTCTCTGTTTGTCCCTGGCTGTGGCTCCAGCGTACCACACAGTGATGGAGGAGGTGATGGAGGAGGTGATGGAGGAGGTGATGGAGGAGGTGATGCAGGAGGTGATGGAGGAGGTGATGCAGGAGGTGATGGCCGTGTAGAACTGCAGTATCATCTCCTCAGGCAGCTTATCTTTCCTCAGCTGCAGGAGGAAGTACATCCTCTGCTGGTTCTTCTTGATGAGGAGCTGATGGTGGCTCCTCCCACTTGAGGCCCTGATGATGGTGGCTCCTCCCACTTGAGGCCCTGATGATGGTGGCTCCTCCCACTTGAGGTCCTGGTGATGGTGGCTCCTCCCACTTGAGGTCCTGGTCATGGTGGCCCCCACTTGAGGTCCTGGTGATGGTGGCTCCTCCCACTTGAGGTCCTGATGATGGTGGCTCCTCCCACTTGAGGTCCTGGTGATGGTGGCTCCTCCCACTTGAGGTCCTGATGATGGTGGCTCCTCCCACTTGAGGTCCTGGTGATGGTGGCCTCCACTTGAGGTCCTGGTGATGGTGGCTCCTCCCACTTGAGGTCCTGATGATGGTGGCTCCTCCCACTTGAGGTCCTGGTGATGGTGGCTCCTCCCACTTGAGGTCCTGATGATGGTGGCTCCTCCCACTTGAGGTCCTGGTGATGGTGGCTCCACTTGAGGTCCTGATGATGGTGGCTCCTCCCACTTGAGGTCCTGGTGATGGTGGCCCCCACTTGAGGTCCTGGTGATGGTGGCTCCTCCCACTTGAGGTCCTGGTGATGGTGGCTCCTCCCACTTGAGGTCCTGGTGATGGTGGCTCCTCCCACTTGAGGTCCTGGTGATGGTGGCTCCTCCCACTTGAGGTCCTGGTGATGGTGGCCCCCACTTGAGGTCCTGGTGATGGTGGCTCCTCCCACTTGAGGTCCTGGTGATGGTGGCCCCCACTTGAGGTCCTGGTGATGGTGGCCCCCACTTGAGGTCCTGGTGATGTTGGCTCCTCCCACTTGAGGTCCTGGTGATGTTGGCTCCTCCCACTTGAGGTCCTGGTGATGGTGGCTCCTCCCACTTGAGGTCCTGGTGATGGTGGCTCCAAGGCCCACTTGAGGTCCTGGTGATGTTGGCTCCTCCCACTTGAGGTCCTGGTGATGGTGGCTCCTCCCACTTGAGGTCCTGGTGATGGTGGCCCCCACTTGAGGTCCTGGTGATGGTGGCTCCTCCCACTTGAGGTCCTGGTGATGGTGGCTCCTCCCACTTGAGGTCCTGGTGATGGTGGCCCCCACTTGAGGTCCTGGTGATGGTGGCTCCTCCCACTTGAGGTCCTGGTGATGGTGGCTCCTCCACTTGAGGTCCTGGTGATGGTGGCTCCTCCCACTTGAGGTCCTGGTGATGGTGGCTCCTCCCACTTGAGGTCCTGGTGATGGTGGCTCCTCCCACTTGAGGTCCTGGTGATGGTGGCTCCTCCCACTTGAGGTCCTGGTGATGGTGGCCCCCACTTGAGGTCCTGGTGATGGTGGCTCCTCCCACTTGAGGTCCTGGTGATGGTGGCCCCCACTTGAGGTCCTGGTGATGGTGGCCCCACTTGAGGTCCTGGTGATGTTGGCTCCTCCCACTTGAGGTCCTGGTGATGTTGGCTCCTCCCACTTGAGGTCCTGGTGAGGGCCTGGGGATGTGGCTCCTCCCACTTGAGGTCCTGGTGATGGTGGCTCCTCCCACTTGAGGTCCTGGTGATGGTGGCCCCCACTTGAGGTCCTGGTGATGGTGGCTCCTCCCACTTGAGGTCCCTGGTCGATGGTGGCTCCTCCCACTTGAGGTCCTGGTGATGGTGGCTCCTCCCACTTGAGGTCCTGGTGATGGTGGCTCCTCCCACTTGAGGTCCTGGTGATGGTGGCTCCTCCCACTTGAGGTCCTGGTGATGGTGGCTCCTCCACTTGAGGTCCTGGTGATGGTGGCTCCTCCCACTTGAGGTCCTGGTGATGGTGGCTCCTCCCACTTGAGGTCCTGTGATGGTGGCTCCTCCCACTTGAGGTCCTGGTGATGGTGGCTCCTCCCACTTGAGGTCCTGGTGATGGTGGCTCCTCCCACTTGAGGTCCTGGTGATGGTGGCTCCTCCCACTTGAGGTCCTGGTGATGGTGGCTCCTCCCACTTGAGGTCCTGGTGATGGTGGCCCCCCACTTGAGGTCCTGGTGATGGTGGCTCCTCCCACTTGAGGTCCTGGTGAGGTGGCTCCTCCCACTTGAGGTCCTGGTGATGGTGGCCCCCACTTGAGGTCCTGGTGATGGTGGCTCCTCCCACTTGAGGTCCTGTGATGTTGGCTCCTCCCACTTGAGGTCCTGGTGATGGTGGCTCCTCCACTTGAGGTCCTGGTGATGGTGGCTCCTCCCACTTGAGGTCCTGGTGATGTTGGCTCCTCCCCACTTGAGGTCCTGGTGATGGTGGCTCCTCCCACTTGAGGTCCTGGTGATGGTGGCCCCCACTTGAGGTCCTGGTGATGGTGGCTCCTCCCACTTGAGGTCCTGGTGATGGTGGCTCCTCCCACTTGAGGTCCTGGTGATGGTGGCCCCCACTTGAGGTCCTGGTGATGGTGGCTCCTCCCACTTGAGGTCCTGGTGATGGTGGCTCCTCCCACTTGAGGTCCTGGTGAGTGGTGGCTCCTCCACTTTGAGGTCCTGGTGATGGTGGCTCCTCCCACTTGAGGTCCTGGGTGATGGTGGCTCCTCCCACTTGAGGTCCTGGTGATGGTGGCTCCTCCACTTGAGGTCCTGGTGATGGTGGCTCCTCCACTTGAGGTCCTGGTGATGGGGGCTCCTCCCACTTGAGTCCTGGTGATGGTGAGGTCCTGGTGATGGTGGCTCCTCCCACTTGAGGTCCTGGTGATGGTGGCTCCTCCCACTTGAGGTCCTGGTGATGGTGGTGCAGAGGAAGTCCACGGTGGTGATGGGGGAGTCTGTGATAGTGAGGGGGGGTCCACCACTCATACAAAACTATGTAATTGAGTTTCCATTATTATTTCTATTACAACAGTTTTCAATCCAAATACATTTCATAGTATTTATGTGGCTAAGAACACAAAGCAAACATTTTTTACTTGATTATTTTTTCAACATAGAAAACCATAATTTGAAGTGAAACATAATGAGATGTCAATGAAAAACCTTGGATAAACCTCTAAATATCACAGAAGTGGTTTTCACATATAAAACACTCTGAGTGAGTGATTTAACTCAATAAAAATGGACCCGTCATTTTATCTATAGATATATTACATGTGTTAGAATAAATCTTTAAATTTAATGCAATTTTGAGGCTTGATATATAGTATTCTTTCCATCCTTTATCATGGAAAAGCAAATGAACATTTCACGACATTTCTACCCTTGGAATACAACATTTTGGCTTATTTTTTGGTGATAAATTATTCTTATCTGATGTTTGTTAAAAAATGAACATGTTTTATAGTCTACATTATTTGTTAAAGGTTTTATTCTTCCATTTCTTTCCCTTACGTGATGAACCTGTCCAGTGCCACGTCACAGAGTCAGACCTCGTGTCCTTTGTGAATGACTCTTGTCCTAATGTAATAGTCTTTATCTTCTGACCAGCTCTGATGTCCATCTCAGCAGAGCAGCTTCATTTAATCTGTGTTTCCCCACAATCGCAGCATCTCAAAGTCTGTGAGCAGAGAAGAAGAAGCCCCGCCCTTCCTCTGTGCCCCGCCCTTCCCCTGTGATACGGTCAGGAAAGCTCTCCAGACGAGTGACCTCAGAGACATCGAGATCCAGGACAATATCATCTGATTACGTCCATTCTAATGAGGCAAATGGGAGCGGTAATCGGGTTTTAAAGTTATGTTCCTTAAAGCTTAAAGATAAAACTTTACAGCGTATCAAGTTAAACCGGTGAAGATCTGAGGAGGAGAATGTAAGAAAGTATTATAGATTGTAATATGTGACCTGTGCTTTAACCTTCTGAGCTCTATGGTCTTTTTTTTAACATAACCTCAGGTAAAAAGCTCGGTTCAAATACAACTTTTATAATTCCACTGACACAAAAACACACGAAAATAATAGAAAATGTGACGGTTCAGAACCTGCTCGAATCTGCAAGTCACTTATTCAGAGTATTTCAGGATTTACAAAGTTGGTCCCATCAAACCACAGTTTCAAGTATCAAGGCATTCTCCTCAGAGCTCTCAATAATATCCTCCATGACTCTGCTCCCTCCATGCTCCCTCCTGCTCCTCCATGCTCCCTCCATGCTCCCTCCATGCTCCCTCCATGCTCCCTCCATGCTCCCTCCATGCTCCCTCCTGCTCCTCCATGCTCCCTCCATGCTCCCTCCTGCTCCCTCCTGCTCCCTCCATGCTCCCTCCATGCTCCCTCCATGCTCCCTTCATGCTCCCTCCTGCTCCCTCCTGCTCCCTCCATGCTCCCTCCTGCTCCTCCATGCTCCCTCCATGCTCCCTCCATGCTCCCTCCATGCTCCCTCCATGCTCCCTCCATGCTCCCTCCATGCTCCCTCCATGCTCCCTCCTGCTCCCTCCTGCTCCCTCCATGCTCCCTCCATGCTCCCTCCATGCTCCCTCCTGCTCCCTCCTGCTCCCTCCATGCTCCCTCCATGCTCCCTCCATGCTCCCTCCTGCTCCTCCATGCTCCCTCCATGCTCCCTCCATGCTCCCTCATGCTCCCTCCTGCTCCCTCCTGCTCCCTCCTGCTCCCTCCATGCTCCCTCCTGCTCCCTCCTGCTCCTCCATGCTCCCTCCACGCTCCCTCCTGCTCCCTCCTGCTCCCTCCTGCTCCTCCATGCTCCCTCCTGCTCCCTCCTGCTCCTCCTGCTCCCTCCTGCTCCTCCATGATCCCTCCACGCTCCCTCCTGCTCCCTCCTGCTCCTCCTGCTCCTCCTCCTGCTCCTCCATGCTCCCTCCATGCTCCCTCCTGCTCCTCCATGCTCCCTCCACGCTCCCTCCCTGCTCCCTCCTGCTCCCTCCTGCTCCTCCATGCTCCCTCCATTCTCCCTCCTGCTCCCTCCTGCTCCTCCACGCTCCCTCCCTGCTCCTTCCTGCTCCCTCCTGCTCCCTCCTGCCCCCTCCTGCTCCTCCATGCTCCCTCCATTCTCCCTCCTGCTCCCTCCTGCTCCTCCACGCTCCCTCCCTGCTCCCTCCTGCTCCCTCCTGCTCCTCCATGCTCCCTCCTGCTCCTCCATGCTCCCTACTGCTCCCTCCTGCTCCTCCATGCTCCCTCCATGCTCCCTCCTGCTCCCTCCTGCTCCTCCTGCTCCCTCCTGCTCCTCCTGCTCCTCCTCCTGCTCCTCCATGCTCCCTCCATGCTCCCTCCTGCTCCCTCCTGCTCCTCCTGCTCCCTCCTGCTCCTCCATGCTCCCTCCACGCTCCCTCCTGCTCCCTCCTGCTCCTCCTGCTCCTCCTCCTGCTCCTCCATGCTCCCTCCATGCTCCCTCCTGCTCCTCCATGCTCCCTCCACGCTCCCTCCCTGCTCCCTCCTGCTCCCTCCTGCTCCTCCATGCTCCCTCCATTCTCCCTCCTGCTCCCTCCTGCTCCTCCACGCTCCCTCCCTGCTCCTTCCTGCTCCCTCCTGCTCCCTCCTGCCCCCTCCTGCTCCTCCATGCTCCCTCCATTCTCCCTCCTGCTCCCTCCTGCTCCTCCACGCTCCCTCCCTCCTCCCTCCTGCTCCCTCCTGCTCCTCCATGCTCCCTCCTGCTCCTCCATGCTCCCTACTGCTCCCTCCTGCTCCTCCATGCTCCCTCCATGCTCCCTCCATGCTCCCTCCACGCTCCCTCCTGCTCCTCTGTGCTCACTCCCTGCTCCCTCCTTGCTCCCTCCTGCTCCTCTGTGCTCACTCCCTGCTCCCTCCTTGCTCCCTCCTGCTCCCTTTGATTGCACTGTATCTTTACATCTCACAGGAAGTACTTTGTTGAAATTGGTAACTGTGTCTCAGACCACATGACCCTGACCTGTGGAGTGCCCCAAGGGTCAGTCCTGGGACCCCTTCAGTTCTACCTCTACATGCTGCCGTTAGGTCAGTTGACACGCTGAGAAAATGTGTCCTATCACAATGATGCAGACGAGTCAGATCTATGTTTCACTGTCGCAGGTGAATATGGACCAGTGGATTCACTCTGTCACTGCATCCAACAGATCAGTGTGTGGACCGGCCTCCTGCTGGTGCCAGAGGGCCTCCTGCTGGTGCCAGAGGGCCAACTTCCTGCTGGTGCCAGAGAGCCTCCTGCTGATGCCAGAGGGCCTCCAGAGGGCCTCCTGCTGGTGCCAGAGGGCTTCCTGCTGGTGCCATAGGGCCTCCTGCTGGTGCCAGAGAGTCTCCTGCTGGTGCCAGAGGGCCTCCTTCCTGTTGGTGCCAGAGGGCCTCCTGCTGGTGCCAGAGAGCCTCCTGCTGGTGTCAGAGGGCGTCCTGCTGGTGTCAGAGAGCCTCCTGCTGGTGCCAGAGGGCCTCCTGCTGGTGCCAGAGGGCCTCCTTCCTGTTGGTGCCAGAGGGCCTCCTGCCGGTGCCAGAGAGCCTCCTGCTGGTGTCAGAGGGCCTCCTGCTGGTGTCAGAGAGCCTCCTGCTGGTGTCAGAGGGCCTCCTGCTGGTGCCAGAGGGCCTCCTTCCTGTTGGTGCCAGAGGGCCTCCTGCTGGTGCCAGAGAGCCTCCTGCTGGTGCCAGAGGGCCTCCTGCTGGTGCCAGAGGGCCTCCTGCTGTTGCCAGAGGGCCTCCTGCTGGTGCCAGAGGGCCGGCCTCCTGCTGGTGTCAGAGGGCCTCCTGCTGGTGCCAGAGGGCCGGCCTCCTGCTGGTGTCAGAGGGCCTCCTGCTGGTGCCAGAGTCATTGTGTGGAGGCAAAACAACTTTCTCCAGCTGAACTCAGACAAGACTCAAATCATCGTCTTTGTCTCAGAAACAAAGAGAAAGTGTCAGCGTCTCCTCCAGAGTCTCGCTCTAAAACCTACAAACCAAGTGATAAATCTGGGGAGAATAATGGACTCAGACTTGCTGACTGTAGCTCTACCGGCCTGGTCACCATGGGAGCATGGGAATGATCTCTCTCCTGAACTCTGACTTATGACCTCTTTATGACCTCTTTAGCCCTTTTCATGTCCCATCTCAAAACCCACTTTTTCAGTTCAGCCTTCTCTGTCTGATGTTTTTTTGTGATGATAAAGTTGTTTTATTGTGCATATGCTCTGTAAAGTGTCAATGGGATTTTAAAAGGCTTTTATAAACAAACTGTATGATTATTATTCAGTCAGATCCGTCAAAATGAATGAATAAATTAATTGATTAGTAAATATTGCAATATGTACTGTGTGTACTGTAAGTATCTTTATATCTCTGAGACGTGAGAAAAAGCGTTGGGAAAAACAGCATTTGAAGTTACAACGTTCCAGGTTAATCGATGGATGAAGTGGAAACAATGAAATAATTAAACGTATTTAGATGCAAATTGGACAATTTAGTGGTTTCCATGTGAAAACTCTCATGTCGAGAGAGGAAAGTGATTTAAAGTGTTTTTGTAACGTTTCACCTTCAATTCTTATCAGAACACATTTGTTACTCTTTCATACCGTTTCCTTTTCCGTTTGAAATCCTTTGTGAGACTGTTTCAGGTGTGATCTAAAAATACTGGTGGCAGTGTGCGTGACCTCTGACCTCTGCAGCAGACTTCTGCTGCAGCAGGCTTCTGCTGAGGAACATCTCTTATTTTTATCACAAAGCTGCTCTTTATTTAGACTCGCTTCACTCCGCAACACTCCAGCTGCTCACGAGAGACGAGACGTTTCAGTCGCACAAAGTCTACTTTTATTTCTCTCTTTTTGTGAGCAGAAGCACATATGGGGGTGTTTGGGATTGTTGTTGTTTTCCAATGAGATTAAAAATGACTTTTGGATGGAAACGTCTTGATTTTTAAAACAATGTCCAGATGACCTTTAATGTCCTGAACCGAATGGGACGGCCACCCCACCCAGAGTCTCTACACCCACCCAGAGTCTCTACACCCACCCAGAGTCTCTACACCCGCCCAGAGTCTCTACACCCGCCCAGAGTCTCTACACCCACCCAGAGTCTCTACACCCGCCCAGAGTCTCTACACCCGCCCAGAGTCTCTACACCCGCCCTGAGTATCTACACCCGACCAGAGTCTCTACACCCACCCAGAGTCTCTACACCCGCCCTGAGTATCTACACCCGGCCAGAGTCTCTACACCCACCCAGAGTCTCTACACCCGCCCAGAGTCTCTACACCCACCTTGAGTATCTACACCCACCCAGAGTCTCTACACCCGCCCAGAGTCTCTACACCCGCCCAGAGTCTCTACACCCGCCCAGAGTCTCTACACCCGACCAGAGTCTCTACACCCACCCAGAGTCTCTACACCCGCCCTGAGTATCTACACCCGGCCAGAGTCTCTACACCCACCCAGAGTCTCTACACCCGCCCAGGGTCTCTACACCCACCTTGAGTATCTACACCCACCCAGAGTCTCTACACCCGCCCAGAGTCTCTACACCCGCCCAGAGTCTCTACACCCGCCCAGAGTCTCTACACCCGCCCAGAGTCTCTAAACCCGCCCTGAGTATCTACACCCGGCCAGAGTCTCTACACCCACCCAGAGTCTCTACACCCGCCCAGAGTCTCTACACCCGGCCAGAGTCTCTACACCCGCCCAGAGTCTCTACACCCACCCAGAGTCGCTACACCCGCCCAGAGTCTCTACACCCGCCCAGAGTCTCTACACCCGCCCTGAGTATCTACACCCGCCCAGAGTCTCTACACCCACCCAGAGTCTCTACACCCGCCCAGAGTCTCTACACCCGCCCAGAGTCTCTACACCCACACACCCACCCAGAGTCTCTACACCCACCCAGAGTCTCTACACCCACCCAGAGAGAGTCTCTACACCCGCCCAGAGTCTCTACACCCACCTTGAGTATCTACACCCACCCAGAGTCTCTACACCCGCCCAGAGTCTCTACACCCGCCCAGAGTCTCTACACCCGCCCAGAGTCTCTACACCCGCCCAGAGTCTCTACACCCACCCAGAGTCTGTACACCCGCCCAGAGTCTCTACACCCGCCCAGAGTCTCTACACCCGCCCTGAGTATCTACACCCGGCCAGAGTCTCTACACCCACCCAGAGTCTCTACACCCGCCCAGAGTCTCTACACCCGCCCAGTCTCTACACCCGCCCAGAGTCTCTACACCCGCCCAGAGTCTCTACACCCGCCCAGAGTCTCTACACCCGCCCTGAGTATCTACACCCGACCAGAGTCTCTACACCCGCCCAGAGTCTCTACACCCACCCAGAGTCTCTACACCCGCCCAGAGTCTCTACACCCGCCCAGAGTCTCTACACCCGCCCAGAGTCTCTACACCCACACACCCACCCAGAGTCTCTACACCCACCCAGAGTCTCTACACCCACCCAGAGTATCTACACCCACCCAGAGAGAGTCTCTACACCCGGCCAGAGTCTCTACACCCGGCCAGAGTCTCTACACCCACCTTGAGTATCTACACCCACCCAGAGTCTCTACACCCGCCCAGAGTCTCTACACTCTACACGTGTCCGGTGCAGAGGGCGTGTCCAATGCAGAGGGCGTGTCCGATGCAGAGGGTGTGTCCGATGCAGAGGGCGTGTCCTGTGCAGAGGGCGTGTCCGGTGCAGAGGGCGTGTCCGGTGCAGAGGGCGTGTCCGGTGCAGAGGGCATGTCTTGTGCAGAGGGCGTGTCCGGTGCAGAGGGTGTGACCGGTGCAGAGGTCTTGTGGACGAGGAAGAGGAAATCTCTGCTTTTAAGTGTCAGAGACTCTCCGCTGTAGAGAAGGATCAAAGCCCAGAACTTCTGTCTTCTTCAAGTATCAACGTCGGTGTAATCCCTCATTCGTCCAGGCGTGTTCCATAGTAGAAAAAGCTTCAGTTGTAGTCATCTGGACTCAGTTTGAAAAAAATAGACGTTTCGACTCTCATCCAAGAGTCATTGTCAATAAAAGAATTTAGATCGAGAACTCCGATATTAATACTGTTCTGTGGTAAGACCCGCCCATTGGGCGGAGCCTTCCTGAAGTAGAAAGAGTTGTTTGTTTCAACAGAAACTCCCCCTTGTATCTACCGAGCCTATTCAGAATCTTAATGGGCTATTAGAATCCTCTTTGTCTTTGTGAGACCCTGGCTCAACCACCCTGAGTACCTGATTAGCATCTGAATGTCCTGGTCCTCTACCTTTCCAGGGGTTCAGTAACCCATTATAAATAACAGGAAGATTAAACCTTAGCCCTCCATTTCTGTTTAAAGAAGGTCTTTCTTTTTTAACAAAAATAGCTTCCTTGACTCCTCTTTCAAACCATCTTTTCTCCCTGCTTAAAACCTTCACCTCACCGTCTTCAAACGAGTGATTAGAGGCTTCAAGATGGAGATGCACGGCACTCTGAGGTCCTGAACTAGTATTTCTTCTGTGCTGATAAAGCCTCTTGTGTAGAGGCTGTTTCGTCTCACCTATGTAACGTTCTTTACAACTTTCTTCACTGCATTGGATCGAATAAACTACATTGCTCTGTTTTTGAGTCGGCAACTTGTCCTTTGGGTGAACCAGTTTTTGTCTTAAAGTGTTTCCTGGTTTAAAATAAACAGGGACTTCGTGTTGTCTAAAAATTCTCTGCAGTTTTTCCGACAGGCCAGACACATAAGGGATAGAAACACCTTCCTTCTCTGTTCAGTTTCCCTTTTGTCCTGCTTCTTGGTTCTCTTCACTCTGTTGAGAGCCCAAGCGGGGTAACCACAGGCTGAGAGGGCATTTCGGACATGTTTTTCCTCTTTCTTCTTGCCCTCTGAGCTGGTGGGCACACCTTGAGCTCTGTGTTGTAAGGTTCTGATCACACCCAGCTTGTGCTGTAGTGGGTGGTTGGAACCAAAGAGCAGATACTGGTCCGTGTGTGTAGGTTTCCTATATACTTCTATTTGGAGTTTCCCGTCCTCTCCTCTGATCGTGGAACAATCAAGAAAGGCCAAGCGATTCTCCTTAGCGTCTTCTCTTGTAAACCTAATATGTGGGTCCACAGCATTGATGTGATCAGAGAAGGTTTCCAGCTCTTGTTCCTTGATTGTTACAAAAGTATCATCGACATAGCGGAGCCACAGTTTTGGGGCTATGCCTGAGAATGAGGACAGTGCCTTCTTCTCAAAGTGCTCCATGTACAGGTTGGCCACTATGGGAGGGACGGGCGAGCCCATGGCACAGCCATGAATCTGTCTGTAAAATTGTCCCCGGAATTGAAAGTAAGTGGTGTTCAGACAGATGTCCAACAGTTTACATATGTGTTCAGGTGTCAGTTTGGTCCTTTCCTGTAGGTGGTGTCTTCCTGCAGTCTGATCCTCACTGCTGCTACTGCATCAGTGGTCGGGATGCAGGTGAACAGGGACACCACATCATATGAAACCATGAGGTCATCTGGGTCCAGTTGGAGATGTTTCACTTTATCCACAAAGTTGTGCGTGTTTTCCACATGATGTTCCGAATTCCCCACAAGCGGAGCCAATATAGTTGTTAAATGCTTGGCCACATTGTAGGTGATGGAATCTGTGCTGCACACTATGGGTCTGAGTGGAACCTCCTTTTTGTGTATTTTTGGAAGGCCATAAATGCAAGGCATGGCTTCACCAGGATACAGTCTGTAATACAGAGGCCGGTCTATCGCTTCCTCTTTTTCCAGCCTTTGTAAACAGTCTATCACTTTCTTCTTGTAGCCACTGGTCGGATCTCTTTTCAAGCGCTCGTATGTGGTCGTGTCCTCGAGGAGGGTGTGGACTTTGGCTTCGTAATCAGCTGCGTTGAGAATCACAGTGCAACGTCCCTTGTCTGCTGGGAGGATGTTGATGCTATGATCTTTTTCCAGTGCTGAAAGTGCTTTTCTCTCTTCAGCTGTGATATTTGAAGGAGGTGGTTTGGCACTCTTCAGAGTCGCTGTGACACGTAGCCTCAGGTCTGCAGCCTCCGATTCAGTCATTTTGTTGTTCCTAATTGCCGTTTCAGTGGCTGTGATGTAGTCCTCTGTAGGGATGTGTTTAGAGGTGACAGAAAAGTTGAGCCCTTTAGAGAGCACCTCCTTTTCTGCCTGTGTCAGAACACGATCTGATAGGTTCTTAATCCAATTGTTTTTGCTGGTCGCTA
>NW_027315790.1:4978320-4988320 GCF_026437365.1 Eucyclogobius newberryi
AGTTGAAGGTGAAGGAGAAGGTGAAGGTGAAGGAGAAGTTGAAGGAGAAGGAGAAGGTGAAGGTGAAGGTGAAGGAGAAGGTGAAGGAGAAGGTGAAGGAGAAGGTGGAGGTGAAGGTGGAGGTGGAGGTGAAGGTGAAGGTGAAGGAGAAGGTGAAGGAGAAGGTGGAGGTGAAGGTGGAGGTGGAGGTGAAGGTGAAGGTGAAGAAGAAAGGGGGAGGTGGAGGTGAAGGAGAAGGTGAAGGTGAAGGAGAAGGAGAAGGAGAAGGTGAAGGTGGAGGTGAAGGAGAAGGTGAAGGTGAAGGAGAAGGTGAAGGTGGAGGTGGAGGTGGAGGTGAAGGTGAAGGTGAAGGAGAAGGTGGAGGTGGAGGTGAAGGAGAAGGTGAAGGTGAAGGAGAAGGTGAAGGAGAAGGTGAAAGTGAAGGAGAAGGTGAAGGAGAAGGTGAAGGAGAAGGTGAAGGAGAAGGTGAAAGTGAAGGAGAAGGTGAAGGAGAAGGTGAAGGTGAAGGTGAAGGAGAAGGTGAAGGTGGAGGTGGAGGTAGAGGTGAAGGAGAAGGTGAAGGTGAAGGAGAAGGTGAAGGTGAAGGTGAAGGTGAAGGAGAAGGAGAAGGAGAAGGTGAAGGTGAAGGAGAAGGTGGAGGTCGAGCTGGAGGTGAAGGAGAAGGTGAAGGTGAAGGAGAAGGAGAAGGTGAAGGAGAAGGTGGAGGTGGAGGTGGAGGTGAAGGTGAAGGTGAAGGAGAAGGTGAATGTGAACGTGAACGTGAAGGTGAAGGTGAAGGAGAAGGTGAAGTTGGTGCCCGTGGTCATCTACACACTCGGGGTAGTGACCACCAAACCGGAGGAGTGGCTAAAGCAGATCCCTGTTTTTACAGGGATCTGCTCAGGGCCTCTGGTAGAGGACCCGAGCTTAGAGAAATGGATGAGACAACCCGTGGAGGGTGAGAAGAGATGAAGTCGGGACGGAAGTCTGGGGGTTCCTGGGGGCTCCTGGAGGTTCCTGGGGGCTCCTGGGGGCTCCTGGGGGTTGGAGATGGCTACCTGCCAGAATAGTCATCGTGGTGGTTCACTCAGGGCTGCATTTAACAGCTGACCGCAGTACAAGTATTTTATAGGTGAAAAGACCAAACATCGGAGCAGTCGTGTCTTCTCTTGTTTGGTTTTTAGTAATGAAATGGGATGAAGCAAGGACTATGTAGAAGTATGTGGTATATATCTGGTAATGTAAAAGTATGTGGTATATATCTGGTAATGTACAAGTATGTGGTATATCTGGTAATGTACAAGTATGTGGTATATCTGGTAATGTACAAGTATGTGGTATATCTGGTAATGTACAAGTATGTGGTATATCTGGTAATGTAAAAGTATGTGGTATATATCTGGTAATGTACAAGTATGTGGTATATCTGGTAATGTACAAGTATGTGGTATATCTGGTAATGTACAAGTATGTGGTATATCTGGTAATGTACAAGTATGTGGTATATCTGGTAATGTACAAGTATGTGGTATATCTGGTAATGTACAAGTATGTGGTATATCTGGTAATGTACAAGTATGTGGTATATCTGGTAATGTACAAGTATGTGGTATATCTGGTCATGTACAAGTGTGTGGTATATCTGGTAATGTACAAGTATGTGGTATATCTGGTAATGTACAAGTATGTGGTATATCTGGTCATGTACAAGTATGTGGTATATCTGGTAATATACAAGTATGTGGTATATCTGGTAATGTACAAGTATGTTGTATATCTGATAATGTACAAGTATGTGGTATATCTGGTAATGTACAAGTATGTTGTATATCTGATAATGTACAAGTATGTGGTATATCTGGTAATGTACAAGTATGTGGTATATCTGGTAATGTACAAGTATGTGGTATATCTGGTAATGTACAAGTATGTGGTATATCTGGTAATGTACAAGTATGTGGTATATCTGGTAATGTACAAGTATGTGGTATATCTGGTAATGTACAAGTATGTGGTATATCTGGTCATGTACAAGTGTGTGGTATATCTGGTAATGTACAAGTATGTGGTATATCTGGTAATGTACAAGTATGTGGTATATCTGGTCATGTACAAGTATGTGGTATATCTGGTAATATACAAGTATGTGGTATATCTGGTAATGTACAAGTATGTTGTATATCTGATAATGTACAAGTATGTGGTATATCTGGTAATGTACAAGTATGTGGTATATCTGGTAATGTACAAGTATGTGGTATATCTGGTAATGTACAAGTATGTGGTATATCTGGTAATGTACAAGTATGTGGTATATCTGGTAATGTACAAGTATGTGGTATATCTGGTCATGTACAAGTATGTGGTATATCTGGTCATGTACAAGTATGTGGTATATCTGGTCATGTACAAGTATGTGGTACATCTGGTAAACTTCAGACAAATCCACTGCAGAATGAACTGTCCTTGAGTCTGGACTGGATCTGTTTTATTTTTGCTGACCCATGGACTTAAAAAAAATACTTTTTTTTGTTGCGTATAAAGTTGTAGCACAAGTTTCTCTCCAAAGTTTCGTCTAAAATGAACCCTCTTTTCCCTCAGTATTCTGAATATAAAACTTGAGGCTGTAAAAGAACTATTGACACACGGCAGCTGCATCTCACCATCACTTTTCTCTTCCTCTGTCACAAAATAAAGGAACATCTCCACAGCTTGTTCATCCTCTCCCGGATCCTCCAGAGTGAAGGGCCCCGGCATCCTGCTTCCCTCGGCCCACCACCGGCCCCTTTCTCTGGGCTTTGTGAGGAGACATGTTGGCCGGAGGAGATCTTTGACTATTCACTCGCTTCACAGTGAGGACCAGCTGCATGGACTCCTGCCACGGAGATCTGGACCAACCCTGCAGTAAAATGACGCAGTAGTTAATAGTACTTAAGTCATGTTATCTCACTGATTAAAGAAAGGATGTAGTACTTTTGCACTTTTGAAACATCTTGTCGAGAAATGGACTGGACCAGAGCAATTTAGGTCCGGCCCTCTGAATTTGACAAGTGAGTCTGACAGATTCTTTTAATAGTTGCATCAACACCGTGAAATCATGAATCAATTAAAATCTTAGGCATTTATGGATGCAATGAACTCACTGTGTCATAGTGAAATATTCAGTTGTTTTCATCCTTCGACTCTCATCCAAAAGTCATTCTCAGTCTTATTAAACGGTCAGGATTAAACCAAAACGAGACAAAATCACAGCTAAATCATCACTTAACAAGAACGACACTCGCCATCTGAAGTCCCGCAACATTTCAGATTCTTCTACTCCTTCTAAATGAATATTCCGGAGCCTTATTTCCCTCTTCCCTTGAGTCGTCGTTCGTCCCATTATCATTCTCTCCCACTCCTCCGCCGTCTCCTCTGGCTGTGAGTGGCAGCTGGTTGGGCCGACGCCACCGAGCAGCTCTTTTCCTGGTCCTGTCGGGGCCACGCCTGAGGGCCTCGGTAACATCTGGCCCTTACAATCGGCCCCTGGAACCACTCCAATCCGGTCCCTCCTCCTCCTTTTCCTCCTCTCCTCCCGTCACTCGCCTCTCGTCCGTTCGATGCGAGCGATTCAAACCTGGACCCTAGAATTTTCCACGAGCGAGCAAAAAAAAAGTTGCGGGAGGAAATGAGTGACTTGACCTCGTGATTATGTGTCATCAGTGAATGACAGAGACGAGCGAGAGGAAGAGGAGGAGGAGGAGGAAGAGGAGGAGGAAGAGGAGGAGGAGCAGGTGGCGAGGAGATGTTGAGATGGTCCAAGAATATCGTTCTTTTGTGACGTGGAAGGAGAGTTAGAAGAAGATATTTGAATGGGATTTATTGTTTATCATGTAAGAAGTTTGTAAGTCACATGTTTTTTTTATTTAATATTCACTTTTTCTTAATTCTTTCTTAATTCTTTAGACTTTCAATCACTCAAGGTGAAACACTGCGGGTAAATGAAAAACGAAATGTTTAAAACAGCATTGTTTGTGGCAAAATTACCAAAATTGCATGATTACTTAGGAACATACAGTATAAATATGAACAATTGATAGAACCAGGTTTAAATCACTTGTTGACATTTTAGTGGAGATTTTTTATATATTCAATATTCAGTCAACTAAACCTTGCTCAAAATTGGCATAAAAATTCAAATTTCACCTAATTTTTTAAAGTATTTTTTTTTTTTTTTTAATCAGGCTTAGAATAAGATATTAAGAAAAACCTATTGTATGATCTGTTAAAATCCAAGAGTGTAAAGTTTGGTGAGTGTAGGTGCTGCTTTAAGGACTGACCTTTATGTCTCTGTGGGAGGAAAATGCATTCGAGAAAATCGATGTATGTGGATAATAAAACATCTTTACTGAACAATGACGTTTTAAAGCTTTTATGTTAAGAGAGCAAACTGTAAAAAGTGTCCTGACTTAAATACTTACCCTTTTTGCTGAGTAAGTGATCAAGGACTTATCAATCAGTGACTAGCTAAGTGGACAGTATAGACAGGGACACAGGACACAGGGTAAAGTGTCCTCAGAGGTTCTCCAGACGACGTGCATCCATCACCTGGACCTCCATGTGTTCCCTTACATCCCACGCAAAGGACACAGCTTTTACTTTCAGCCTCTCGAACATATAATATTATTCTCATGGGAAACTGGACCATGAGATACGACCTTCTTATGGACAATTCCTTACGAGAATTTATTAAGCTTCATCCATATTTATTTTCACAGGGATTCGTCTATTACGCCCTCTAGTGGCAACTGCAGGGTTTGACACGCTACGTCTTACACCTGCTTTTCTACATGAAGAGTGTATTTGCAAAAACAGATATCTCCGCTTTGAAAATGTGTCTACGTTTTTATTCTTAATGCCACTTCTACACGTACTATTCATTACAGTATTGGCTTGTTTCCACTGGTTTGTCTTGGAGTGGATTGGTCCAGTATCGTCCAAAAGTTTGTTTCAGAGGTTCAAAACTGAGAGGTCTGGCTTTCAAAGCGGTCCGGCTCCATTTTAGCTCCTGGAACATTTTAGCGTGACATGACTGAACAAGAGCGAACACGATCTCAGGCGAAAACAAGGTGAAAACATGTAGATATAAACAGAACATTATCATTTCTCACCAAACACGGACTTGATCTCATGATAAACCATGGTATTTCCAGTGATGCTAGCAAAAGAAAGCTAGCACACGCGAGTCGATAAAACAGAAAGCAGAAAAAGCTGATGAAAAACCGGACGACGGGAGTAGTTTCTTAGTTCCTTTACCTTGAGCCACGTCATACAAGTTTTAAAGTCTATACAAAACTAGTAACTGCAATAAAATCTCTACGAAGTCCCTTTCACCTTAAATATTCAAACCACTCAAAGTAAAAGTTAACGCCACAAAAGGATGTCCGTCTTAGCCTTCCGACCGGCGTCTAGTGCATCATTACATTGACAATAGCAGTGCAGAGCGGCCCCTGTGATCGATGCCTCCTTGTACGTGCCATGTTGGGCTCTTGAAGGCTATCGGGCCCATTCAGAGCGCTATCCCATCAGCCCCGGCGGTGAGTTATAGACACCCCGACAGGGCTCGCCATGTTGTAGCAATGAGGGTGCAGGATTTATGAACGGGCTGAGCGCTCCTTCCCATTCTTCTGCTGGAGCTGGGCCCTACTTTCCCCAGATAATAACCAAGCTCTGTGTCCACTGGGGAAACTCACGAGTCAGCATCCACAGAAAACACCAGCAGGAAGGACGACATGTGACACGGAAAGAGTTTGGTTTAAATGGCAGCAGTAGCAATATATAATATCTATTTTTTTATACGAATGAATTTAATGTTTTTATCAGTTTATTATTTTGAAAATGTTTCAAACAACAAAAAACACATGAAACAAAATAAAAAAGGCAAACTATGTCCAAAATATACGTCCTGTTTAGTCCAAAGTGGTTAAAATATGTCAATTTTAAGATTAAGTCCAAATGATTGTGATCAGTGAATTTTTCCATTTTCTGTGCCAATGTTGCTCAGTTTGTGCCAGACGTATTTTGTGACGCCTTTTTCCTGCTTTTGGGAGAATGTTCCAAATGTACCCATTTATTGTGTCCATCGCCGGAGTTTTGAGCCCAAGTACATAGTTCGGAAATGAAGTGGGATGATGATGATGATGATGATGATGATGATGATGATGATGATGATGATGATGATGTCAAAAACAGTTTGTAGCACTTTATTGATCTCATTCCAGGACAGGACAGTCCCAGAACCCGTGATTGCTTCCCAGTAGCCACAGCAGTTCCTTGTGAATAATGGGCCCTTTGACATGATGTTATGAAAAACCTGACACAGAAATCTTTCCAAACATGGGATTTTGTGGTTCTCACATAATATGTAGACTAGGGTTAGTCCCAGGTTTATAGCTGGTCTTGGATTGGTCCTTCCTGGATTGTTCAGGTTTTTGTGATTAGTTTACGCTTGGTCCGTCCTAAGTCCTGTTTTATAACTGGTTTGGCCGTGGAATAGTCTTTCTTTAGCCCTAATGAGGTCGGTTTATGATGTAGGATTTGATTACACAAAGTCGTATTAAAGGTGTGGAGGCATCGAAACAATGTCAAATGCAAAATGTTGAATGGTTCACTTCATTGTCGGGTTGTCTGTGGCCCTCTGCTCTGTGTAGGTTTCAAAATATAATCTTCGACAAAATCATTGTTGTAATCATTGTTTTCAATCATAAATAATTCAAACTGAGAATATTTAATCAAAACAACTTAACAAAATAATTAAGTCTTGGTTTCCAATGACGGGATGAATTATGTTTCTATCTGATTGTATTTGTGATCGGATCAGTACAGCGGCTGCAGTTGTGGTGAAGAAGGAGCTGAGTCAAAAGGCAAAGCTCTTGATTTACCGGTCACTCTACGTTCCTGACCTCACCTATGGTCATGAGCTTTGGGTAATGACCAAAAGGACAAGCTCGCGGATACAAGCGGTCGAAATGAGTTTTCTCTGCCGGGTGGCTGGCGCTCCCTTAGAGGGTGAGGAGCTCAGTCTCACAAGAGGAGCTCGGAGTAGAGCCGCTGCTCCTCCACGTCTCTCGGCTGAACTGAGAACGCCTCAGGATCCCCCCGAGGAGCTGGAGGAAGTTTCTGGAGAGTCTGCTTGGACTGCTGCCCCCGTAACTCGGCCCAGGATAAGCGGAAGATGGATAAATGGAAATAAAATAGGACATGATATGAATTTCAAGTTTTCTACCAAATTACTACTTAAAAACAAATACTGGTCACAAATAAAGCAGTGGGAGGGACAGTTTCAGTTTGTTCCTGTAAAAGTTAACAATGACAGTACAACTAACTATCAGCTGAAATTGAAAGTCACTGGCATTTAAGCCACAAAACAGTTGTATCAATTTGAAAAGTTGTCTAAAAGTAATTCTTCTACAGATATTATCAATGAAAACAATGCTGAGTGGGTTTAAGAAAGGATGAATTCAATTGATTGCACTAAAAGACATTTTGCTTTGGAAAACATTGCAACACAAAGAGTAAAACTGAAAGTCACTGATGCCTTTTTTTAATTGGCGCATGTGGTCCATTTGATCAAGTTTAAACTCATCAAAATAGGGACTCAAATCTGACTCCAGTCCAAATCACAACTTAAAAGTCCACACTTCTGCTTTTCATCAGTGAAAACTTGAACCCCTGACACCAAACGCGTTCTGGAGAAGTTACCAACTGCTTTCCTCACGCGCCGCGTCCTGGCCCCGGCCCCGGAGTGCGTCTGCGGCTGTGGCTGTTCGAGAGAAAGCGCCGTGAGGAGGGGAAACGGCTCTGTTTTCTTGGACTTCATTGGCAGCGCTGCGTCTCCTGTCAGCGCATTCATCTCCATCAGGCGCCAAACCTCGTGCCAAGGTGAACGCGCCGCGCCAACCACGGCAAAAAGAGAGCGAGAAACCACCGATCCGCTCCTCTCTCTGCCCTCCTCCTCCCCCCCCCCCCCCCCCCCCACCCCACCCCACACGCACAAGTGCCTGCCGCGCCGCCTCTCTCCGCTCCTCACATCGCAGTCCGCCGCTCGCGTCTCCACACACTCACGCGCGGTATAAAAAGCGAGCTAACCGAGCAAAGCGCACCGTTCTTTCAGCCTCCCTTTCCTTCCAGCAAGACTCCGGATTATTACTGTTATTAAAGACTTTTTTCCAACCCCTCCACTGTGTCCGCTCATGGGGTGCGTCGTGCGCGTGTTCGTGGCCGGGCTGCAGCTGCTGTGGAGCTCTGCCGCTTGAGAGGAGCCGGACGGAACGGGAGCGGGACGCGCGTGGATTTATGGTGCGCGGTGAGAAGCGGAGGAGCAGCAGCGGGACAGCAGCGGCAGTGGGAGCGGACGCCCGGTGGAGGATGCAGGGGACGGTGGTGTTTCTGCTCACGGCCGCGCTGTGCCTGGTGAGTGCGCTGTGCCAGACGCAGACGCGCGGCAACACAACACAACTTTTTTTTTTTTTTTTTTTTTTTTAACTACGAGTTAGTTAAACTTCACATTGTGTCCGTGAGTCGTGTTGGGGGCCACTGAGGCGTCGTGTAGTCCTGGTTGAGATCTGGCATAGTCCTCTTGGTTTTACTTTTTACTTTGTCCTGGTTTAGATCTGGTTTAGACTTGGTTTATAACTGATTTAGACTTGGAATAATCTTATTTTTTAAGCCGTGATGAGTTCGGGTTTACAACGTGAGGTTTGGTCATAGCTGTTTTTGGTTTTGTCTTTTGTTGGTCCAGGTTTACACATTTTCTACCCGTTGTAACTCAAGGTTTGTGAATGATTTCGATTTGGTTTGAATCAGGTTCTGACTTGGTTTAGACCTGGTTTAGACCTGGTTTGGACCTGGATTAGTCTCTCGTGGATTGTCTGGGTTTACGCATTAGTTACACATGGTTTACTCCTCCTTTAGTCTTTGTTTGGACCTGGGCTAGTCCCGGATAAGTAGATCCGGGATTGTTAGGATTTAAGTAGTAGTTACACTTGATTTAGTCCTTCTTTAGTCTTGGTTAATAACTGGTTTGGTCCTGGATTCGTCCTTCATGGAGTCTTCCGATTTACGCATGACGTGTCTGTTTATAACTGTTTTAGACCTGGAATAATCTTCCTTTTTTGCCGTGATGAGTTCAGGTTTACGACGTGAGATTTGTGGTTTAGTCCTGGTTTTAAAGATAAGATCAGTACTTGATTATTTTGTTCTTTGCGCTTGATTCTAGACAAACGTTCACCCGTGTGGCATCCATAATCACAATCAGTATTTATAAACCACATTTTTTTGGGATGAACGGTTGCTCATGACGCTTCCCTTCCGTTCTATGCCAAAAGTAACTCTGTCTTACCTTTTTAACTGTAATTTACGTACCAAAGCGCCGTGCGTAAAAGGCACTGGGCACAAACTACACTTCCTCTGATAAACATGTCCAAACCACGCGTCCTTTGACTGGTGAAAATGCAGATGTTTGGTGCGAAGTTGGGAGCTGTACGCAGTGATGGTCACAAGGTGGCGCTCGAACAAATGGAAAGAGGCGACGGAAGAAGCTTTGGTTTAAGTGGAACCGTGGACAGTTTGAAAGGCAGGGCTTGGAGGCAGTTGCGTGAGCGTGTGCGTAAAGAAACAAGAGCTTCTTAACGTTTAATTTGGGTTTGGAATCCAGCTGCTTCAAACACGTTTAAAATGTTTTACAGAGACGGGATTCAAAGAAATCAAATGTTGAAAATTAACTCACTTAATTCAGTCAGAATAATTACGTCTGTTTGAATTGACATCACGCAAAATTCCCTAAAAAACAAATCAATAACAGAGTTACAAACAGTGAGTGTAATGTTTGTTCATTTCAACTATTTCTCAAAAAATAAAAACGCTTTTATTTGAGTCATTCCAAACCTTTTAATATTCAACAGCACTGTTTGTTCTGAGATTTCACTGGTGAACAAATTAAATTCATAATAAGGCATCGTTCTTTTCTACTATTTAAAACAAA
>NW_027315790.1:4993320-5285820 GCF_026437365.1 Eucyclogobius newberryi
TGCCTCCTGCCGGCCACAGTTTCTCCAGCAGATACAATTTCCTTGTGAATAGAGAGCACTTTGACAAAGTGTTATGAAAAAACATGTCACACTTTTCCACAGAATTCCCTCCAAACATGTGAATTTCTTTCTCAACTTCATCCAAATGACTCAACTGTTTATCATCTGCCAGTAAGGCCTTCACAGGAATCCCCGGCACAACATTACACTCAATATTTGTCCATTGAGCTTCATATTCTGGGTCACACCAGTTCAACAACGCTCTGATTTGAGCTGAAGTAAAGTCATTTTTCAGACAAGGTAAACCCGAACTTCCTTTTTCTTTTAATAGTTGTAAAGTTTTGAACCAGATACAGGGTCTTTAGAATGTTTTATTCCACTCACAGCCGGTTGGGGATGGAAATAGGGAGAGTCAGGAATAGATAGAGAAATCTGGGCGAAACATATTTTTTATAGTTTCAACCCTTTGACTTAGACTTAAATATGGGGTCAGAGTCCATTTTTCAAGGAATTTTTATATTACAGATTTATGGAGGACCACACCTATATTTGATCTTAACCTAAAACCTAAATTTAATCTAAACCCTAACCTTAACCTAAATCTTTGCCTAAATGAACCCAGATCTGAACTTTAAACCATGAGGTTGATCCAATAATTAAATCAAATGTTTTTGCCCCGTGAGAGTCAGGTCCCATGATGGGATTCAGTTAGATTTTCTGTCTTTACAATCACAATTCATCTCTTTTCTATATTTCTTTTTAGTATAGATTTTTGGGGTGATTGTACTTTTTTTTAATAATTGTAATTGAGTATAATTCTAGCATGTAACTGTAATTAGCTACATCTAAAATTGTCTGCTCCTCTTTGCACCGGCAAACTCACAGAACACAGCATCTCCTGCTCTGACTCTCTTTAGCTCAACAACTTAATTTTACACTTAAATTTGGGACATAAATCAGAATTTTCTGTCTCTATTTCTATTTTTTTTAAACACACACACAGAGGGGATTTGGAATATCTTAGTATTTACTGAGATTGGCACACACATAACAAAAAAAAAAAAAATTAGGTTAACTTAAGTTAAAACTTAAATAAATGTGTTGAATAAATTGTATATGAGGAAATCCTGTGCGAACATCAGTACAAGTCTAAGATTGTAGAGTTTGGTTTGTGTCGGTGCTGTTTTAAACACTGACCTTTATGTCTCTGTGGGAGGAAACAAGATTAGATTCAATAATAAAACATCTTGGACAATGTTGTTGCTTCCACGTTAAAGTTTATATGTTGAGAAATGAAACCGACCAAAAAGAAAAAGGTATGTTTGAACGCTGAGGATAAATGCTTGAAGGCCTGGGACAGAGAGAGTTGAGAATTATATATATATATATATATTTTGTCTGGTGTAAGGAAAATATTTCTGTAATTACTCTGGTTACGTGACAAAAACATCTCCGTGATCCCAAATAAAGTTGAGTGATATTGACGTGATATTGAATTTCCAGTATAAAGCATCAAAAAGTGGTTATTCATTCAATCACATTCCACTCACAAAATTTGGTTCAACACGCAATTATTTTGGAAATGTGCCAGGTTTGTAACTTTGGGAAGTTTGATAAAGTCACATAATTCCATTTGAAAGAAACAGAAACTAAATTTACTAAAACACAGCTACGATATTAAAGATTTGTAGATTTACAGTTTATAATTTGACACCACCCTAAAATCACATATTTGACAAATACAAATATAACAAATCTTTAAATTACTGTTTAACGAGTCAGAAAAAGGTATTTCTTGTGCCAAACTTTTGGATGGAATTCTAAATCTTTTAAGCCCAGTATTAACTGAATTATCACTGTTTTAATCCCAAACATAAAAATATACAGCTGTCATAATTGTTTTATTGTTTACTTTTTTTGTTATTGTTTTTGCTATATATATATATATATTTTAAATAATGTGTTCAGTGTTTCAATAAAATCTGAATAAAAAAAAAAGAAAGAAAATACTTCCTTTCATTTTCCACATACTTCACGCATACATTTTTCTTCATGAACTGCTACTTAAAAAGTATAATTTATATTTACAGCAAGTATTTCCCCAACAAATGAAGTCAAAATGAACGCACTTTAACAAAAACATTGACTGAGTAACTATCAATGGGAGTGCAAAGGTCGTCCCCAACAGGTCAAAGTCGAACCTCGCACCTTCATAACTCCCGACTAAAGTGCTTTCATCTATGAATAGTGTAGGGGGGGCACCATGTTTTTGCTGTCTGCCCCTTCCCTTTGCACCCCACCCCACAGACCCCGAACGCCCTCCCCACCCGCCCGACCCCCGCGACCCCTGCAGTATACAGTCTCGGCCGGGATTGATGAGGGGCAGCGCAGAAATTGGCACATCAAGGTGACCACGGCTTTGGCGTAGCAGTGGCATGATCCGCGGCTGAACCTTGGATCTTCTCCCTTAGGTGCGCCCCCGTCTCCCCCTCCGCCCCGGCCCCTTTCCCCTCCCACAAAGCTCCACAAACTCTCTTGACCTTGGTGAGTGGACAATGATAATAGTACTACAGCCGCTTTGGTGATGGTTGCCATGGGAATTCTACTTGTTTTTCTCTTCGCAGCGTGTTATAAACAGATCAGACTGGATGGCACTTGGGATTTGGATGATGTATGAGCTAGAATTAGATCGGAATTGTTTTTTTTTCTCTTTGGTTTCAGAATTTAAAATGTGGAGCAGTTTTAGAACCTGTTTTTTGGTTCAGATGTTTTTTCTATCAAGAGGAAAAGCAGCTCTAAGTGTGAATATGAGTTCTGAATCTAATTATTGAGCTTTTTATCCTCCATGAAGCAGGAAGTGCACTGTTAGCATGCTGATGCTTGTTAGCTTTAGCGTGGTGGCTCTGACCTTGTGAAAAGCGCTCATAAACTCATTGCGGTAAATAATTGGGAATGCATTTGGTATGTGAGAAATACATGAGGACGACTGCAAAGGGTTAAACATGATCTAGTTCTGTTTTTCAAGTATTTAAGATCGTAAACATCACACCATTAACCTGGTGATCCAAATGTATAAATCAGACAAAATTGCAGCCACGTTATCGTTTCCTGTCCCGTTGTATCTGTTTCCTGCGCCTTCCTGAGTCCGTCTGCCCCTGACGCTGTTGTAGTATTGGTTGTTGCACTAGTGGTGATGTTTTATATGTATCTAAACTCTACCCGCAAGCAGATTCTTTGTATGATGACGAGATTGAGACTTTGGTTGATGGTTATATTGAAAAAATGCATGACGATTTATTAAGTTAAACAGTTTGATTTCTCAACATTCACAACAATAGTCCACACAGTCCAGTCCTGGTCCATTGTCACAAAAATTATGCCAATCATGAGCCAGTTGAGATGTTTTTGTAACATTCGCCAGATACAACTCACGCATTCTGTGACATATCGGGATAAGATCACACTCCCAATACAGTGTGACGCAGATCGCAGAAACAACAGTGTCTAGTCAACTCACCGATGATGACGCCAACACTTTTGAGTCCGTCTCCGAGCTTTACCCCGACGTGCTGAAACTTGCCAGATCGACGTGACTGTAGTACAGACGGTTACGCTCTAAATGTTTTCATTTTAATGGTCAGTGATCAGTTTGGTGATCAATTTTTGTTTTAAAGACCAAATCGAATCACGAGTACTGTTTTTGCCCGTCTCCACGCTTAACATTGTAGAAGAGTTGCACAAACACAAGTTCCAAGTCAAATCAGGACATCATTTTTACATTTGTAGACCACATCGAGTTCAGCATAGAAAATAGTAGTAGTATCACTACTTCCATATTGATTATTTATTATTGTACCATGATGATGATGTCTCGTTTGTACTATTTTGTGCATTTATTGTCCCCTAAGACATATGTACTTTTCATGGTAGTAAAGTACATGGCGCAGTACATGAGCTTGTGTGATTAATGACCACTTCTGCTGGAGCTCCACACTTTCACTGGCTCCCACAGTTCAGGGGTCAGAGCTGGATGTCTCCCCCCACACAGAGCCTCTTCCTCTGGGTGATCTGACTGCGTTCCTGGGGGGCGGTGTGGAGCTCCTCCCTGGTTTAGTTCTGCTCAGATCTACCGTGCTCCCGGTTTAGTAAAGAAGAGTCGTGATCGAGTCCACTTCTTTGCAATGTTTGGTTTTGTCGTTTCAGATGGTGGTTTAATCCGGTTGTAGACGTTGTTAAAAATCGATTTTGTTGAGGTTTAAGCTGGGTTTGGTCCATTTTTACCTCATTTAGTTGCCTGTGTCATTTCTCAGTTGTCCAGGTAGTGTCCATCCAGGTTTCAAATCCCCCCGAGGGCAAAGCTGATCCACGTGATAAGTGAATGACTTTCAAATGGAAGTCTTAATGCCCGGGAAAAAAACTACCTCTGAATTGTTTTCTTCTATGGGCCAGTCCTGGACAAATGTGGGATTACATCGACATATTTCAGTGCTGTTAAAAACAATTAAAACCAAGAGGAAATGCCTCAAAAGACAAGGAAAAACACCTCAAAATTGTCGCTTAAAAGATGAGTGTTTCTGTCTCAGGTGAATTCTCCATAATATCCCAGGACCCAGCTGATGGATGTGTCTACTTCCTGGTCTGACAACGCTTCTGACGGACCACTGACACGGATCGGGCAGGGCAGAGATCCGGGGGGAAAGAGGGAAACGGTTGTAGGATTTGCGGCGTGGACGTGGGGTGATGGGAGGGCTCCTGTCTGCGCCACAGTTGGCCGAGCGTACACTGGGGGATGATGGGAGTCGCGGTGCGTGTCTGGTGTACCCTCCTGCCCCGGAGACGCATGGTTCCTGTTAGGAGAGCGCAGCTGGGGCATGAGTTCTCTGTCGTGGCGGTTCAGTGGCAATCGATGGGTTCTTTGGAGAATACAGTGGAACAAGATGTGAGCGATATGTTTTTACTGTGGACGATGTGGCTGATGTTGTACCACATTGGATTTTGTGTTTGTTTTAATGAGTGACACAATACATGTTGGTGCAGAGTCAGAAGTGCCAATACAACATTTTTTCAAGTATTACTGCCAGAGACACATTGTACGTTGCTCAGG
The DNA here is from genome assembly GCF_026437365.1 of Eucyclogobius newberryi. Taxonomy (NCBI): domain Eukaryota; kingdom Metazoa; phylum Chordata; class Actinopteri; order Gobiiformes; family Gobiidae; genus Eucyclogobius; species Eucyclogobius newberryi. The sequence goes on from NW_027315790.1 coordinate 4,998,425, forward strand.
GATTTGAAGTGGCTGCCTCTTACAGGTACTCCTATGTATTATTTACATTGGTACATTGGTAAAGTTATAATTACCATTTACCCATTCAAGGTTTTTGTATTCTAGGGTTCCAACTTACAATTATTTTAGAAGTCAACTCGTCAGACGCATATTTCTAGTATAAAGGTAAAGGTTAAAGGTTGAAATGTGATGACTGAAAGCTTCTAGATAGATCATAGTTACAAATAAAGTGTATTATTGATGAATATATATATACATATTTATTATTACTGATGTTTAGTTTGCGATCCATGTTAAATAAAGCATTTACGATAATTGTTAGTCCTTAAATATGTGCGTTAATATTTTCTCATGACCCGGGGAGAGGAGAAAGTAGTGAGTGTCCCAATCGCTCCGTAACTCAGTGCAATATGAAGTCTGCTGACTAAGGCGGGACTACGTAGTGATTGAGGGGTTAGGGGGCGAGTGTGGACATTCGGACACAGCCTTCCTCCCCCGTCTGAAGTGAGATTCGTCCTTCAAAATGGCCGACAGCGTCCTCATTCATCAGTGAAACTCCATTTGCGTCCTCACATGTGCGGAGCTCTGTCAGCGTCCTGCTCAGCTCGGATACATCAAGTTCCCAAAACACGATTATTCCTCTAACCCGCTCCGCTGTCCGGGTACGGAATTAGGTTTGGGACGAGGGAATTTAATTCACTTGACCACCAGAGGTCACCCACAACAGTCGCAGAGGGCGATGTGGTGCTTGACGCTCTGTACTGTCCGTGTTTCAGGGTTGTTGGATTTATGGTTTTCTACAAGTGGAACAGAATAAACATACTAATGGTGGTTTGGGGGGAAGAAGCATGAAGGGATTTACTCTATTATAAGTCATTTAGAACAAAGATGGTACAAAAAGGAGAAAACGTTGAGAATATTATAACACTTCCCTTTATAACTGTATAACTTTGCGCCTTCATAACAAAAGTGCTAAGTATTTATAATGATGTGAGATTAGGTTAGAGACTGTAAATTATTATAATTTTAATAGTGTACACTGAATAAAGCATATTGACTCTTTGCTGTCACAAAAAGCTCTAACCTCAACCAAATGAAACATTAAACATAAACTTAACCTCACTCTTAACCCTGATAGTGAAAGTAAATATTGTCTAAAGTAAACATTTCCTAACATAACCTCCAATGCAAAGTGGTGTCGTTTAACTGTGTTGAAGAGGAAAGGGGGAAAAAAGACCCTAGAAAGTGCTCATATCTGTCATAATGCAGATCTAATCAACATTTGGGCTCAAAATGTGTTATTAATTATAGTTATTATAGCAGACATTGTTATCACATTTACAGTTCCTAAAACATGGCTTAAGGGTGACGTTTTGCTTTTGTTGTGCAGACGTAACAGAGCATAAAAGCTCAGGGATTCTCCAACAACAGTGAGAACCCAATTTGTGTCGAAATGAAATCCACACATTCCCAGATGCTTCTGCACAACCGCACGGACCTGGACCCTTCACGAAAAAACTAAATCTAATGTCATCACTTTCATTTAACTGTAAACATGTTCATTTGATGTTAAATATGAGCTGAAATACAACATTTTACTGCTCATAAACCTGAGCAAACAGATCAGTGCAAAGAAACATTGAGACTAATTGATTTTAGGGTTATATTTAATGTGTGAAACGATTATTAAAAAAATGAATGTCATGAACATTTCTTTGCAAACAATTCACTTAAAAGACAAACTAAAGATACAACTGACACACAACATCTTAGCCATTTGTGGCTATTTTGTGGCTAAAAATGAAAATATAGTCAAGCTAACGGCTAGCATGATTGATTCAGTAAATGAGTGAGATTGGGGAATGACACGGTTATAATTGGAGGCTCAACAGCTGTGCAGGAGCAGATTCACACAGCGAGTGGACAGAAGAGGGCAGGACTATCACTAATGAAGCTGCTGCAGGTTAATCTTAGACAGGGCGCAGCCATGTTGAGTATTCTTACTTGGCTTCTGCTTTGGAGCTTTTAACCATGCTCTGACATTGTTCCCCCTTAAGTCAAACGTTAAGTACATACCTGGAGTAGCATTTAGCTTCATTCACGTTAGTAGAAAAAGCTTCAGTTGTAGTCATCTGGACTCAGTTAGAAAAAATAGACGTTTCGACTCATTGTCAATAAAAGAATTTAGATCGAGAACTCCGATATTTATACTCTTCTGTGGTAAGTCCAGCCCATTGGGCGGAGCCTTCCTGAAGTAGAAAGAGTTGTTTGTTTCAACAGAAACTCCCCCCTTGTATCTACCGAGCTAGCCTATTCAGAATTTTAATGGACAAACAACTCTTTCTACTTCAGGAAGGCTCCGCCCAATGGGCTGGACTTACCACAGAAGAGTATAAATATCGGAGTTCCCGACCTAAATTCTGTTATTGACAATGACTCTTGGATGAGAGTCGAAACGTCTATTTTTTCTAACTGAGTCCAGATGACTACAACTGAAGCTTTTTCTACTACGGAACACGCCTGGACCAATGAGGGATTACACCGACTCATTCACGTTAGTTTGAGGAATCCTGTCTACAAAATCCTCTTTCTCCGACCGTTAAAACACTCTCTGAATCTCCTTGATATCTGACGAGGCTCTGAGAATCTTCTCTGCTGTTTTTAAGTTCATAAATGATCTTCAGACTCAGTTTGTGCATTTCTGCCATCTAATCACAGTACAACTGTGTGCTGAGACCCGAAAGTAAACTGGGAAACTCTGTGGTTCACCTTAAACTGTTGAGTGGTGGCAACTCATGTTTACATGCTAATACAATAAAAATAGTGCAACCTTTAACGTTCATTTATGCTTTATGTTTGAGACGGATACGCTTGGAGGCGTCATTTGGTCCTTATGCAGATTGTGTGCTCACAACTTACGGACGCGTAGCAACAAGCTGTACACGTGCTGACCACTGGGGACAATAGTGAACACAGCACAGCTATGGAAGCTCAACTTTTTAATTCATTTATCAAACAAATAAATGCTTCTCTCATCTGGTTTAACCAATGTGATCTGTTTTAGTCAATTCTTCAAATGACCTTTAGCACCCTCTGGTGATTGCTTAATAGAATACAGTCTCTGCATTTTAAACACATGGACAAATGAATGTGGGTGCTTAACTACATTTGGAACGCACATATTTGCTAAATGGAGGATAAATGAGTCTTTACAAGAAAGAACTCAGAGAATCCGACCTCTGTATGACTGGAACGCACCGCCTCTGCAGTTTTGTCTGAACCCGGAGCCGGTATAAAAAGCAGTGATATTGGCGTGTGCGTGTGCGATAAGCAGCTGAAGAAAACCTCCATAAATGAAAATCCCTGATAAGACTCTTCTTCTCCGTGACAAAACCTCTCTTGATGGACACCTGTCACCCTCCGTCACCCCTCCCCCCCATCCAGCACCCAGGGGCCCTGTGTGGCAAATAGAATAGTGAAAATCAATACGTCCGTGATGATATAATGCAGGCTGCTTTGTCGGGCGGCGGACAGATAACAGCTCTGATTGGTCAATTCCACAGTGACTGCTGCCGAGGACGACACAAAGGCCTGCGGCTAGAGCCTATTGATCTGGGATAAGCAGTATTTAACCATGTTTGGATTGGACCCATTTACAGTAATTTAGCAAATACAGTAGCTAAGCTTTTATTGATTACATTTCATTTGAAAACATATTCAATAATGTTGACAGATTTGTTGTATGTTTTATTAATTTTCATCTATTGAGTATTTTGGGCACCACTTTACAATAACTACAATAATAATTAGCCATAATGAAGCATGAACAAAGACTTAATTCATAATGAACTATTATAAAGGGTATTCATTAAGTAGCTACTAAAGCTTCTTAATAAAATATTTGTTCATTATGAATTAAGTCTTTGTAAATACTTTATTACGGCTATTTAAAGTATAGTTATTGTAAAGTGTTACTCTTTTGTACCATTGTAATGACTAGTTCAGTGGACTCCCCCTATGCATATCCATACATTCAAAATAAAGTCACTGTCCGCTTGATTTGAATGATATTGTGAGGACCGTTCCCCATTCAACAGAACATATTTTGATTTGAAGTGAAGCTATTGCTATGACAAAGGTTCTCCGTCGTCATGCAAACGTCTTTAAAATCAGGAAGGACTGAAGGAACAAATAGGTTACTAAGAATGGATCAGGCTTTGGGTAAATATGTAATTAACGGTTTAGGGTAATTAAGTAGGTTTACAAAGGCTGAATAATTCTTTGTTGTTTGTTCATGATTAATTAAGTCTTTCTTCATGCTTTATCACGGCTAATTAAGGTGTAGTTATTAAAGTGTTGCCTTTTTCTAATCAAATCAGCCTTTTTGAGTGCCACTTAAGACTTAATATTTACATGAAACATCTTATGTAAAATGTACTTTTCTGAGCTTTTAATCATGTGCTAGCATTGTTCTAGCATAGCATTTAGCCTCATTCACGCTAGTTTGCTGAATCCTGGTTGGAAAGTCCTCTTCTTTCCTACCGTCAAAAACACTCCGTTCTGTGACTGAGAATCTTCTTTTGTCCATAAATCACTGCAGGACACGATCAGTACAACAGTGTGCCTAATCCAGCAAACTGTTGATTTAAAAATGGTGCAATTCCCTTTGCAGCCAATAGATGGATCCAAAGCTCAGTTTAGCATCTCTCAAAGTCATTTTTTGTTTTGTTTTTTTGCTCTAAAACATAAAATGTCAAAGTAAAAGTACTCAAGAGCATCTTTATAGGCTAATAACAACACAAATAATGCACAATATTGTCCTTTAAGTCTGTCTATGCTTTATTACTACATTTTCCTAATTCTACACATTCTCTGCCTTGTAAACACTACAAAATTAATCCTATGCATCTTGTTCAAACATGTGGTTTGCTCAGCCGTATATCCCATATGTACTCTGCTTGTCTTCAGACGGCCACGTGCACGTTCAGATGCAGGACACTCATCTCCTCCCCAAAGTACAAAATGCTGTCCACACAAAGCCTGTTTAGATTATTTATCTGTGTTTTGTCAGCTGAGCAGCTTGTACGTGGCAGGACAGCGGGAGGAGGAATGTATCTGATGCGACGGGAATTCCATCAGCGGGCGCCACGATGGAGGAGATACAGAGAAATGAGAAAGTGCAGTACGCTCAGGGACGGGGCTTCGGAAAGTATTGGGTTGAATGGAAGAGATTTAAAGCTACTCTATGGAAATTATATTGTGTAATGCGAGTTCAGAGCAGGTGAAAGTCTTGGTGTGGTGAGAATAGGTGGGATTATGCAGGATTTTATTGTGCTTAAAGCGTATTAGAGGGGAAAAAGTTTGGATTCATTTTATAATCCGGGTGTAGTAACGAAACCAAAGTTAGGTTAAATCTGTGCAGTATTAGTACCACAGAAGTACTGTTATTGTGCATATACTACCACTACTACTACCACTACTACTAATAATAATAACACTATTGTCAAATGTGTTTATCAAAGCCTTCTACTTGTATGACTTTTGCAAGTAAAGTATTTTCATATAATTAGTAACACTTTATAATAAGGCACATTTTCCACCTTTTTATAAATGTTTAAATCATTGACGAAAACTACACTAATTATAACAAACACAGTAATAATAATTTGTCAATGATTGAAAACAATTATAAATGCTTTGTAGATATGTCTTATTGTTCATGATCAGTAAAGGATTATTACACTTTTATTAATGATTAATACACAGTTATTCAAGCAATAATATCTACTTAAGAATTCTACCTGAAATGTGTTGGTGATGGTGCACCGCTAACTCCGCCCACATCCCAGTACTTAGTTGTGATTATTTGAAAAACCACGACGAGTTTTCAAATGTCACACTTAAAAACATGTAAATGACAAAAGATAGAGTTAGGGGCCGTGATCTGTCATTGAAGAAACTCTATGTTGAATCATAATAAACGCCACTTTTCCCTTTTCCAATTTTTTTTCTGACTAATAATGTGTGTTTTAGGTACAACAAATTAAACTTGAGTTAAAACTGCGTCTTAATTGAAGTTGTTTTACCCCAGAAAGAGTAAACGGATGGCACAATATAAGTCCTACAGTCTGCATCTGCTCTTGTAGTTGTTGAACAGTGGTTGATAGAGCAGCTTTTCTACATTAAAATGAAACGCTTCCCACAGAGGTCCGTTATAGAGATTATTATAGAGATCCATCTGCTGCTCGCTACGGCAAAATGTCACTGTGAAGAGGCTCATCACTTCAGCAGTTTTAAACAGGAAGTCAGTTTGTATTATTAAAACATATTAGATCACTATTGCGATTTACCATGAACAAAATGATGATTTACTCATGTCATTGTTCAATACTAATGCTGCTTTCTATTTGTTCTTGGAGGTCGGAACTCGGACATTGGAGAGACGTCTTCTCAGAGTTTTTGAGTTCCAGTTGTCAAATCGGAAAAACATGAGCAGCGGATTACACTTTATGAACATTAACGACTGAAAACAAGTGATAAAAAACAGGAAAGTGCTCCAGTCAGTCAAAATGTGTATCCACTTAAGTAAATGTATGAACCCGGACTGTGTTATTGCATGTACAGTTTATAAAGCTTTATTTTGCTGTTGCTGACGTAAGCTTCATTAGCAACATTAGCATGATGTAGCATTTTAAAACTGGCAGCGCAAGAACTGCTTCACAGACAATGAGAGAGTAGTGAAACACTGAAGGTAAAATAAACCAAAAACAAATAATATTTTACTTGTCAAATGTTAAAATGTATTCAAACTCAGGGCGCAGCCATGTTGGATTATCTAACTGGGATGAACTCGGGGTTCGTAAATGTTGTTCTGAGATGTGAGGCTGTCGGAGCTCGGGGAAATCCCACTTCCAGAAGACAACTGGAACGCAGCATAAGAACTTAAAACAGGCATAATACAGTATGTCTTCTTTTAACCCTGTAAATTGTAACATTCCAATTTCTGCTGCACGTTATTCCAATGTTATTCCAATTCTGACACAACCATGGTCATCAAATGTCATCAAATTGCTTCGGCTTATTTCAAAAACAGTTAAAAACACATTGACTTATTACACTACAACTACACAAAGCACATTATACAACACGAGGAACAGTCCATTTCCTGGTCATAAAGCCAAATAAACCACTCTGTAACAGCCCAATGACCGCCACTCTGAGTAACGGCCGACTTACATAAAACTGGACACTATTTCTCCTCCATATTCCACAATAAAACCCTGATACATATCTACGACTCAGCTAAAATGTAAAAACTATCGGACTCGAACTTGGCCCGTTAATAGCCTGGGCCGTAAAACCCAGTGAGAAAAAAAAGAAAGAAAGTCTTGTGCGAGTTAATTGAATGTGTTGGTGGTGTGTGGACCTCTTCTCTCCAGTCAGCAGAAACCAGGGCTTAGGCTGTGGCGGGGATCAGGCTAAACGCTGGGCAGATAGAGAGACGCTAAAGAGGAGCGTTAAGAGGACAGGCCCGGCCCGACTTTGACTGACAAATCCACCGTCCAGACCAGGGCAATTTAGTGCGTTCTGCAGTGTCGAGGCTATAAACAGATGTCGGTCCGTTTCGGCGTGTTTGGTGAAAGTTACAGGATGTTTGGTGTTTCGTGGTATTGCAAAAGAAAATGGCAGTGTTTTGGTTTCATAAGAATATTTAAAGACTATAATACATTTCTAACTGGAGAGATTCAAACACTCTTTACCGGGAGGGAAGCAATGAGCGTGTGGACAATTAGGAAAAACAATTGGCTTCAGTACGTGTATTATAAGGAAATAGAAGGTATACACATGTGTTATTGGACAATGGGGGAAAGGGGTGGGGCTAAATACGTTATTACGTTCACCTACTTCTTTTTGAACTTGCATTTTTATTTTATTTTTTTAAATCTTGCTTCATTGGTAGATACTTTTACTTGTCAAGTTAAATCTTTTCAAATCAAGTTAAAATATTCAAGTAATTTTAATATAGCTAGATACTACAGAGTCAGAGTTGATCACAATGTGGCTGTACGTGGCATACAACTATTAGTACTTATTCATACTAACAGCATCTTTATTAGTCTTAGGGTTAAGTTATAATGAAGATATCGGGAGTTTTTTACACATTATTCAGGCTTAGTAACTATTTAATTAAGGGGCTAAGTCTTGGGTATTAAAACCTAAATCATTCTTAATAAACTATTTGTTTTATTTATTATAAATTAAATCTTTGTTCATGTTTTAGGCTATTAAAAATGTAATCATCACATTGTGTTACTCAGTGATTTAACGTCTAAAACGTCTAATAAAAGTGTTGATATTCTCCACACAGTGGTGGAAGAAGTACTAAATGCCGTTACTTCAGTAAATGTACAGATAAAGGGGAAGAAAAAGGATCAAGTAAAATTATTACGTTAAAAATTCTCCTTATATAAAGGTCCTGAAGAACTCATTACCCGATTGTGAGAACTATTAAGGCGTCTAATGCCATGATCTTGATGAATAATTGTGCTGATTTATGGTCAAGAGAAATAACTGACCATTTAGTCCTTTCATTTTTTTTGTCAAAACCTCTGTCTTTAGTACTTTACTTTTCTGTCCAGTTCAAAATGTAGTGCAATAGAAAGTACAGATACCTGCTCATTCAAACATTCACCTTTCAGAATCGGGACTAAAAACAGGACTAAACCTGGACTAAAGGAGGACTAAAAAAGTATTAGAATAGAACCAAATCAAGTCTACATTAGGAATACAAATTTGGCTCAATTTAGGACTGAATAAAGACAAATCCACCTGTACATGAAGAGAAGTAAAAGTTTAAAAAAAGTATCCAACGTAAAATCTACAGATACCTAAACATTTTACTTTACTTTCAATTGTGTACTTTATTACTCCCACCACTGCAAATACAGTAAGTGGAAAACGTTTAAGAAATCATCATGTACAAAAGACATTTCTCACACAGTTCTCCCACACGTGTGAAGCAGGCCTCAGATCGCGAGTGTCACATGCATCTGAAGCACCAGGAGAACATAGCCAGGGTTTAACATGCTCGGCTCTGGTTTAATCCACAGCCCGAGGAGCCTCTCTGAAGTGCTCCATCTCTCCACTAATCACAGCGAGCTCACCGCGGGCTGCCCATGTACTGTGTGACTGCGCCGCGATAAGGGAAGCCCAGCCTCCCAGCGTGGAAAGTACAGTGTGTTAGCCAGTGTTTCCCAACCAGGGGAACGCCCGCACTAAGAGAGTATATACTAGTAAACAGATACAGTATATACTTACTTAAGGACTACCTACCATAGTAGGACAAAACGTAAGGGTTATTAGATTAGACGAAAACAATCACTTCTGTCATGAACTGTTATGTAGCCTTTCGTCAGCCCAACCAGCCTGAAGAATAATAACTATACTGTGTAATGACTGAGATATACTGTGTGATGGCTGAGTTATACTGTGTAATGGCTGAGTTATACTGTGTAATGACTGAGATATACTGTGTAATGGCTGAGATATACTGTGTAATGACTGAGATATACTGTGTAATGACTGAGTTATACTGTGTAATGGCTGAGATATACTGTGCAATGACTGAGATATACTGTGTAATGACTGAGATATACTGTGCAATGGCTGAGATATACTGTGTAATGGCTGAGATATACTGTGTAATGGCTGAGATATACTGTGTAATGGCTGAGTTATACTGTGTAATGACTGAGATATACTGTGCAATGGCTGAGTTATACTGTGTAATGGCTGAGATATACTGTGTAATGACTGAGATATACTGTGTAATGACTGAGATATACTGTGTAATGACTGAGATATACTGTGTAATGACTGAGATATACTGTGTAATGACTGAGATATACTGTGTAATGACTGAGATATACTGTGTAATGACTGAGTTATACTGTGTAATGGCTGAGATATACTGTGTAATGACTGAGATATACTGTGCAATGGCTGAGATATACTGTGCAATGGCTGAGATATACTGTGTAATGACTGAGATATACTGTGTAATGACTGAGATATACTGTGTAATGGCTGAGATATACTGTGTAATGACTGAGTTATACTGTGTAATGGCTGAGATATACTGTGTAATGACTGAGATATACTGTGCAATGGCTGAGTTATACTGTGTAATGGCTGAGATATACTGTGTAATGACTGAGATATACTGTGCAATGGCTGAGTTATACTGTGTAATGGCTGAGATATACTGTGTAATGACTGAGATATACTGTGTAATGACTGAGATATACTGTGCAATGGCTGAGATATACTGTGTAATGGCTGAGTTATACTGTGTAATGGCTGAGATATACTGTGTAATGACTGAGTTATACTGTGTAATGGCTGAGATATACTGTGTAATGGCTGAGATAAATTCGATATGTGTCACTTTTAGAATGCGACCTGAACGTCATCAATAGGCAACATTTCCGTCAAAGTGGAAAGAAATTACAGAGGAAGGAGCTGAAAACTGTCAGTGGAAGAAGGAAAAAAGTTTGTGAACTAATCAATGTCACGCGATAAATCAATTCAGGCAAAAACAGAGGCTTTGTACCGTAATCAGGCCATGTTTGACGAGACTGTGGAAGAGTTGGCCGAGCGAGGGATCAAACGCTCCTGTTTGCAATGACAGCGCAAATAAAAAGCCTTTGCGTGAAATTTAAAGAAACAAAAGACATGAATAAAAGGAGCGGTCGGGTAACGGGCCATTTTTTACATGTGACGTTGTGTTCTTTGCTGTCCGTACGGGACACGTTCCGTTCACACCGGACAAACGGCAGTCGCATATTTTCAGATTTCAGATTTAAACAGTGTGAACCTGCGAGGCAAAGACAGTTGTGTGTCACTACATTAGCACTTGGACTGTAGGAGCTCTTTAAAGGTTTGAAGTTGGTGTCACGTCTCACACACTCGGCTGGCGTGAGCTGGAGAACAGGGCATGCTGGGTAAGGCTGATGTATGCGTCGCCATCAGAAAGCTTATTACACACAGCTTAGAACTGTGGAGGTTTTGCACAGAAATGTTTGCACGTGAGCCTATAATATGTGATGGTGTGTTGCAAAATGAAACAGTTTAATTCCCACAGACTTAAGGACAAACTGTCAAAGCATGTTCTAAGCAGGAGTCTTTTTTATGTTTTATTTTAATTAAACAACAAGAAAGGTTAAGGCCCATCTTAAACTTACATTTACCTTACGCTTTACAGTTTTTGGATTTACGGGTGCTTGCCGGTGGTGCAGTGGTTAAAGGGGTTGCACTTGTGTGGTTGTTAACACAGTTTGATACCAGCCTCAACTATTTACTATTTACTATTTACTATTTAATTCAATAAATTAATGAAACTGTTCTTAAACTGTTTCTGTTTTCTGATGATGATGTCATTATTTATGGGGGGATTTTAAGAAATTGTAACAGGATTGATGAAAAACCAAAGGACAGATATAAAATTATGAATGATAAAAAAAGAAAATATGTGGCTGAAACAATGAGATTATATTGAGCAATAATAAAAATGTAATTCTTCAGGGTTTTACTTGCTAAAGACAAACAATTTAAGGACAAACCCAAAAACACACATTTTGATAAATGTGATAAATTGTTAAATATGAGTGAATTTCATAAAAAAAAACAAAAAAAAAAAAAACAGCCGTCCAAACAACATAATGCCATAATTCAGATTTTTAAATGATCCTATTATTTCTGACTCTTATCGTCTCTTGAAATGACCCGGTTATGTTTTTGCTGAGGAAACGTGACACCACAAAGTTCAGAGCCACATTTCTCTTTCACGTTCTCTGCTCTTTTCTCCTGCGATGACTGAATCTCGACACAACAGCGCTGCATAACACACTCCACAGTAAGACACATGTTTGCATTATTCCCCGGCCTCTAACACTCCTCTAATCCGCACACAAACAGCTGTCAATCCGTGGACACCTCTGGATTTGTGCACGTTTCTCATAATCGCTAAATGTTCTGGTTTGCACATCGCTGCCGTAGCATGAGTTTTTGCATACATCATTTCCCCGACTGTAGAATTAGCCGTTCCTCTCGCTCATGGAGGATTTAGTTTGCAAATGGAGGAGAGGGAAAGGAGAGAGGGAGGATTAGAAAATGCCAGTTCCATTCAGGCTTAGCCCTCGGCAGCGAAGTTGGACTTGGAGATGGTCAGAGTGAGCCAATGAATCACTGCTCCAGGGATGGAAAGGTTTAATGTGGACACAAATATGGGTTAAATAACAGAAACTAAATCTAGCTTTGCACAATTTTGATTGAGAATGACTGAGAGAAAAGCATGACTTAAAGCCCCACCGTGTAACTTTTCTGTTGTTCCAGCTGTAACGCATGTGATCTTAAACCTCGTCACAACAATGTTTCCTCATCATTAGTTTACTCAAAGTTGTATCTTGATTCCAGCATGTTTGAGTTAATCCGGTTTTGTCCTGCAACTGAGGCTCAAGTACTCAGAAAATCCCTGTTTTCACCTACCCCATATCCCCGCCCACATCCCTGTTCTTAGCTGTGATTCTCTGAAAAATTGAGAGTCTGGGTGACACGTGTAAAGTTCTGAAATGTCACGTAGCCACTTTTCACAGATATAAACATGTAAATGACAATGCTCTGCTTGTTATGGTGAAACGTCACTGTGAAGAGGCGGAGCTTATCAGTTCTGCAGTTCTGAACAGGAAGTGAATGGACCTGTTTCCATTATCAAGCTGTTTCAGATCAATATTGCGGTTCGAATGAACAAAACTTACCTATGCTATAGTTTTAGAAGTGCCTAAAAATGCATAATATATCTCAAAAGTCATACTTATTCACATGAAATAATGACATGGAGTAAAGATGAGCAATGAGATTTTCATGGTAACAAACAAATGCAGTGTCAAGTTACGAGTCAGATCTGTGGAGAGTCAAGACAAGCCGGCTCAAAGTAAGCATGCATGTTATGGAATGCTTTCATTTCTTTTTTAGCTGACATGTTTTGCTGTGCGGTTTTAAGACAAGGAAATTGAATAATACTTCATCATTTGCACTTTGCACCTGTTTACGAGCTCTTCTTCCATGAGCCTCATAAAATGAATCTTTTCCAGATTGTCGAGTCTCAGGTAAACATCTATAAACCATAAAAGTCCATAAACCATCACCGGACACGTTCTGCGATTAAATTGTGTTTACAATGACTACATGGCTCTATTAGCATTGCAGTCACGTTGCCTAAGGGCTTCATGTATTTACCTTTTCATAGTTAATTCCCACTGCTGACAGCAAATAACTAAAACTACGGTAATAATAAAGTGTAGTTTGAAAAGTGTGTTTCCCAAATGTAGTAAAAGTGAAATACTAATCTCAATGTGACTAAAAGCATGTTTAAAAGTGAATTAAAGCGGCAAACATGTCAACTTTAAACAACTTTAATACGTCAACTTTAGTCAAAAAGTCGTGGACCACTTTTTTAAAGTCAAAAATAGCGCTGACTCCAGTAAATGTGGTTAACAGATTAGCAAATGAAAGTCGGAAAACAAAAAACACATTAATTTGAGCTGCAATCAGGTCATTCTTTCATTTTAGAAAGAAGGAACTAAATCCAATTCACCAATAAACTTTGACAGAAAACTTTCAGAATAACAGAAAAACACATTTGTCCCTGTTTCTCCTTTAGTCAAAGAGCCCTTTTCGTTTCTTGTCATTAATGCAGAAGTTTTCCCTCTCTCGGATGCGTTTTCTGGGCTGACCCCCGTGTGCGCCCGAAGAGTGGAACCGATGCCATTTACGGTTCAGTCTGCCGCTGTAAAACCACTCCAAAAGACTGTAGGAGACTGTTGTTACATCCCAAATGCATTCTTCCGTCTCACGCCGCAGAAAATAAAGGGTAATGTGAGAAATACAGCCAAATATAACATCATACTTTGCTGTGAGAAAGTGGCAGCTCTAAAAACACTTTAAAAGGCTCAGAATGTTCAAAATCCCAGAATGAGGCAAATTGGGTAAAAGTGAAGTATTATTGATGATTAACTGAGGTCAGATATAAATGCTGATTATTAATGGGGGAAAAAGACAATGATTATGGAAATGTATGTGGGAAAAATACAATTTTCTAGCCTTTAACTAGTATTTGAGCTTCATTTATTCAGCGGTAAATATGTAAAATATCTGTATATAAAATAAACTATTGTGGGGTTGTAATCTCAGTAGGTATTTGTCCAGTGAAACCTACAAATCAGGTTTTTTGCCTTCATCGAAAATGTTAAGTAACCAAATAGTCTTAAAGTCAATAGTAAATGTCTTAAAACTCAAATGTAGCTGAGTGGTTTTCATTTGACAAACACCAGTTGATTTAACATATTCTGTGAAATTTTGCCATTAATCCCAGTTCATGTTCCACTAACCTCCGTTCTGGAATTTAGATTGTTTTTGTAATAATAATATTTACAGGCCCAAAAGAAATCTGACACTCAACAAAACACCCGGTCATGTGTCGGTTTAATCAATGGCTTTTTAGAGTAATCATTTTAATCAAAATAAATCAAATTACTCACATCAGATGTAACTGTTTACATGACATTTCAATGATCTGATCTGAACTCCAGAAATCTGATTTTTGGGTGAGATTTGGAGATGCAAACGCCGCTTCGTGTGGATCATTACAGATTATATTGAGCGCATACAAAAGGATGCAAGGATGACATTTTTAAAGGTACATTACGTCACTTTTATGGTCGAGGATCCACATCTGCATGTTAGTGCTTTGCCTGAAATGTTCCACAGTACGACATTAAACATGGTTGTTGTTTCCACCTGTTTCCATAGAGATGAATAAACAAAGCCAGTGGACAATATCTTTACAAAACCAATGTCTGTGAAATGCGTCATACATTTGATCATTTTATCCATGGCCTTTTTTCTTTCAGAAACATTTCCAAAAGTTTCCATCGCCATGTTTCCACTGGTTCAGTTTAGAGCGGATCTGCACGGGACAAAGTGTATCAGACATTTAAGCCATTCAAAGAAGAACATGAGGTCTTTGAGAACAGACTCTGGTGAAAACAAGACAGCAAAAAGCAGATCTAAACAGAAAATTATAATTTATCACCAAATTCTGACATAATCTTGTGATAAAGCGTCATATTCCCAGTGATGGTAACTTTCAATGCTGAGCCAAACAAAGCTAGCACATGTTAGCATCAGCGGTTTCCTGTTTATCAACAAAACATAGAAAACATTATATTTCCTGTGCATAATAATAATAATAAATCTAACGTTTTCCAAACCCAAATGCATTAAAGAGATATAGAGGTGTAGAGAAGGCAAAAGCTGCAGAACAATCTGACAATAAACTAGAAGTCATGTTGTTTAGCCACAAATCAGAATGACTAACCATCGTTCAGTGAAATGTTGAGATCAGCCTTAGGATTACAAAGTGTAAGTCCCATTGTGTGCCTTTTATTTATGTTCTTTACATTATTCATATTTATGTTGTTTACAAGCCCGAATCATTCAAGAACGTTGCAGCAGGTGAACCACAAAAAACACTTCTTCCTTCTTTTCTAATTCACAGCACACTTTGCCTTTGCATTGTCCATCAGTCCAGTCTTTCCTCTCTCTTGTCCACATGACTAATGCTGGAACCTCCATGTGAAAGGCCGGCCCCAGAACAAAGAGCGCTTTAAGTGGACATTAATTGCACAAAGGCCTGTCGTGCCGGATACAATGGGGCAGCCGTGGGGCAGTGGTCTGCTACGTGAGCAGCTGACATCACTCAAACATAAAGAATATAGTCTTAACAAATAAAATCTAAATCACACCTGAAATACCTATTCCAATGTGTGGTGCTGTCAGGTGTGACTAAAGAAACTAGAAGAAGAAACTACTGCATGTCACTTATCCACATTGCTTGTCTTATATATATTATATATATATATATATATATATATATATATATATATATATATATATATATATATATATATATATATATATATAATATATATAATGTTTTCAGTCTTGACACGAGTGCCACGTGTCCAGAAACACAAAGCAGCAGTCGTGTGCTGTTGTGCTGTGACCTTTATGGATGGACAAGCGTGTAAGGGTGAGTTTCAAACCCCGGTCTCCTGCATCATACTGAGCTTAACTGCTAAACCTGTTAAACATGCTGAATGGAGTAAATAGTCTCACTTCACCAATCAATGAATTACACAAATTAGTGCTCTATGTTATTAAAATACTGCCTGTATTTCTAACTAACGTCCAATCGTGAGAAACGTGAACAAAGCCTTAGCTACAAACACAGACTTGTCTCTAAAAAAATGATTTTGTGTCAGATTGTTGAAACTTGGCGCTGCTGTCAGGACAAAACCTGCAGGACCATGTGTGTGGTCAGACTAATGGATTTTATGTGTAATAACCACGTTATGTCACATATAATCTGAAAGAGAGTGTTTGGACAAAACAGACCAAGTGATAAATCACTGTCAATCTGTGATTAATGCATTCATTCTGTATGATCGAGTCAATGTGTGAACTTTGACAGCCATAACAATATCACAATAGTTGATATGGAGATCAAATTTGAATTCTGAGATTTTACTAGAAATGAAAAGGCTTCACTTACATGTATAATTACATACAAAAAAGGGTAAATATAGCTAATTCTGTTCATTTATAGTTCATTTTACAATCCATTTTCCTTCTGTATGGAACGTGACCTAAAAGCAAGTATCGAACACTGCAGGAACATTTGAACATGTTTCTGTTTCATCTGGTTAGGCCCAGTTATTACACATAATTATAACCATACTAACCATGTCTCCAAGTATATTGGGCTGACTGGTACTGCATTCTCCTGTTTCACTCATATCTCACCAACAATCCTTAATGGTTCCTGCTCAAATCCATCTCTCATCCACCAAGGTGGACCACAAGGTTAAGTACTTGGCCCTCTTTTGTTCATCTTCAACATACTTCCCGTCAGACAAATCATCATCTCGCAAATGCTCTGTATTTTTATCTTGTGTGTGTATGTATTTGTGAGTGACTGAACTGTGTGTATTGGGAGTTTGAATGGCGCTTATTATTATTATAAAGGTCAAAACATTTGCATTTTAACCGTTTTCTAACCCAAACCCTGCTCATTTTTTAAACTATAGAAGCTCAACATATGATCACGTTGAACTGAGTCAGTCCTTGTATTCACTATTAGCTTCAGAAATGTGCCTTGTCCTCGGCTCATTACCTCCCACGACACAATGATCAAGAGCTCCGATAGCGGCCTCATCGTCCAGTGGCGGCTAAAGCGAATCAGCCACATCAGATATGGATTTACAGGCCAATTAGTGCTCATAGGTAGAAGGCCCGCGGAGAGGGGAGGCGAGGCGGAGAGACAGGCGTGAAATTCCCTTTGTCAGGCTGAGCAGACGAGGTTTCACTTTGATTCTCCCCAGAAGAAGGGGTTATTGGCCAGGATTATGATGTTCGTTAACAAGAAGTGGAGGAATTGTGAAAAAAAAAAAAAAAGGCCTTGACATATTTTTGTTGCACCTGTAATTATGCTAAGCGACTATATCTACTGTAACTGTAGAGATTCCAAACAACCTTTACTATTTACCAGGTACAATGCATTAAGTATAACTAATAGATTGCAAAAGAGGGATATGTGCAATAAGAATCAGTGCAATACAGATGAATTGTCTTTTAATCTTTGAATGTTTGGCAGATTTTGGCATATTTACTCTTGTTTAAATGGCCATACCAACTTGCGGATCTTGGATGGGAAGCTGCTGGAACACCAGGTGCCACAGGGGGGCGATAGTGCATACTGTCATTGTGTCCTTGGGCAAGACACTTCACCTTTACCTCGTGTCCAAGTATACTGGAGTATGAAGTGTGATTGTGAGAGTGAATGTGGGACAATGAGACCATGGCTACAATCCAGTGTGTTTACAGTGTACATGTGAATTATGTTTGGTCATAAAAATGTACTGTCCCAACCAAATAAACTACTACTACTAATAATAATAATATAATCCCAATAAAAAAATTAATGAATTAAAATGTTGGTTGACTAACACTCTTTTGACAAATGAATCAAATAAACAACCTTAGACCTGCAGCCCTATTATTATTACTATGGCAACTTCAGCGCTTACGTGACAGTATGGGCGTGCGATATGGTTTTGATGAATGTTACAACATGGTTAAAGGTTATACATGGTTAAACGTATCATGTGGGAGCTTTTAAAGACAGTGTTGCTCCGTGAGGCTGTGAGCAGAGGCACTTTAATTAGGACAGATTAAGAGAAAGGGAGCGAGAGCGGGAGAGAGAAGCTGTTGTTTGACGTCCTGTAAAACTGCTCTGGGGATGTTTTCATTTGTGCTGCTCGTTTCTATTATTTGGGACTGTTAGAAATAAATTCATGGCCCAAGTGTTGTACGTAAAGCCGCTTTGTTTGTCCTAGTGTGTGTTGAACTACATAAGGTCTGATTTTAACAAACAAATGAACAAAACAGAATAGCCATGCAAAAATATACATATCTTATGCGTCCTTAATAAATGAAATCCATATAAATTATACTTCATTTTCATAGGACCGGACTACGGAACCCTAGAGAGGCAAGCAAAAAAAAACGTTTTTGTAGTTGGTGGATTTGCTAGGAAAAAGACAACTTTATTTATTTAGCCATCAATGGGGCTCCTGGGGGGAAATGAGTCGCCTTTTTTTGTCAGTCTGGTCATTTTTTTTTCACTTTGGATCGCTTGAAAGGACCGGTACGGTTCACTTCAAACATTGAAGACCGTACCAATCTGCTCCCAAACGAACCAGTGGAAACGAGCCTCAACAGAAAGAAATGTCAAAAATCAAATTCATGACGCAGAAATGTGTAAAAGTGTCCAAAAGGCGATCCCATTTCTAATTCAACTCCAAAAATCCTCTCTTCAGCGCTCGCTCTCTCTCCACAGCTTCATTAAGAGCGTCTGAGTCAGTGAAAGTGCATTTACTCCTCTGCTCTCCATAACGTCGCCTCATCAACCAAAAATCAATGCTCCACAGCGACAAAGTAACGGGCCCTTTTCAAACGCAATTATAGTCGACCGATGGGCCACTGTCCCATTGAGCCTGAACCCGACACACGTGCACACGCCTTATGTGATATCGATCGGCGTTTGTCGCGGCCTCAGAGAGCGTCCACTGGGGCCAGAGCGAGCGAAACCACATCGGATTCTACGTTTGAGACATGCAGAGGCCACGCTCAGTGATGAGTGAGAAGTGCAGCTTCACGAAGGGTTGAGAGAGTTGGTGATTTTATACTTCAGCTTGTACTTGATGTGAATTTACTGTCAAGAGTTTTCAGTATGTGTTTCCTTCAAGTGCATCATTTGGATTGTTTTCTAATTAAGACCTGTATATTTTTGCAAAGTTGCAGTTTGTGAAGAGAATTTGGAGAAAAGAGTTGAAAATGACAGAGAATAACAGAGAGTTCCAGTTGTTCAAACTTTAATTTATGAAAATAATGGTGTTTTAATTTAGGGCTGCAACAATTTTATAGATTAATCGCAACTGATCGATTATTTAATTAATCGCCAACTAATTTAGTAATCGAATAATCTTTAACTTTTAACTGAGAAAGGAAGTTTTATGACTGAAATTGAGCTGTAAAATTCAGTTTATTTGATGAAAACACTCTTTTCCTAATGTCTTCACTTCAATAATATGTAAAACCAAACATTTGTGATTGTCTCTCTTTAAACTACTCTCTACACACAATCGTAATAAAGATCTTGTTGCGACATCGTTTGGAGATGATTGTTAAATAATTCTCCAAACAAAAGCCATTTTGATGCAGATGCACATTTGTATCAGGCTTGACTCACTGAAGTTCCCTGTCTGTCGTCAAACTGATGATCATTTGTAAATCCCGGTTTGGAAAAATAATCCACAATGTCTGAAACTCCGATAACGTTTGATCTTTGCTGCCAACGTTCGTTTCAGCCACGTCATAACTACCAGAGTTTGGTGTTGCACGATGGGATAGTGTCACCACCACTGCAGGTCGTCATTGCCTGATTCAAAACCCAGAATGATTTGACACGTCCTTCATTCAACTTTAATTATTTAAAAGGTATTTATTCTGTTCTGTGGCTGTGACTCCAAGTAGTGTTCAGTGTGAATGTATCAAAGTTTTAGTAAAAAATGTAGTGTAACCTTTCATAAGCACTATACATTTCAGTAGATGAAATGTCATGTAAGTTAGTCAAACAAAAGTGAAAGACAAATTCTTCTTCTTCTTTGGTGTTTTATGGCGGTTGGTGTCATGTTGCACTGGTCAGAGACAAACTGACCGCTTGTTGTTTGCTCATTTGGCCTGGATTGATTTACTAACTTTATGATGTCATAATGGGTTATCTAGTAAATCTAAACTCTTTAAATGCTCTGTCATCAGAATTTTAATTATTTTTTAGATATATATACCTTATAATCTCGATGGGAAGATGTGAAAACCTTCCATCTTATTTGTTGTCTTCTTTTACATTCATTTGGAAACTAGACCAAACTGAACCTGCATCTGTTTTATTGTTTCATTTATTTGCAACATTGTCGCTCTAAAGGTGCTTTTATCTCGTACACACTTACAGTAGCACGTACACACTACAAATATTACAATTTTGGTCTTACCAAGATTTTGACAGATTGAACAGAAGGATTTGTTGATATCGAATCCAATTTGTTTTAAGACTGATTCATTTTAATTTCAACACAAAAAAATTGCTGAAAAAATAATTTTACACACATTTTCAGTAAGAACTTGTTCACGCAAATACTTAATAATCCCCTTCTTTTATTGTTGTGGGTCTGATATGTCAACAAAATCAAACCCAAAATTGAAACCTGGGTTTTGTCCAAATAGGTGCAATTTTGGCAAATTTTACGCATAAAATGTCTTTCTTATATATGAAAAACATGTATTACTATATTATTACATTACATGACATGAGTAAAGTACAGAAGAAGCTCTACAGTTTACATTTTAACATTTTCACCTGTGTATTTTATTATTCTATTTTTCTTTTTTAGTACTGGTATTTGAATGTGTTTGTTTGTTTGTTTGTTTGAGTCCCATTGTGATTCCATCAGGTAAATAATAACTGTAAAAAAATCATTAACCTTTACTAATCTTGTTCTGACCCGTTATATTGATGCATTATTCTGCTGATCAACATCAGTGTGAGCAGCTATTGTTTCCCACCTTATTTGAACTGCTTCCTCGCACTACTCTTTTTCTCTTTTTTGCATTTTTTTGTTGTTGCATCTTTTCCTGTAATTACCCCATTGTGTGCCAACAAAAATGAACCCTAACAAATGCTCAATGATGAGAAGCAAAATAAAAAGATGTAAATATGCATAACAACATTAGTTTAATTAACATGTACGGAATGATTGTGTTGTGCCAATTTGTCGGAGCGTGTTCCATTTATTACACGCAATTAGTTCTGGCAATTAAATGTGAGAAGGTTGATGATTATCAGTGATTGGAGAGCCATTTTAACATCAGGACTTTGATAGGACGAGATGATAAAATGGAATTAGAATGTAATACGAAAGAAAGACTCAATAATGATTACGGAATATGAAGTCAATACGTTCTTGTTTGGTGTCTTATTCTTTCTATGAACGTGTGTAAAGAGTGCAGAGTGAAGAGGAGCAGGCTGAGGAGGCAAATGCAGCAGTCTGGGATTATCATGATGTCACCAGTTCATTGTTGCTTAATGCGGTTTCATTATATATTGTACAAATGTTTGAGAAAGTTAAAGTTCCTGGTGTGTTATGAAATGTGTTTTAATTGAGAGCTGAAAACACAACGGAAATGTGAAAGAGCTGCAGTAGTTAAATATCAAAATATGTAAAAGTCTCCAAGTATTAAATATTTAGTTTGCATCCAACATCTAAAAAAAATGAAAATCAGTTGTAGAAAACAACAGGAACACTGAGGTTACGCTCACATTAGGATCACCTTTCTCTCCTTAGATCGTGTTTCTGAGTCTGTTTGTTGAGGAAATGAATTGTTGTGGTTGAGTTGAAATGTCCTTTATCTCCCCCTACATTTGCAAACAAGCTCGAGAAACTACACAGTACTCTCAGTTTAAATTTTACTGTTAGTGCTGTGTTGTTTCTCTAGCTTGTTTGCAAATGTAGGTGGAGAAAAAGGACATTTCAACTCAACCACAACAATTCATTTTACCTCAACAAACAGACTCAGAGGCAAAAAAAAAAGAAGCTTTGAAGCACATTTTGCCAGTTGCGCTGCCCATAATGCTGTCACTGACCTTGTTTCATTTATTTTTATACAACGCAACATAATAACGACAGGAAAAGACAGAGACTGAAAAGGCAAAAGCAAAAAAGTGTCCAATGTCCTGTCAATGTGTCAATTTTCAGATGAAATAACATATTTTCTTAAATGTCCAGTTATGTCACTTCAGTTGGTTCTCATCCATTTCCTTGTAAATACTTTTGTTTTCTGCTCCCAAAAGTAAATTCCACAAGTATCCATCAATCATTTCCATTGTTGGTATTTTGTATCCCAGATACTGTACTTTTGGGGTTATAGAGTACTCCTGAAGCCGCTCCAATGAAATGTACAAAGAAACAATAAATTGTACATATATATCCACCACTTTGAATTGACGTTGACCACATCTTTTTTGATAATCAGATTAAGGCTTGGGTTAGGTTTATGAACAGTTTATACAGACGGTGGGACAGATTTGCTAAGATGACTTGATGTGGAGTCCAGTGTCAGGACTGTAAAAACACAAAGGAGCTTCATGGATTATAAGTCGTCGAGGTATGTGGTTTGTAGAGTTCTAAATGACGGAAACAAGCGCAAACACAACCCCATGATGTGTATTTGATGAGGATACAACGTTATAGCATGGTTAATTGCTCCAAACACATATCTACACATATACATTGTGAGCGTCCCCTCCTCTTTCCCCCTCTTTAGTAATAAATGGTGTGGTTCAAACCCACTGCCTCAGAAGAGCAGTGCCGGCGCCGTGGGACTTATTGCTCCACTTCCTTTACAAACTGAAAATCTCATTAAGTGTGACACTGCAGATTAGTTGTGAGGGGCCCGAGTGAGATGAAGGGGGCTCGTCTGCGTCATTAATTCTGCGCTCAAATGGCTTCTGTGGGGGGCGCTGTGGGCAGAGGTGGACGGAGGTGGACGGAGGTGGTAAGAGACAGATCATGCACTTGTATAATTGTTGAGTAAATGGGTGGACATTAAATTGTTAGCTTGAGAAATCACATGTGATGACAAAATGAGCTTGTATTCATCCCCAAGGGAAAATTAAATGAATAAAAAAATCCCCCTGACTAAAATGTATTGTTATAACTATTGATATAAGGACTCCGATCTGTTTTCAAGTCCATAAACCATCACTGGAGCATTTCTGTGGTCAAATTGTGTTTCAATTGTGTTACAATCATATGGCTCTATTAGAATATCAGGCACGCTGCCTAATGGCTTCATTTATTAATATTTTCGTCCTGGTTCATTCCCACTGCTGACACCAGAGGGCGTTCTAACAACACTGGAGAAGTCACTTTTCCAAATTTAGATATTACAGAGTTAGAAAATGGGAAATAGTAATTCCAAAGAGACTAAAAAGCATGTTTATAAGCAAATTAAAGCCACACACATTATATGATGTGTTCACTTTAAATAAATAGAATTATTGGGGCCATCAAGAATCAAACATGAAAACTAAATAACTAGGGACAAGAAACTTCTTCTATCGACTGTTTTCTCATTGTGGAAGGCGTGGCCATAGAAAATACTCTTTAACGCAAGTATTTTGTAAAAGCAATCTAATGAAATAGTTTAAATTGTTTACACACAGTATTTTCAAATCTATATGTATGAAAATTACAGTTACATTTTGTCAGAGCTTCTCAACACCAACAGAGCACATTACTCTAGTACAAGGTTTGGACTTAAACTACTATCATAAGTACCAGTTCCTCAAAAATAGTCATTCCACCAAATCTAACTGAGTAAATGTAACTATTTGCTGTCCACCTCTGAGGGGGGAGACCAGGAAGCATGTCCCCCGGTCCTGGAGGCTGGGTGTCTGGATGGGTGCGGCTGTGGGAGCAGCTCTGATGGGTGCAGGTCTTAATTGAGGTGAGGCGGGCAGCAGGGCCATCTGTGCTCTGACAAGATAAAGGCTGCTGTGATTTATGAAGGTTCAGGACGCGTTAGCCGCTAGCATCACAACGGTGAACGCACCAAAGTGACTGCAGGAGGAGAGAGCCGCGAAAACAAGCAGAGCAGCAGTATGCAAGAAAAACAGCAGTTTCAATCTGCTGATCGTCCCAAAATGTGATTCTAAAACATTGTGTGAAACTCTTTGCCTTTTTGTTATAAAAAGCCTCTGTTCCTAATGTTTCCTTGTCTGACCAGCTACAACGACGCGCTTCGACAATGCTTTTATAAGACATTTTAGTCTGGAATCATATCCTGTCTCCCCGATATCCAAAAGGAGTGATTGACTGTCGGATTAACCAATCAGGGAAACGCAAAGCCTGTTAGTGTCTTAACAAACATTACGTGGTTTACGAGGAGAAATGTATGAATGTTTGAGTAATCCTGTATTGTTCTGCTTTGAGTCTGTTTTCACCATTCCCGCTTACCGCTCTGTACTTACTCCCTTATTTATGTAAATATTCATTAATTTAAGAAAATCTGACTGAAATATTTAATAAAGAAAAATGAAAACCACAATGAAAAGGCGGGGCTAGTCCACACTGCAGTTTAGATCAGGAGGTCAATGGGCCCGTTTCTATATACATATTTCAGTTTACAATGAACAAAATGTTAACGATTGTTGTTGTTTTCATCTGTAGCTGTTCTTATTCCTTCAAAAATCAGCAGGTCCTCGAGCATGTAGGTAAGGGCTTAAAACATTTTGTATTTGGTCAGGACTCTGCAACTGCCTTGGCCCAAAAAGCCGCTGACTCCCACTGAACTACATGGAGAGACAAATATGTAATAGAAAAATAACTAAATACAGGCCCTTGTGATTGCCACATGCCGAATGCCCAATGACTGATCCCAATCAGTTTTGTATTAAATGCATTGAAGCTCCTCTACTCTAAATAACTAACTTGGCTCTCATAATGTTTTCCCTACACTTGCTTGAACTGATATAGAAATGAAATAATATATGTACAGAAAACAGAAAACATACTTGATTAAGCATTGATATTTGAATGAATGTACTTTTCGTTTCCCAGCCATCAATACCAATGAGCCACAAGAACATTTACTTATGTTCAAACAAATAAAAAATGCACGTTCTCAAAGCAGCCTCCCTCTCCATCTCTCCCTCGGAGCCTGTCCACTCTCACGGCCTGCCCATCAGCTAGCTTACACCACCATTAGCCGCTCCGCTACGCCACATGCACCTCGAGCTAGCGCCGCGCGACACTTAGCGCCCGTGTTAGCGTGGTTTGAAGCACCATCATGGCACTGGGAGGCTGTGAAGCGGACAGGAGCGCCCGCTGTTTCATGCTCTGTCCCTGGGGAGAGCTTCATGAGACGTACACCAGTGCTTAGCGTAGCGAATAGCACACGCGTTAAGGGACGTTAGCCATGAGCGTTAGGCACAAGTGTGGAGGCTGGAAAGGGTTTGTGTTGGGCGGATGGTTTAAAAGACATACGCAAGTAAGTAATATCAAAATTATGGTAATATTGTGAATGTTTTTTTGAAGATAATGTTATCAAGGATCCAGTCCAATCCAACCCACTACATTTATAAAGCATATTTTATAAACTGAAATGTTTCCAAAGTGCTGCACACAAAACATTAACTGCCAGTGTTCCTAAACATAATGATGAAAAAAATATAAAAAATATTATAACGCTGTAAAATATTTTGAAAGTAACAAAATAAAATAAAATGTATTGTTTGAAGTAAAAAAAGAGCTAATTAAAAATAAACATGATAAACTTTATGTATTTAACTTTCAAATACGGGAATAATGTGATATTGCAGGCATTTCACATTTGTCTGCATATGAAAAATCGCTTTAATCATCAAATCAAATCAATTTATTGATTTGATTTGATTATCAAATCAATTTATCAATTTATCAAAGAAAATAATATGCTATTTTGTTTTTTCCACACAAATACAATGCATTTTCAAATGTTTTTCCACTTTTTATGATGCAACATCATCAACACATTTTTCGTATCACTCTATAAAACGTTTTAAACTGATATCTGTAATTGTTTTGAATTTTCACCAGTGACTTAGCACACTTTAGCCTAATTATGTTTTGTGTTTTTTCTTCAACGTGCCAATGTCGTTATCAGTTCACAGCAGCCTGCATTCAAACACTGCTGATGTCTGATCTTTCCTCCTTTGTTCTCGCAGTCCAGATTGGCTGCTTTGTTTTCTAAAATGAATTATGTCGCTAAAGCACAGTATAATCTTTCGAGAAATTTACTTTATTGCTTTTCGTTTTAGCTAATGCAGAATCGTCGTTTATATTAATTTGAATATCTGAATATCTATATATCTGTATAGTATTAAGCAATATCACCTCACAGCAATGTTCAATGTTCTTTTTGTGTGTGTGTGTCTTTGCATGTTCTTTCTGTGTCTATGTCGGAGTGAACATACAACTTTTGCTGCAGATATGTAGCAATATGAGCTAAAACACCAGCAAACTTCCTGAAATCTGATCTGAGAAAACGTTGGCTTCTTGGTTCTTCTTGATTCTGTCATGCAGCGCTTTAAATCCTAAGCAAGTAAGTGATTGAACCAAGGTCAACAGTGTAATTATGTAATTATGTACTCAACATAAGATTTATGATATGCGCTATGGCCCCACTCGGCTGTAGTACCAGCCACTACACTATGGAAACCTGAGCTGCCTGTCAAGTTTAATTAGTTTTCATCAGTTTTCATGGTAAATTAATTTTATGTCTATTTATTTGTTGTTTATTTTGTGTTTTAGATTACGCTGTTGCCTTGATGTCTTATTTGTTATTATTTAGTTTTCAGTTTTTTATTTTTCATGCAATCTATAAGCATTTTTAATGTTTTTATTTATTTATTTTTTTTACGTTGTATTGTTGCATTCACATTACTTTTTAGTTTTTTGGTTGAATTATTTCACATGTTATTTATTTATTTTGATATATAATTATCTACCTGCCAAGTTTTTTGTTTTTATCTTTTTATATCGTTGCATTTATTTCTCTTTATCTATTTTGATTCATTTTTCTTTTCTTTTGGTTTTTTTAATGAGGTTTGGGGTTACTTTCTTCAAATGATGTGATTTATTGTTGCCCTTATAGTTGCCCCACTCTCCTCGCAAATGCTGAATAATGCAGCTCTGTAATAAACATTGTAATTTATTTGTCTGTCATTGATAAAACACTTGTATTATTTCTGGGGTTGGGCTTGACAACAAATCGATGGCTGTTAAATGAGAGCAGCTTTGTGAGAAAATAACATTGTGGTAGCAGCCAATAGAACAGAATGGTAAAGCAGACCACATTCTGCATCTTTGATATAGTTATGAAGCTTTTATTGACTGATGAATGATAATACAAAAGAGAAAGTCATCTAACAATTTCAATAGGCTACTTTTGCATTTGTATTCCAGGCAAGGCAAGTTTATTTGTAGAGCACAATTCGTACACAGGGCAATTCAAAGTGCTTCACAACAGGAAGAAAATGCATTAAAATCACACAGACATGACAGAAATCACAAAACCTTCATTTCTATTCATTCAGTTTAACAATTTTGCTGACATGAATCATACATTTTGTCCATATTTAGTGATCTGCCAGATGGAAAACCAAGTCTATCGGACCACACTGGCAGACGCTCCAGACACTCTGTCCCATATTCATGTGACATTGCCAGCGTGACAGGCGTCTCCGGGACGGGCCCATCGCTTTTAGATTGATTCTTTCCTTAGACGTCATCTGCATCTCGTGCTATACAGTAGATGAGGTGAACTCGGGTGAGCTTGGTTTGGAGACAAAGAAATGAGCAACAAGACTGACCATCAGACCGATTAAGTGAGAAGCTGAACTTAAAAACAAAAAGGTTACTAGAACAAGGTGCAAAACACATAAATGCCACCGTCACCTAAAGGACAACATCATCGCTCTACATCAAAAACTGTGCCAGTGCCTCTAACTTTGTTCTTCTGGTTTCCCTTTTTTTTTTTTTTTTAATCAATTCTGTAACTGACTCGACATTAGAAACAGTTGGATATAAAAATGCGGTATACAAAATTGCATAAACCCGCTCCTTGTTTCCCCAATGTACGTACATTTTTCATAATTGAACAAATCATAGCATAAATAGAACATAAAAATAACAGTGAGGACTCAAAAAATAAAACAACTTAAACACAATTACAGTAACTAGTAAAACAATGCCACAAAAGTTAAAAAACTACTAAAACTTTTTGGCTGCTCTAATTGGCTGTTGTAAAGTTTATTGCAACATGTCCGACAATAATTAGGAGTTTTTGAGCTGCGACCTGACCAACAGTGATAACAGAATGGCACTGACCCCACAGACATAATGCGCGCAGTGGTGAACTATCAGCAAGTAACCACCTGTTCTCACTTCTCACCGTGCATTTATTTATTCCATCTTCTTCTGAAACCAAAAGCTACAGAACATAAACAGGAACACAGCCCTGATACAAACCTGGTCATCCATCTCCCACGCAGACAGGACATTCTCCACGGTCCACGGTGGAGCTTGTAGGCCTGTTCTCCTCCATTACTTTGCTCTGAAGGTTAATGGCGTGCGTGTCCAGGGCCGCTGCATCTGCTTGTTCCAAACGTGCCGACTTATAGACCATCGCCCAAGATCCATTGTTACGTCTACGGCCTGAATCCAGCTCCTTTCACGCTGTATCTTCTTCTAACGAAAGTTGGGTCAAAGCAGTGGGCTAACAAAAGAAATTAATGGAATGTATAAAAATATTAGGCTAATTTTGATGTGAAACTGTAATAATGCAGATATTGGGCTCGTTCATTGTTAATATGTATTTACTGGGCCTATTCACACATAACAAAAACTGACTTAAAGTGAATATGATTAAACAAAGTGGAAGTATGATCAGTTGAAAGAAAAGAAAGCGGGTTACATGGTAATATGGATTTTCAAAATATATATATTCAGATGCTCTTTCAAATCACAACCAGCCACATATTGTGAGTGGGAAAGAGTCTCACCCGGGAACACAGTAACAGTATGAATTCGCTGCACACTTCAATCCAAGAATGTCTAAGACACTTGGACTACTAGCACAGGGTATCCACAGGGCTATATAGTTTCCCCTCTGCTCTTCTCCCTGTTCACAAAGTGCTGCACCTCCAGCCACGACTCCGTAAAACTGATCAAGTTTGCGGACGACACCACGGACAGGGATGAGTCTGTCTACAGGAGGGAGGTGGACCGGCTGTTGTCCTTGTGCAGTGGTAACAACCTGGAGTTCAATGCCCAGAAGACAGCGGAGATGATTGTGTACTTCAGGAAAGTCCAGCCCCCCAGCTCCCCCTCACCATCTCAGACTCCCCCATCACCACCGTGGACTCCTTCCGCTTCCTCTGCATCACTATCTCCCAGGACCTCAAGTGGGGGCCCACCATCAGCTCCCTCATCAAGAAGGCCCAGCAGAGGATGTACTTCCTGTGGCAACTGAGGAAAGCCAATCGGACACGGGAGATGATGGTGCAGTTCTACACGGCCATCACCTCCTGCATCACCTCCTCCATCCCTGTGTTGTACGCTGGAGCCACAGCCAGGGACAAACAGAAACTACAGCACATTGCTCTGCTGAGAAGATGATCGGCTGCAGACTTCCATCTCTGCAGGACCTGTACGTCTCCAGGACTCTGGGACGTGAAGGTCGGATCACAGCCGACCCGTCTCACCCTGGACATGGACTATTTGAGCCACTCCCCTCAGGCAGGAGGCCACTCCCCTCAGACAGGAGGCCACTCCCCTCAGACAGGAGGCTACGGTCCATCCGGACCAGAACCTCTCGCAATAAGAACAGTTTCTTTCCCTCTGCCGTTGGACTCACTTATTAAACACTTGCCACTTTAACAACAATCTAAAGTCACTCACAGCACTGTTCACTTTCTACACTGCATCTGTAAGTTTACCTGTACATGTTGTGTACATAGTAAGCCTATTTTTTTATCAGATTTAGCAGATTTAAATAGTTTTTCTTTTTGACTTATATTATTTTATCATTGTTCATTGTTTTATGTTGCACCAAATCACAAAAGGAAGTTCCTATGTTTGTGAATTCTGTTGACAATGGCAATAAACCTTTTCTGATTCTGATTCTAAAAAACTGCATCTTCCCATACTGGTGTTTTATCACTGGACAAGACGCGTTGGATTGCAGTGGCAACCCAATTAAAAGATACTATATAACCCAAAAGATATTAGTGTAGTATATTATGACCGTATTTTGTATTCTCCTTCCAACACACACAGATCTTGTTATACAAAATTAAATTGAGTGGCAATTTGATTTATTGTCCCTTCGCTCAGCTGTTGGCAATTACAGGCCACATCAATAACACCTGTGTTTAGCAAGACAGACAAGTTCATTAGGCGGACAAATTAGATTTCCACGCAAAAAGTCCCAGTTCTAGCTCTTGGTTATTCAGCTTGTTGCCTTCAAGACCGTTTTTGTATTGTGCTGATGTAAGTCCATTTAAATGGTTATATTTGACTCTATTGTACTAACTTACTATTGGACTAACTGTGTATGTGGTAAGTCTCCAAATGCATTTTTGTATTGGGTAATTATTGCAGTCCAAGAAATAATGGAGCTAATTCAGCTTCAACGTTTCTATTCTTTCAGATAACCTGATAACCTTAGATATGAATAAAGTGTTCTCATTTGCTTCATGATTTGTCCAGGAAATTGATAGTATTGTATTTGTATCATACCTTTATTTTAAGAGAAAGTCCCTTGAGATACAGTCATGTCTCTTTTTGGAAGGAGATTGGACCAAATCAGTTTTACGTGTGTATGGAAACACTTTTTAGATCTCAGATCTCAGTTAAGGGTTAAAACCTGTTGATTATAATTTAGTAATAAATAGGTCTTCATTCATTTTTTGAGTATTGGGTATTTTATTTTGAAGGCCCGGTTAGTCGTCACAAAGCATTGTGGGTAACAAGAACCAGTCACATTTCCCTTGTTTATCCAATTCTAAAATAGACCCTAAAAGAACCATGCAGTTAAGTTTCCAAACGTTTTTTTTTGGTCAACATTAGACAGCACATTGATCACTGACTATGTTTTTTGAAGCGAACCTTGTGCTTTTATGTGGCAGAGCTGTTGCGTTAAAGTTTGTAGCCCTGTCTGAGGAGCACCACCACCTGCTGTTACAGTCCGTACCCTGCTGTTACAGTCCGTACTCTGCTGTTACAGTCCGTACTCTGCTGTTACAGTCCGTACCCTGCTGTTACAGTCCGTACCCTGCTGTTACAGTCCGTACTCTGCTGTTACAGTCCGTACCCTGCTGTTACAGTCCGTACTCTGTTGTTACAGTCCGTACCCTGCTGTTACAGTCCGTACTCTGCTGTTACAGTCCGTACCCTGCTGTTACAGTCCGTACTCTGCTGTTACAGTCCGTACTCTGCTGTTACAGTCCGTACTCTGCTGTTACAGTCCGTACTCTGCTGTTACAGTCCGTTCTCTGCTGTTACAGTCCGTACTCTGCTGTTACAGTCCGTACTCTGCTGTTACAGTCCGTACCCTGCTGTTACAGTCCGTACTCTGCTGTTACAGTCCGTACTCTGCTGTTACAGTCCGTACTCTGCTGTTACAGTCCGTACTCTGCTGTTACAGTCCGTTCTCTGCTGTTACAGTCCGTACCCTGCTGTTACAGTCCGTACTCTGCTGTTACAGTCCGTACTCTGCTGTTACAGTCCGTACCCTGCTGTTACAGTCCGTACTCTGCTGTTACAGTCCGTACTCTGCTGTTACAGTCCGTTCTCTGCTGTTACAGTCCGTACCCTGCTGTTACAGTCCGTACTCTGCTGTTACAGTCCGTACTCTGCTGTCCGTACTCTGCTGTTACAGTCCGTACTCTGCTGTTACAGTCCGTACTCTACTGTTACAGTCCGTACCCTGCTGTTACAGTCCGTACCTTGCTGTTACAGTCCGTACTCTGCTGTTACAGTCCGTACTCTGCTGTTACAGTCCGTACTCTGCTGTCCGTACTCTGCTGTTACAGTCCGTACTCTGCTGTTACAGTCCGTACTCTGCTGTTACAGTCCGTACCCTGCTGTTACAGTCCGTACCCTGCTGTTACAGTCCGTACTCTGCTGTTACAGTCCGTACTCTGCTGTCCGTACTCTGCTGTTACAGTCCGTACTCTGCTGTTACAGTCCGTACTCTGCTGTTACAGTCCGTACCCTGCTGTTACAGTCCGTACCCTGCTGTTACAGTCCGTACTCTGCTGTTACAGTCCGTACCCTGCTGTTACAGTCCGTACTCTGTTGTTACAGTCCGTACCCTGCTGTTACAGTCCGTACTCTGCTGTTACAGTCCGTACTCTGCTGTTACAGTCCGTACTCTGCTGTTACAGTCCGTACTCTGCTGTTACAGTCCGTACCCTGCTGTTACAGTCCGTACTCTGCTGTTACAGTCCGTACTCTGCTGTCCGTACTCTGCTGTTACAGTCCGTACTCTGCTGTTACAGTCCGTACTCTGCTGTTACAGTCCGTACCCTGCTGTTACAGTCCGTACTCTGCTGTTACAGTCCGTACTCTGCTGTTACAGTCCGTACTCTGCTGTCCGTACTCTGCTGTTACAGTCCGTACCCTGCTGTTACAGTCCGTACCCTGCTGTTACAGTCCGTACTCTGCTGTTACAGTCCGTACCCTGCTGTTACAGTCCGTACTCTGCTGTTACAGTCCGTACCCTGCTGTTACAGTCCGTACTCTGCTGTTACAGTCTGTACTCTGCTGTTACAGTCCGTACTCTGCTGTCCGTACTCTGCTGTTACAGTCCGTACCCTGCTGTTACAGTCCGTACTCTGCTGTTACAGTCCGTACCCTGCTGTTACAGTCCGTACTCTGCTGTTACAGTCCGTACTCTGCTGTTACAGTCCGTACTCTGCTGTCCGTACTCTGCTGTTATAGTCCGTACTCTGCTGTTACAGTCCGTACTCTGCTGTCCGTACTCTGCTGTTATAGTCCGTACTCTGCTGTTACAGTCCGTTGTGGTTTGTCGGCCTCGTTTTCTCCTTTTGCTCTTGTTGTCTTGACAAAACCAAATGCTCGGCTTTTTTCCTGATCATTTCTCTGTTCTTTGCAAACTCTGCCATCTGTTTGCCGCTTGTTAAACGCAAGTGTGGAGAGTGTGTAGCATGCGATCTTATTGGTTCAAACAGCAGCTTTGACAAATGGCGCACCGCAAAGGATCTTGGTATATGTAGTCATCTTCGTTTTTTCCCCTGAAGCGAACTGAAAACTATTATTAGCCTACCAAAACAAGACCACCACGATATCGAGGCCATTTTGCTATATGGCCATTTCTATTACATCCCTAATGTTTAGAGGAGGGTCTGGCAAAAGAATTGGCTTAAGAAGTGATTGGTCGAGAGTCTAGTAGTAGTATAGGCTGTGATTGGCTGGCATCAGTAGATACGTGGCTGGAAGTAGGAAATCATACTTCTGGTTGAATTGATACAATTTCCTTCACGGGCGTATTAGATTCCGCAGTATCCAGTTCAGTTTGACCTCTGAACATGTTGGAATGCGGTCGATTAAACGTGCTGTGTTCCCGTCAGGGTTATTTACGCATTAGCACAACGTAAATAGTGATAATTGGGCTGCATTACAAGTTATGCGCTCCTAATATGTGCAACACGTAGAATCGTGCTTCTGAATCAGGCTAATCTCGTCTCGTTAGCCGTAATGAGAGGCTGATTAAACGGCTGTGAGACATTTACATAGACTCCTAATGAACACATGGGAAATTAAAACACTTTGGATTATACCTAGATATTTTTGTATTGCTGCAACAGAGGCAGATGGGAAACAAAATATCACTATTAGACCATTTGGCAATCATGCAATGTTGAACCACATGACCTGTGTCTGGGTGGGTTGTACACAAGGTGGTCCGAATATAGTTACTCCCAGCCAAGATCCTGGCAGCGCAGTCCCCCACAGGTTGCCCCCGGTACTGACCTATATCATTTACTAATAAAACATATGTCATTTCTCTGTAGATTAAATTTGATTTCTAAAACCAATAACATCTCCATGGAAACAGTGGCCATAACTCTTTGTCAACTCCCGATCTCCTCCAGCTCTCAGAGGCTAAGCAAGGCTGGGTTACTTTGGTTACTTGGTCCAGTCCATATATTGATAAAGGACTTTAAAAGTGTTGAATTAAGAGACAGATTTTCTCAGTTCCTTATCCTTGAAGAGCACTTCTGACACCTTCATTTTACAATCTGGAGTCTTTTTAGCGTCAGGACTGGTTTATTCATGGTGCTTCTCTTTTACCATTGAAATGAAAGCGGAGATATTGCTGTATGCATTGTCCTGCTTTTAGCCATGCTTGTTTTGGTATTTTATGTTCATTCAGGCGCAGCAGAAATGAACAATCTTAGCTATGGTTTAGCTATGGAAACTCTTCAAAATCGATATTCCATTTGACTTTAAAACTAAGTATCTAGGATGTAAAACTCCAGTCATGGAAACGATGCATGGATACCTGTGGAATGTACTTTTGGCTGCAACAACAACAAGGAGATGGAGGACAGGAACAGAACCAGAACTGGACTGAAATAACAATGGATATTTATAAAATGACGGCGGGAAAAATTGGACAATTAAATTAGGGGAGAAATGCCAGACTTTTTTTTTAGGTTACTCTTACTTTCTTTGTCTTTTCACTCTCGGTGTCTTGTTCACTTCCAGTCCTAGTACAGTTCCGGGTTTTGTCCTTGTCTTGCCCCCAATTTTGATGTGCTGTATCCTTCTATCCAGGGATTAGAAGGTTTTCAGAACTTGTAGTTGGAAGCAGAATGAGAGCGGAATCTGTAATAACAGCAGACACATTATTCAAGATGAGGATTTCACCATAATCCACTTTTTATTGAAACGAAAAGTCCTGTTTTAGTGAAATACAGCACATTTTAAAACATATGAAAAGACCCTGCTCTGTTAATATATTACTTTTATGAGAGGTGCAATTGCTTTCATAAAAAAAAAAAAAAAAAAACATAAGGCATTTGGATTTATGAGCTGCTTATTTCTGCACAAACAACTATTTATTTACTGTACCCTCCAATGCAGACAACATTCATTTCACTCGACTTTTAGGAGCAATAAACAGAGATTATTCACACAGACTGTCGTGACATCCCTGCGACTGCATTTTCATTTCAATAAATGAAATGTTGATGTTATTGTCTGTGTCATGTCTATAAAACACACATACTAATTTACAAGAGCCCCTCTAGAGCTGGAGCATAAATTAAACCCAGAAGCCAAACATATTTCTTGCAATAAACATATAGTGATACCAGATAACATTCTTCTTTTTTGCCATTCATAAAGCTTTCATAATTAATTGCAAATGTAATGGCATTGTGGTACAAATAAAGGTTCTCTTATTTGTTTAGCTGATTAGTTTTGACTGGTAAATGGGGTAAGAACATTGTCAAGCCCATATTCGACTGCTGCCATCGTGTCCCTTGGCAGGACGCTTAACCATTCTTACCAGATCGGGGTGTGTGATTGAAAGTGAGTAAAATATTTTATTGTAACTGAAGAAAACGTATAATCAACAGGGGCTTTGTGGTTCCCGCGGTCGCCCATTTGAACCTGAAATGTGGAGAGAAATCCCCTCAATAAGAACGCATGCTTTTTAATGTATTGTTTAGCCACAGTAACACGTGAAATTGAATAAATACAAGATAGATAATCCTACACTGTGGAACATTCCAGGCAGAGCAATAGAACAGGTGAGGAACCCTCCAGCAGAAAGGTCACACGCTCCACGGTTCGACTGGCCTTTGACCCCCAAACGTTTTGGCACAGTTCTTTTCATAGCCAACAAACATAAGCAATGTTTTCTAAATAAATAAAATCTTACTTGACTTATACTTTTCAATCATGAGGCCGAACTCAGCAATTCACAAAAAGAAGTTTAGTAATTTCAGTTTTGGGTCGCTGTGAGACGTGGCTAAAGCTAGCAGAAACAAGAAGCTACTTCTCATTTGTCATAATCTTTTTCTGCATTTCGTTCTCTTCTCTGCACCGCCTCTGTCTCTTCATGTAATACAATGTGTTTGGAAGATGTTAGAGGCATTATACAATGGAAGAAATATATATTTGTGCTTGATGCAAGGGCTGTGCATCGATAAAGAGGAAACAGCTGATGCTAACGCGCTCTAGCTTTGTTTTAGTCTGTCGGCTCACTATATAAACTATCGTCAGTGGAAATATCACATGATCAAGCCAGCGTTTGGTGAGAAATTATTATTTTCTGTCTTTTCCAAAAGCGCACCAGACCGCTTTAGAAATAACACATTGAAAACAGTGGAGATACTTTCAGACCAATGTGCTCCAAAATGAACCAGTGGGAACACGCTTTGCACCTTTTAAATTCAACAATCAGATTTCAAGTCATTTCAACAAATATACTTTCTCTTTTTTCATAACAACTCAACTTGCTCATTATAAAATCCCCCCAGACTTCTTCATAAACATACTTGTGCATTCTGCTGGTGTCTCCGCTTTAGTGCAGCGGTGATAGCAGCGCCTCTGCCTGAGGGAAACCAACTGTCCGCCTGGCTCCGTCTCACAGCATCCCGGGCCATGTTTACAGGTGCTCGCTCCCTCCGGTCTCTCCTACCTCTATACAGCTGGCATCTCGCACAACCGGCCCCGGGGCCCCTCAAACCGGCTCCAGACTGGCCCCCCTCTCTCACCGTGCAGACTGCAGATAAACACATCCACAGCTGGGAGAGGGACAGCACAATGGGACTGGAGTGAGACAGAAAGACAGAGGGCTGGTTCTGTGGAAGACTGGGCCAAAACAGGAGCTATTGTGGAGGTTGTGCGAGGAGAATGTGGCGGGGGGGTACAGAGGGGGGTACAGAGGATGTTGTGGTGGGGTACAGAGGGGGGTACAGAGGATGTTGTGGCGGGGGGGTACAGAGGGGGGTACAGAGGATGTTGTGGCGGGGGTTACAGAGGGGGGTACAGAGGATGTTGTGGTGGGAGGTACAGAGGATGTTGTGGTGGGGTACAGAGGGGGGTACAGAGGATGTTGTGGCGGGGGGGTACAGAGGGGGGTACAGAGGATGTTGTGGTGGGGTACAGAGGGGGGTACAGAGGGGGGTACAGAGGATGTTGTGGCGGGGGGGTACAGAGGGGGGTACAGAGGATGTTGTGGCGGGGGGTACAGAGGATGTTGTGGCGGGAGGTACAGAGGATGTTGTGGTGGGGTACAGAGGGGGGGTACAGAGGATGTTGTAGCGGGGGGGTACAGAGGGTGTTGTAGCGGGGGTGATGTTGTGGTGGGGGGTACAGAGGATGTTGTGGCGGGGGGTACAGAGGGGGGGTACAGAGGATGTTGTGGTGGGGGGGTACAGAGGATGTTGTAGCGGGGGGTACAGAGGGTGTTGTAGCGGGGGGTGATGTTGTGGTGGGGGGTACAGAGGATGTTGTGGCGGGGGGTACAGAGGGGGGTACAGAGGATGTTGTGGTGGGGGGGTACAGAGGATGTTGTAGCGGGGGGTACAGAGGGTGTTGTAGCGGGGGGTGATGTTGTGGTGGGGGGTACAGAGGATGTTGTGGCGGGGGGTACAGAGGGGGGTACAGAGGATGTTGTGGTGGGAGGGTACAGAGGATGTTGTAGCGGGGGGGTACAGAGGGTGTTGTAGCGGGGGGGTGATGTTGTGGTGGGGGGTACAGAGGATGTTGTGGCGGGGGGTACAGAGGATGTTGTGGCGGGGGGGTACAGAGGGGGGGTAAAAGAGGATGTTGTGGCGGGGGGTACAGAGGATGTTGTGGCGGGGGGTACAGAGGATGTTGTGGCGGGGGGTAAAAGAGGATGTTGTGGCGGGGGGGTACAGAGGGGGGGTAAAAGAGGATGTTGTGGCGGGGGTAAAAGAGGATGTTGTGGCGGGGGGGTACAGAGGGGGGGTAAAAGAGGATGTTGTGGCGGGGGGGTACAGAGGATGTTGTGGCGGGGGGTACAGAGGATGTTGTGGCGGGGGGTACAGAGGATGTTGTGGCGGGGGGTAAAAGAGGATGTTGTGGCGGGGGGTACAGAGGGGGGGTAAAAGAGGATGTTGTGGCGGGGGGGTACAGAGGATGTTGTGGCGGGGGGTACAGAGGGGGGGTAAAAGAGGATGTTGTGGCGGGGGGGTACAGAGGATGTTGTGGCGGGGGGTAAAAGAGGATGTTGTGGCGGGGGGGTACAGAGGGGGGGTACAGAGGATGTTGTGGCGGGGGTACAGAAGATGTTGTGGCGGGGGGTACAGAGGGGGGGTACAGAGGATGTTGTGGCGGGGGGTACAGAGGGGGGGTACAGAGGATGTTGTGGCGGGGGGTACAGAGGGGGGGTACAGAGGATGTTGTGGCGGGGGGTAAAGAGGGGGGGTACAGAGGATGTTGATGGCAAACCAGCTATCATTTTTATACCAGCTTTCCCACTCGCTTAACTGTTTACTTACTTAGGCTATTCACTTACTCATTACTCACATACAGGACAACAAAGAACAAAGAACAAATTGTGACTAAACCAGGTAAACCCAGAGCTAAACCTGGGCTAGACCAGGACTAAACAGGCACTAAAACAGGACCAAAACAAGTCCACTTCAGAATCAAAATGACCATGAACAAAATGTGTGTATCTGAACATATCTTCTGACTTTGGCTTCTTATATTCACTTACTTCCTCAGGCTCCTTACTCACCGTTACTAATCTTAACATCTAAATACTATGTGGCACACTTTGGGGACTGCGTCAGG
Source organism: Eucyclogobius newberryi (assembly GCF_026437365.1). Taxonomy (NCBI): domain Eukaryota; kingdom Metazoa; phylum Chordata; class Actinopteri; order Gobiiformes; family Gobiidae; genus Eucyclogobius; species Eucyclogobius newberryi. The sequence continues at coordinate 5,037,568 of NW_027315790.1, forward strand.
TACTTCCAGTCAGACGGGGGAAGTATGTGCCACGCCTGTACACACATACAGATGCTGATGTTAAAGTCAGTTAGATATATATAAATAAGGACTGCGGTATTATAGGGACTTAAAGCGTTTCCGCACATAACAGTACCAAGAACTAAGCCTCTATAAACCTCCAGTCCCTGTTTAGTCAGAGGAACCAGTCAGTCCCCCTCTGATCGTTCACGCAGTGACAGGGGCTGAAAGTGGGTCTAGAAATAAACATTTTTGTTCCCTTTAATCGACTAAAACCTTCTGCTTTTGAGCACTGTACCATTTGATTACATTGGTGACACACAAAAGCTTTAACAAACAATGAAACGAAAAATAAAATACAATTATTCACAATTTGAGTCACTTACCTACTGATTGAGAATTGTATTTTTAAACTACTGTGTCCAAGTAATTTCTCTTACCGATCAAAAAGGTTTTTCTGAGTCAGAAAATGAAAAACATGTTGTAAAGTTCATGTTGTAAATGTACTAAAGCCCCCAGAACATGCATCATGGGGACTGGAACAAAAAAAAAAAAAAGCACCAATAACTAAAAAAAGATTCCTACAGTGTCAGTGCTTGATACTGTTTTGTGTAAATCCGTATGTTTTTGTGGAGTTTTCATAAACCCAACTGTAAATTACAATTATTTCCATACATGTACCATATACTCATATACTACTATAATACTGCTTCATCCTCAGACCTGCCTCTTCGCGCTGAGCTGCCGTTTCCTTGGTTGGAGCAGATAATTGTGGCAGAAGCTGAAATGGAAACTGTTGAGATGGATTTTTTTCTTTTTTTTGTGCCAAAGTGAACGCTCTCGTCTTCAATCACTGCTGCCTCAGAATGACTCCGAACGAGATGACGAGCGCGTTTGCTCACAATGTCTCTCAAACGCTGCCATGCAAATGAATGAAACTCATTTCAAAGTCTTAAAACAATTCAAGAGGTTGAGAATAGACTGGAGAAAAGGGCTGTGTGATGTCTGAGGCGTTAACACATGCTTACTGTCATCCACTTGGACCAGTTTGGAAATGGTGGTAATTTGCATATATTTTCATGTAATTATACCATGAATTTACTTACCATAATGTCACTATTTTATTACTATGGTAACTATATTGAGTAATCCTGTATTGTCCTGCAACTGAGGCTTGAGAGCGCAGAAAATGATTGTCTCCCCCGACCCCCTAGCCCCGCCCACATCCCTGTACAATTTCGTTAGCGCAAATCATTATTATTTGAAAACTCAGAGTGACACAGAGTTCTAAAATGTAGCGTAGCAACTTTTCAAGAATTAAAATACGTAAATGAGACTCTGCTGCTTGTTACGGGGAAATGTCTCCATGAAGGGGCGGGGCTTATCAGTTCTGCGGTTTTGAACAGGAAGTCAATGAATCTGTTTCTTTTACGAACTCGTTTTAGATCAATATCATGATTTACAATGAATAAATTGTAAAATTATGATGACGTTACAGTTCAATATTAAGTACATGAGAGAAAGCATGACACATCTCCTTTAAGTTTCTACATGATATATTGTCAATTCTGTCCTGAATTAAAGAGTAATTCATTCTCCTGCAGTAGTGACCTGTTTGCTTGAGGATTAAACGTGAAAAGACCGCCTGCAGCCATGTCGCTAATAATGATAAGACTGCTATATCCACGCTGTTAAAGAAGGGCCTGTCCAGACCTTATTCACAGGCAGAGCGGTATCAGAGCCGCTCTGTGAAGTTATCCTCATTTTAACCGCACACATACACATTCTAGACTTCTGAGCCTCACCTATTTGAATAGGCTGTGATTGCCGATTGCTTCACCCAGCCAAGTGCTCTCACTCCTGGATAAAGATAGACCCAGGCAGACACTCCAGTCTGGTTCAACACTCCAGCAGTCGACATTCACAGGCTCCACGGGGGGACAGAGGAGTGGTGAACAGTTTTAGATTTGTAAATATGTCTTTGATGTCAGAATTGAGCTGAAATGCTACAGTCTCTACTGAAAAAAAAATACAAAAATAGAAATAAATATGCATATAGTGGCGTTAGGGACCGAAATGAAAGGTACCGTATAATGCATATAATCGTGTTTTAATAGTTTCCTCATTATGGCTGTCTGATTAAGCTCAATCAAATAGAAATCACAATTTGAATTGACGCAATTAGCAAATCGCAAAGACTGCATTTATTGAAGTACAATCATTTCCTCCACAAATAACACAATATCCTGTCTTATTTTACTGAAAAACTGCTAACCCATTGTGCTGACACATTTTTCAATTTTTAACATGAATTAAACAGGATAATGCTGTTTTAATATATTTTTGTTTGTCAAATAATATCTTAATAATTATGTTGTGGCCCAGTGTACAACATGTCGTTGATGATACAAAGTAACATTTTTACCCTAAACAAAAATCTGTACATAAAATTGTAAATATACTTATCTTAACTGTGATTTTGTAAAATTAGTTAAATTTGTATTGGCACATTAAGTTGATTACATTGCCTGAATCATTATAGGGCCTTTAAACGAGAATTTATGCTAAAATAGTGAGCAATTTTATTTTGTATATCTTTCCAAACATCATTTAAAGTGCTGATCCATGCTTTTATAACAACTGTCTGTTATAAAGCTCTGTATTCTGGGGTCAGCCATGTTTCTCCATTTGTAGCATCTCTACTCTGGTTTTTGCCTGTGCGGTTTTGAATAGATTTCAAAATGAATCTTGCTCCTCGATACTTGTCCGACCTGATCCAGACACGCCTCTCGTGCTTTCAGGTCGGCTGATCAGCTCGTCCTTGCTGTCCCAGACACAAAAAGGAAAAACAGAGATGATCTTTTCTGCTGCCAGTCCTCAGCTTTGGAATAGCATATCCATGTACCGAAGACGAAACGCTTTTAAGCCTCTTTTAAAAACTATTGTGTGTATGTACTTTCAAAAACATTGTATTTCATCTAGTAATTATTTAGTTATTTTCTCATTTATTTTAATTAATTTAGTTTCAACTTTCCACATGAGCAACTGAATCGTCCAAGTAGTGATCGACGGATTGATACCAAAATATCGATATATCAATACTGACTGAGGTATCAAAACGTTTTTCAAAATGTTTTTTTACACATTTGTTTTTAGTTTTTCTTCGTACATTATTGTAGTTTACATTGAACAAAATATAAAATACTGATCTACATGTGGAACAAATGACTATTGATTGGCCATTGATTGGGCTTGAATAAAACATGTATTGTACCTCACAGATCTTACACACGTTTTCTTCTATGATTGTTTTTCTTTCCCATTTCAAACACTATTAACATCCTCACTTTACGATATCTGTTTCATCACATACAAAACTGCATTTTCCCTACAACGCTGCTGTTAACACACACCACATCCCCCGCCTTGCCAGGCAGCAGACTGCGGTCCAATTGCAGTCGAAGTGATTGGTAGCACAACCTTATTTTCGGCATATCGATCCTGGGGGCAACCGGCGAAATGCAAAAACCTGCACAAGACGGATCTGCTGTCACATGGTACAGTGGGAATCGGCCCATCAATGTCACGTACCTCCAGTGGTGCCTTTGTGAACGCAATTCCACTCATCCGCGCTAAACGCGCACACCCTTAGCGCCATCAATCATCGGTTCAAGGAGCTCTCTTCGGTTAATAGTGTAGTTTTACCCACTCAAGTCTTGTTACTGGGCACGGATCAATCCCTCTTTAGCTTTCCGATTTAGTTCTCGTTTTGGCCTTTGTGTTGATTTCACGTGCATACGACTTTGACGACACATTTATCTAAAACTAATTAATTTGCCTTGTTTTCCATAGCTCAACAATGTTGGTGAAATGTATAATTTTACTTACTTACTGACTACAAGGTTAACCAAATTTGCATCAACCGGGCTAGCTGTTAGCTTGACTGAATTTTCATGATTTTAAATGGCCAGAAATGGTTCAAATGTTGTCTGTCAGTTGTCATTTAAGTTGACTAAAGTTTGCAAAGAAAGGTTCAAGACATTTATTTTTAGATTCCGTACATGCCACAGTCAACAAACAAATACATTAAATATTGCATTGAAGTCGGTTTGCTGTTGATGTTTCTCTGCTATGACATGTTTACTCAGGTTTATTAGCGTTGTGTTGTGTTGTCATAAACATTTAGCTCTCATTTATCTTAAAATAATCTGATTAGATACAGCCTGTTAAAACATTCAGACTATATTTTGATGCAAATTCGGTTCTGACTCAAATTGGGAATCACAGGCAGCAGATTATGTTAGTTATGGTAATTCTGTACGTGTTTCTTAGCCACCATACTGTAAATAAGGGTTAAAGGTCGTCGAATTTACACAATAGTTATGATTTGTATCGATGACGTTCAAATTAACTTTCTCCTTGGCGTAACTTGGGTGGTCGCGATTGGCGGCTAATATGTGATTATCTCGTCTCCATTGTTGTAATTGGTGCCACTGACCCCGCCCCCTGTTCTTTGAATGTTTTTATGGCTTATTTAGAGACGCTCATGTCTGATGTCTGGGTTAGTCTATTTTTATTCAAGGTTTAGACCTTAATCCTGTTTTCAATATATATTATATTAATTATTAAGATATTCATTCTGGTTTAGTCTAAGTTATGGTTAGTCCTTGTGTAAGTCTGTACAAGTACAGTAAACCAGACCAATGCGTTGTTTGAGAAAAGTGAGTGAATGAGCGAAATTGATTTGTGTTTTAGCTGTGACCCATCATTTGACATTGAAGAGAGCAGAACACATTGATCTGCTGGGGCCCGGTGGAGTTACACAGAATTGATCGGGCAGTTATTATGTATTACGGACTGAGGAAAATCAATGTTTTCCAAATGGCATGATGGATAATGTGTGTAATTCACATATAAATCATTCAGCAAATACAAGCCAGTGTAAATAAAGTACATTGAATATTAAAAGTAACATTTAACTTTACAGAAGCCAATTTATTTGTTTTATTAATTTGCTTGGGGCGGTGCATGTAAATGGTTATAGGTCTAAATTAAACATTTTAATTGCATAGTAACGGCTAATTTCCATCTATTCAATTTAATTTCCCCACACTGACTCAATTTGAATTTTCAAATGTGCTTAACACAACCATTGAAAACTATACATCAACAATTTCTTTATAAACTGTTGATAAATAATCTATAAAATGTATTACAATTTTCAGATGTCAGCTGAAGATTTCAAAACATTTCACTTCCTAACGCCAAGAAACAAACTAAAGTGACATTTCAGTATTTCAGTTTAAACAAAATGCTAATAATTATTCTTCCTCTTTTTTGCTCTTGTCCACAGGTCTCAAGGGCCCACGCCTCCAAGGCAGACATCATCAAATCAGGCAGCCCCAAATCCACGCTAAAGCACATATGGACAGAAAGCAGCAAGGACCTGTCCATCAGTCGGTTACTCTCACAAACTCTTCACGGCAAGGAGAACAACACAGCCTTGGACCTCCGCTACGACACGCCCGAACCCTACTCCGAGCAGGACCTGTGGGAGTGGCTGAGGAACACCACGGACCACCAGGACTCACGACCGCGGGCTAAGCGGCGACCGATGGTCAAGACAGGCAAATTCAAGAAGATGTTCGGCTGGGGAGACTTCCATTCCAACATCAAAACCGTCAAACTCAACCTGCTCATCACCGGAAAAATCGTCGATCATGGAAACGGAACTTTCAGTGTCTACTTTCGGCACAACTCCACGGGTCAAGGCAATGTTTCAGTTAGTTTAGTCCCGCCGACCAAGATTGTCGAGTTTGACGTGGCCGCTCAGCAGTCGGTAATCGACGCCAAGGATTCCAAATCATTCAATTGTCGCATTGAGTATGAGAAGGTGGAAAAGGGCGCGAAGAATACACTTTGCAACTTTGACCCGTCCAAGACATGCTACCAGGAGCAGACCCAGAGCCACGTGTCTTGGCTCTGCTCAAAGCCTTTCAAAGTGATCTGTATCTTCATATCCTTCTATAGCACTGACTACAAACTGGTTCAGAAAGTTTGCCCGGACTACAACTACCATAGTGACACTCCTTACTTCCCCTCCGGCTGACAACGCTGTAGACTTACCAATCACTCGTGGATCAGTGGAGGGGCTTCTACTCAGAGAAATGTTTATAGTACCATCAATGTTGTTTAGAATAATTACCCATTTTTAACTCCGTAGTGAAACGCAGAGTTGATTTTATTCTAGACACTTGAACCACTATTTTTTAAGATTGTTTGTTTTCATTTTTGAAAGATATTGTCATCTTAGAAACCCCTTTATGTTCTGGAAACCTCAAACTTAGCATTAGATTCTACAAGAATTTTGACTTTAAAAGAATTGTTATTGTGGACTCTCTTTGACTTGATGTAGTCTCCCAATATTAGTTGTAATCTGGACCTAATGTATTGATTTATTGTCACTTCATTTTACATGGTTGTTGATGTCATACATAATGTATTTTTCTCTCTTCTAGCAGTGGATTCAGCAAGTTTAAACACTAGCATAATATTATGTTTTTAATTTGTTTAAATTAATTTCTATTGGCGTTGTCGGCAGGATGTTGATAAGACAAATCCATGTTTTGTAATTTATTTGTGTTTATTCATATTTTTATTTCGGTTTTGATGTCAAATATGGACTACAACATTTTTATCTATGACTTATCTTTATTTTGATTTACCCAATTAAATATAAGAAATGATTCAATGATGAAATAATTGTATTATTTCATGTTTTTGTGTGTTTTTCTTTACCACATTTACCTGTGTGGTTAGTTACATTAATGTTATATCATTTGACATTTTCTGAAAGATTATGTTCCATTTTCTTATTTTTTTCCTAATACAGCTGTGCATTATCCCCTGGACAAACTGGATTGTCTGCCCCAGCAGTGCTTTGGAGTTTTCCTGCAAAACTGGAAATGTACTGAAAAACTATTTTAAAAAATACCTTGCAAAGCAGCTGAAGAGGCACGGCTGAGCATTCAAAGATACTGGTGTAAGATGCTTTTTGTTTGGGAATAGATATGTGACTTTTGAACTCTAGAGTGGGCTTCCTCTCTGGACAGGATGTGGTCGCTTCAATTTGGGCTAACTATGGCCCTCTGGGGAAAGGGGCTTGCTCATTGTCACCTAATATATAAAATGTAATGTATTGAATTATATCCTAGAGCCTAATTTGTATGAATGGTTTGTATTGTACATAGTTGAATCCTGCGCTGCTTCTGTACATGCCCCCATGAGCTGTGTGTCCCCCTGTCACTCCATTTATGCTCGTTCTTGTTTCTTGGAACAAAGTAAATGATGTTTCTGCCCTAGATGTGACTCATGAAAACAGAACTCCTGTACAGAAGTTGTAAAACCCACTAAATATATGAAAAGTATTCGCTAAAGTTTTCTTTATGGGGGAGGTACAGGGCTGGAGATGTACATATAAATTAAAGATTACAGTACATTTTAACAATTCAATTGTGTTTGGTGTGAGTTATTTTGAACCATATTAGAACAGCTACATTCGGAAGTCTGCTGTACATTTTAAGGATCACCAAATATCTTGCTTGATGTTGAACTGCACAGAAATTGTAGTTGGTACGTTGCTTTCCCAAAAAAGCAGAATGAGAATAGAGTTTTTTAGCATCGCAGCCAATCAAGAGGACTCCAGGAAGACTAGCTGTCATTAAATGTGCAGCTAATAGATTCTAATAAAACAATTCAATAGCAGCATTCACAAAATAATCAGCATAATAAGCAAATACATGAAGGAAATGATAAGCTTGTTAGCCAGTTCATTATACTGTACATAACATCAAATGGAAAATACTAACTATTTGGTTTGATGAACTATTTAGCAAATTGGTGCGAACCTTTGTTTATACTGAATAGTTTTGGATTTCCGGGATATTCGTGATTCAAATGTATAGAGCAATTGTCACATTTCAGTAGATGAAGATAAGTTTGTTATCTTAAGTTCGGGAGCAGGACCACACCCCTTTTACGCCCCTTCCTGCGGCTACTTAAGCATCCAAATCATACACACCGGCGTTCATGATTTTCGTGCCCCTCCCTCCCACCCTCTTTTAATAATTGTAATTATTCGAATGTATCTCCTAGATGGGGGTATCGAGGCCCTGGAGCCTTCAGCCCTCATCGCCAGAAGCCCCAAAACGGCCTCCATTCCTGAACATTTTGTTGTTCATGTTTCTTGCACACCGATAAACACTTTGCATCGTAGCCGGCGTTGTGGTCCTTGCTGGTGAATTTAGAATGGTGAATTCCCTTGAGCGTTTAGTAAGCAGAAACACAATTATGCCCCATGATTGTTTTAAACCCATGCATGTCATCTGTCCAATTCAGTTTTGTCTGCAGCCATGTTACGATTAATTACCGCGCCATTATAATTTTACACAAACAAACCGTCTTTATGTAAACAGCCTGCACTGCCTCCGCCGTCAAAGACACACAGAACACTTAAGCTCTGCGCCTGACTTTAATTACTTCTTGCAGCGTCTTCTGATCCGGCGCCATGTGTGATGGAGCAGATTGCCAGAAAGTCGGACACATCAACAACAAAAAAAACACACGCACTGGGATCCCCGGGAGACGTGGAGATTGGGTTGTGGGCCCGATAGCGTCTGTTGTGGGACTTCACAGCGGCACCTGCTATCCAATCCTGTGACTGTGCAGTTCGGATCAGCGGTGGGGTTTAAACAGATTAGACCCTCCGGGGGGACGGGGAAATCCTGTGCCGTTAGCTAGCTTGCAGTTTATCAGTAATTATAGTGCATGCCAGGTTGGTGTGTTCACTGGGGGTCCGCGGGGTCCTTTTATGGCTGTCAACATTAAGTAGCTGCAGCCCAAAGTTTGCCCTCAATAAAAAAATTTACCAAACCACTGGGGATTTGGCCAATGCAATAACTGTGGATAAATAGCTCTATTACAGAGTGGACACATGACATAACCGTGTGGTGAGGATACATATGATCTGCTGTGAACATGCACAAAATGGGAAAATCCTCCAGCTAACCACACCCATAACTAAAGATCTGAAAATGTTCTGGATCCTCTGACATGCTGCCTCAGTGTACTTGATACCTTTATAGTACTTTGATATGGGGACAATAAAGAATGACTTAAAGCTGGGGTACCTCAAAGTGAAATAAGGAAAGCAATAAAGAACCTTTCTAACTCATACCTTGCTCTCACTAACCCTTTGGCACATCATTAGTATTGACATGCATCGATTCCTTTGGCTACTAGCACAGCTTTAGATCAGCTTTTCAGACACAAATGAAGCAGGTGATCCATGCACTGCAGCTCTCATCCCAAAGTGTCACATAGTGACTCACATGGCTCAATTTGGAGTGCGTTACATGATGAACCCATTCACACACAGATTCACACACCAGTGTACGCAGATACTGGGGGCAAGGACAAAGACACAACAGCAGTATTCACCTGTGGAAGCTGCGACCGCAACGCCAACCTGTGGGTCAGAAGATCTGATCTCTCACCAAGGATCAGAGAATGAGCGCTTTTCACAGCCAAGTGCTTCACAGGCAACAATAAGACCACAATGAGTATAAAAATAACATTATAGATTGCAGTAAAAAAAAAAAAAAATATATATATATATATATATATATATATATTTGACAATGTTTCGTACATTGAGATGGAATGCTTGTGAAATTTGAGTCTTTAGTTGCTTTTTAAAAGCATCCACAGAGTCCAGGGAATGCAGAGAATAAGGAAACTCATTCCAGAAGTAAAGCGCTACAGCTTAAAAGATCTGTCTCCTCGAATTTGAACACGTTTACGATGCACCATTAACAAGTTCTGACTCAGACCTGAGGCAACGGGCGGAAACATAAGGTTGGATCCTTGATGTATTCTGGTACCACATCAGTGCCACAATTTAAAGTTTACTCTGTGTGAAGAAGAAAGCCAATGTAGAGACTTTAAAATAGGAGTAACTGTAGAACCTGTGTGTATGGGTCAGGAGCGTCACAGCAGAATTCTAGACGACCTGCAAATGACCCAACTCCTTCTTATTAAGACATGTGAACAGGCTGTTACAATAGTTAAGTAGCAATGAAAAAACTGCATGAATCATCTCCAACTCTTTGTAATCCCATTTGTCTTAGTTTAGAGACCGTTACAGTGGAAAGTAGCAATCTTTGACAAGCTGCTTTGTATGGTGTTCCAAAGACAGAGTTACTCATCAAAAGTAACTCTGCAAACTGCTTTTAACTGTGTCACAAAGTTTATCGAGGTGTTAAAGCATAAAGCATACCTCATGTCTCCCTATAATCGCCATCTAACATCATGTGTCCCCAGCTTTACTTTACATTCTACCAAACCAGGAATAAATCACTTTTTCTAAGATTAAGTGAGGAAAAATGAACAAAACCTATAATAACATGTACCTATAGATGAATAGTACATACGTTCACACAATCCACCATTGAAATGTCTTATAAAGCACAGGAAGTAACCATTTCCTTTGATCTTTAGTAATTATGAGGTCCTGAACACAAATGAACATTGAAAGCAATAACATGTCCATGGAGACGAGCAGGAAGCAGAGCCTCCAGGGGAGAAGTGCCACATTGCCACTTTACTTACTGAAAACCTTTAGGTAAGTATAGAGCCTTTATTCCTTATAGTACAAATTGAATCGCACTGATACAGACGCAAACACTGCCCGTCACTGAAATTAGCACCATAAAGTCCATAATATTTGCAGCTCACTGGAGATTTTCTGACCCAAAGACCGAGATATTATTGAGTCCTTTTCCAGGCTGATTTAGAACACCTCTAGTTTTCTTAAAATTCACAAATATTTCATCAGTTATTGCAAATTCTGGTTGAACTATGTATGGCTCATTCATATTGTACTGTAAATGGTAAGAAGTATTGTAAATAGAGCGTTTATTTTACCATTATTTTGTCTTACGCTAGCTATTTTTATTCCATTTTATCTTTATTTCCCCTCCATTCCGTATTAAGAAATGAGGTTTTGTCTATAGGAGTTTCTGTTTATAAGAGTTCTTCTATTAAGAGTGTTTTTATAAACTTCCTATAAGTTATCTGTCCTTTTCCACTGTATTTACCTGCGTTGCAACAATGAAATTTCCCCATGTGTGGACAATAAAGGAATATATTATCTTATCTTATATTAAGGTGGAGTGTAGTAGTGTAGTGCGTGGCAGCCAGTGTGCTTCCTCTCCAAGTGCACGTTTCACACCCATTCCAGTCGTAACATCCTGGAACGTTCCAGACGTTCCAGGACGTTCCACAATCCCGGCCTGCACCACCAAACTCCACACTGGCAGGAAAAGTGGCAGAGTTTCAGAGATTGTGGATTATTCTAGTGTTCCAGGACGTACAGTATATATTTTACAGCCTTTCACCGCATTTTCAACGGTCCAGATTGATGTCGAAGTGGATTTCTGCATTGATTTTGAGAGGTTAATTTGGAGAAGGATTTAACTATTGACTCGTAACCATTCAAAACTGTATTAGCGTTGTATTTTGCTGATTGGTCTATTCATTTAGTTAGAGGGAGTAGTTTGAAGACAATTGATCCTAATTGCTTTTTATAAAACACTGTTAATAATTGACAGCTTGAAATGTCGATTGTAGAAAAGTAAAAACGCCAATGGTTTTCTCACAAACATTTAGACAGATTCTGATTTCAAAGCTGTTTGAACATGAACATTATGGCCCTAAAATGCACCATAATACAAAATAAATTATGGTTTGTTCAAAATTTACAGGGGAGCTTTGTTGTTTGATGAAGGATGCAGGTTTTTCAAGGAATGTCATCGGGAGTTGTAATCAATGTTTGTGCCTGGAGCTAAATTATACTTTTAGAGCATTTTTTTGTGCATAATCATTAACCAAACCTCTCCATTTATTTTTTTCAAACAGTAAAACAAACCAAACGCTGTGATAAACAAAAGTAATCTTTTTAATAACGTCTATGAACTCAGATCTGACCAGCAACTTTGCAATAAATACATCAGATGCCATGCTGTGGAACATTCAAAGCAATACAATCTCCATGGAAACAAGCAGGTAGCAGATTGAACTTTTACCTTAAGTTTATTTAACATTTTTCTTGGACTTTATCCTTAACCTTCCCGACAAAACACAAAGTGACAATTTGGTGCGAACTTGAAGACTGCGAAGATTCTGCCGTGATTAAAAAAACTAATAATTTCAGCACAATTAAAATGATTAGACCTAGAGGGCTTTTTTTAGCTGTCTGAGTGGCTATAGTGGAACGAGGTGGTGGCAACAAAGCCGGGCGGCAAATTGCATTAGGACGTGCGGGTAGAAGTGTATTAAAATGCAAATGTACAGCTGTTAATAGTTCTTCAAAAAGCAATAATCCCCCACAGTCAGTCATGTGTCAAAACGGTTAATGGAAAAATATCCCAGAGGCTTGGAGGGCTCTTTTTTTCAATCCGCATTTGATTAAAGTCAAAATTCAGTTGGCGGGAGAAAGCGCGGCGCACAGGTCAGGTTCGCGGAGATGTCGGGGAATCGGCGAAGATGTCTCAATGCCGGACGGATGTGGAGTCATTGTAAAGCCCGCCGATAATAGGGCGATATAGATAGGCCTCTCAAGGGAAAAAAGCTTCTTGGTGTATGTGAAGATGTAAGCGTTTGTCAAAGAAAGAGACTGAAACTGCTTGTAGAGGAGCTCAATGTGGATTGAGTGGAAAGAAATTAGAGGCAACTTCGTCGTAATGGTAGAGAAATCCAGTTAAAACTGTGCACTAAACAAATTCAGAACTCTGATGATCTTGCATTCATCAAATTGACTTATTTGAGCTTTTAAAAGACATAAAAGTATTATTTGTTTTGTTATTGGCTTTTATCATGCTCTGGAGTACATTTGCTTTGGCATGTTTTAGAACTTAAGATAATGTATCCTCTGAAAGCACACATTACTGTCTAACAGTCAGGTGTTTTCCTCATCAGGATTTGTGGCAGCAGATGGAAATACATAAGGGAGATGAATAAACCCAGCTTTCTCCAAAATGCTAATATAAGAACTCAGTTGTAATAAACGCAATTTGACGACAGAAACACCTTTATCCCTTTTTTCCCGCACTTTGAACCCTGCGGCCCATAGCACGTTGCGTTCACCGAGGGGGTCACTCCTCAGTGTGCCTCAAGTGTCCTTATTATCCTGATTAGGTGCACAAATATAAAAAAAAATGAATTACTTAATACATGGGTCCCATTCATATATATAGATATTCAATAGAACTCTGTACCTGAACGCCTGGCTTAGCTGAGTTTCCAGGTCCCACCCTATAATTTTATTTGACAATCTTAACTTGTTTTGGGATGGTCCCTCTCACCACCGTGCGACTGGTTTGTACCTCAATGGGCGGAGCCGCTACTCTTGAACAACAAACAAATGCCCTACGCTGTCCACTATTTGTTGGGCCTTACTTCCTTCACGCTCCTCACAACTGCTTTTCCTTTAGATTATTAAACACACAGCTGTGTCCAGACTATGGTTAGCCACAGGTTATTGTTTGGTTTGTGTTTCCTTCCACACTCTTTTTAATTCTATACAAACCTCCCCTGCACTGCCAATCGTTATTGATGATTTAAATGAGATGCTTTCAGTCTTATGCACTGATTTTGACGGTTTGGTCATTACAGGTGATTTCACTGTTCATGTGGATCATATTTGTAACAGCGTCCTTGAAACCTTTGCGCTGACTCAGCACGTGAGTGGCCCCGCCCACAGCAGAGGGCACACTCTGGATCTTTTAATTATAAAGAGGGTTCATATTTCAAACGTCAATGTGGTCAATGTGGCTCTGTCTGATCATTTCGGTGTCTTCTTTGACCTGTTTCTCCAACTGTTCGTGCAGTTGTTCGGAGGAGACACATAAATGATGGCAGAGGGGCACTGTTTATGGAAATGTCTCATGTTCTAATGTAAATGACTTGTTGAACTCTTTTACATCTAGTATCTTGAATGTTCTGGACACCATTGCTCCTATGACAGTTAAAGTGGTTAAAAATAAGCAGAAGGCGCCACGGAGTAATTATGACTCAGTCAGAGAACAGAAAAGGGAGCACAAGTCAAAGATCCGGGTCCGTTATGAGATTTATAAATAAAAAATGTTTGTGTGTAACCGAATTTGATGTAGAACAAAGGAGGTATTTCTCTGACGTTATTGGAAATTGCAGTAATAATTCATATGTCTTGTTTGCAGAAGAACTAGAATTAGTTTCCACTTCTAAGTGCAACCAGTTTTTAGTCTTTGTTAATGATAAAAATCTGAAAATTAAAAATACAATTCATTCCAAAAAATTGAATAACAACCACTAGACACTTGGAGCGAGCTCACTTTGCACCTGTAACTGACAAAACTGTCCAGGAGAACAGCACCAGTCTGAGTTCACCTCCCTGTGTGACCCTCCAGACTTCGGTGTCACATAGGGCTCACTCACATAGTTAACACTTCAATCCGGAACATTCCCAAGCGCCTTAAAAACTGTGGTCACAAAGCCTCTCCTAAAGAACAGCGGCAGAATAATTACCGACCCACATCAAACCAACTGTTCTTGAAACACCAACATTTCCATGTAAACAAGCAGGAGGCAAGTACGAGTCAGGTTTGAGCTGGGGCAAGCCCACTCACAGTAAGGACACATGCTTTTCTAAATGTAATAAAAACATCTCCTGGGGCTTTAGTAAAATACTTTTCACTAAATATTTAACAAAATAATACTACAGGATTTAAAAACAAATGAATTCACAGTTTTAGACAACACTGATGCAGTCAGATAACATTAATACAAAATCAGTTACATTTCAAACAAGGACATGCATTTATATATTTCCCAGTCTAGATAACGATTTGATTGATTTGAATCATTTACAAAGCCCTTTTTATTTTTTATTTTTTTAACACACATTTGAATAACGATGCATTGGATTTATATAGTGCTTATTTGGACCATGGATGTATTATATTATGGATTTGGACACTCAAAGACTGTTAATATTGATTAGATTAACACATACACACATTTCTTGAGAGGGCGTTGTAGCCTAAAGTGTGGTCTGTCCTGTCGCGGCAGGGACCATGACAGGGAGCATTACAGGCACCATGACAGGGACCATGACAGGGAGGATTACAGGCACCATGACAGGGACCATGACAGGGAGCATTACAGGCACCATGACAGGGAGCATTACAGGGACCATGACAGGGACCATGACAGGGAGCATGACAGGGAGCATGACAGGGAGCATGACAGGGAGCATTACAGGCACCATGACAGGGACCATGACAGGGAGCATTACAGGGACCACCTCTGGGGGCGCTGTTCACTGGTCTTTGCTGTTGTTTCTGGAATTGTCCCTGAAATGGTTTGAACCGTGCTGTCAACATTGACTGAATATAAAGAATTGTCAGGTAAAATATAAACTCTAAAAAATGTAATTAAATATATATATATATATATATATATATATATATATATATATATATATTTAAATGTTTTATACCTTTTATGAACCTTTTATGAAGGGTTAAAAGTCTGTCCCTTATCCATCCATCTACCGCTTGTTCCCTTTCGGGGTCGCGGGTGACTGGAGCCTATCCCAGTGACTTCGGGCCTTAGGCGGGGTACACCCTGGACAGTGGCCAACTTGTCACAGGGCCAACACAGAGACATAGACATTACAGACAGTTCACGCTCACATTCATTCACTAGGGCCAATTTAGAGCCACCAATTTTGCCTCACACATGCATGTGTTTGGACGGTGGGAGGAGCCGGAGAACCCGGAGAGAACCCACAGTAACACGGGGAGAACATGCAGACTCCACCCAGAGAGATCATGTGATGTTGGTCTGGTCCGGGAATCGAACCCACGATCTCCTTCTTGGGAGGCAAGAGCGCTAACCGCCTTTGCCACCGTGCACCCCCCTGCCCCTTACAGACCCTGTACAAACCCTGTACAGACCCTGTACAAACCCTGTACAAACCCTGTACAGACCCTGTACAGACCCTGTACAACCCTGTACAGACCCTGTACAGACCCTGTACAACCCTGTACAGACCCTGTACAGACCCTGTACAACCCTGTACAGACCCTGTACAGACCCTGTACAACCCTGTACAGACCCTGTACAGACCCTGTACAACCCTGTACAGACCACGTCTGTATTTGTATTATTGTTCAAGGCTTTATTACATTTGCTCTGGTCCCAGGACACTTGGCCCTGCTTCAGAGGAGCAGAAGAAGCATCTTTCAAACTGAGAAACACCCATTGACTGACGATGACCCATATACTTCGCCAAATCCTGCCAGTTGCTGGGAGGAGGGTAAGATCAGGGGTCAAAGGTCAGGGAGAAGGACGAACACTGGAAGGCATTGTCCTTTTATAGGTGTGTGTGTGTGTGTGTGTATGTGTGTGTGTGTGTGTGTGTGTGTGTTCACGTCAATGAACCCAACCTTTGCAAGTGACACACACTCTCTCCATATTTGAAGAAAAAAAGAAAATCATTCTACACCAGCCTTAAAATGTTTCTAATGTTGAAACGCAGTGTGTTTCTTGTCACTTTTGTTCGCAGCAGGACACCGTACACGCCAGCTCTTCCCGCATTAGAGGCAGAATATGAAACATCTGCGAGGAAGGAGGCGCTGCAGCAGTATTTGCGTGACATTTCCAAAGGGCACAGGTAAAACCATGATGTGCTTTTAATTCTGCTTTGTGGCATTTGCAGAAGAGGAAGAACAGGCCATTTTGTCCCAATAATTAAATGAAAGTAGTGCCGACACAGCAGGAGGATTGTTTTTAAGCAGAACGCTGTCAGTCAAGATATTGGTGGATTGGTCGATTTTTATATTGGTTTTGGAAATAAATGTTATCTTTTAAAAATGATGTGGTGGCTGGATCAATGCTCGTTTGGGGCGTAGGGTGTAGACAAAGGATTCACGCTGACAAAGCTCTGCAACTTTCCAAGTTCGTTTATTTACAGAGAAAGCAGTGTCAAATACAGGACAGCAGGAAACAGCGCCCGGGTCTCCGATGATCAGGAAGACCCCGTCTCTGGGCGCACCTCCCCTTATATACTGAAACCGCACAAAGACCGATAAACAATATCTGACAGGTATGACCCTATCCATG
Organism: Eucyclogobius newberryi; assembly: GCF_026437365.1. Lineage (NCBI taxonomy): Eukaryota > Metazoa > Chordata > Actinopteri > Gobiiformes > Gobiidae > Eucyclogobius > Eucyclogobius newberryi. Next base: position 5,054,791 of record NW_027315790.1, read on the forward strand.
TACCAACGGATTAGCCAATGAGAGAACAAGATGTAAAGGTATCCTTATTTGGGTAGCACCAGGGGAAAGTTACAGGATTACAACATACGTGGGGGAAAGTTGCTCAGACCTATATTTCCTTTTTCGGCCTATCGCTTCGCCTGTTGCTTACTCCTAGCAATAAATTACAACAGGCCTCAGTACTCCTAACAACTTGTAGAAGAGTTAAACAAACCGAGGGGGGAAGATAGAACAGAATGTACAGTTCAGATACTTCAATGGCAGAACATAATTTTTTTTCAAACCAATCTTAATCCATAGTAGAGGGTGATTGTGGTAATATCGAGCCTCGTCTAAATTGACTTAAATTCTCGATACAAATATTCATTTGGGTAGTTTTGACTAAGATGGGTTTAAAAGAGACATGTTTTTTTTTTCCAGGTTTTTAGTATTAAAGGCGCAATTTGAGAACTCAGGTGGAAGTGCACATGCCACTCCCCCGTGCACATGCCACTCCCCCGTGCACATGCCACTCCCCCGTGCACATGCCACTCCCCCGTGCACATGCCACTCCCCCGTGCACATGCCACTCCCCTGTGCGGACTGATACAACACACACGTGCGTTTGTTTATTAGCGCGATGGATCACATCACATCTCTCGTCTCCCGTAGATTTACATCTTCTTCTGAGGCAGCTCAAACTGTCTTTCTCCGTCTTCATTTTGTCCCGTACACTGAGGGAACTATATTATGATAGATCAATGCGCTTAGACACGCAGAAACGTGGGGACGAGCCACACGCGGCTGCAGGTGAGCGGTAGGTGCGTTTTGTGATTGATACGTGGCAGGACTAATCGGCCGTCCACGCCACGAGGAAATAAGACTCCAAAAAGAAATCGTCCATTTAACCTTTAAACTACAACATAAACAGATCATCATTTCACATTCTGTTAATTGTAAGTTGCAATATTGATCTAAAATGCCTTAATCAAAGTAAAAGGTTTGTTTATTTCCCGTTCAAAACTTCAGAACTGATAAGCTCCGGCTCTTAAAAGTGACATTTCACTGTAACAAGCAGCAGATTGTCATTTACATGTTTACATTTTTGAAAAGTTGCCCTGTGACCTTTTAGAACTCATGCAACTGCATGTGTCACTCAAAGTCTTAATTGTTCAAGTAATCACAATTAGTACAGGGATGTGTGGGCAGGGATAGGGGGTAGGTGAAAACAAGAATTTTCTGAGCACTACAGCCTCAGTTGAAGGAGAAAACAGGATTAATCAAGCAAAATACAACTTTGAGTAAACTAATGATGAGGAAACTGTTCATTAAAGTTGATTTGGTAGAATATGTCTCCTTTAAAGCTGTCAGAAACATAAATATAAAACTCTAACACTCTTATTTCCGGTCAAATAAACCATTCTGGGATGAATCGGTCAGTTTGTACTCCAAACCAACTGAACACTAAAATTCCCCCCAAATTTATAGGACTTTTCTATGGATTCCTTTTTCTTTCTTTTTTTAGTTTATTACAAGTCCTTCAGTCTGATTTTTACTTAAATTAGCACCAGCCTTTGAAGAGAAGTTGTCAAAACCCAACAAATGCTCAAACTAGTGTCAATCATATCATCCTTCAGACACCAGGCGGAATTCAAAATCTGATATTCCTCGGTGCAGCGCTTGTTTCCACTTATAATTAGAGGAAATCACATCAAACGTAAAAATGACAACTGAGGGTCAGCTTCACCAAGAGTCCAGCCATTTGTCTGTACCCCAAAGTGTGCAGGGGGGGCCTGGGGGGGACTGGGGGGGCTGTGACTTTCCTGAAGTCCACCATCATCTCCACTGTCTTCTGGGCTTTGAGCTCCAGGTTGTTGGACACCAGCCGCTCCACCTCCCTCCTGTAGACAGACTCACCCCCGTCCCAAAGAGGGTGGGGTAAACTACTCCCTCTCACTCATTTACTATAGCAATACTTTTTATTAGAATCACAAATACTCAATCTTATCTTTTTTCCAAATGAAAACCCAAATGAAAGTCTTTGCTATTGTTTCTAGAATTGTTCCTGAAATAGTCTGAACCGTGGTGGCAACGTTGACTGAATATAAAGAATTGTCAGGTAAAATATAAACTCTAAAAAAAAGTTTTATACCTTTTATGAACCCACAATCTTAGGGTTTAAAGTCTGTCCCTTATCCACCTGAGCTAAATGCCACTGTGATGGACAGAGCAATGTCAAGATTAGAATAGTTTGTCCAGAAAAAAATCAATCAGACTTGAATTATTGATTAAGATAAGATAAGATATTCCTTTATTGTCCCACATGGGGAAATTTCATTGGTGCAACGCAGGTAGATACAGAGGTAGATACAGAAGAACAGATCACTTATAGGAAGTCTGAAAAACACTTTCAGTAGAAGATCTCCTACAAATAAATAAACTCCCATAGACAAATAAATAAATAAATACATAAATACCTAAATACCATTGCATGTGATCACGACAGTAATTGCACATGAATATGTGTCACGACAGCACATAGATTGCACATGAATTTCACAGTAATTGCACATGAATTCCAACAGCAATTGCATATATGACAGAATTGCACATGGTTAGGTCAGTATTGCGAGTGTTCAGTACAGTTTTTGTTATAAAGTCTGACAGCAGCAGGAAGGAAAGACCTGCGAAACCTTTCCTTCACACAGCGAGGGTGGATCAGTCTCTCACTGAAGCTGCTCTCCAGAGCGGACATAGTGTCCTGCAGGGGGCAACACTCATGGTCCAGCATAGATGTGAATCTAGCCAGGACCCTCCTGTCCCCCACCTCCTGTGTCCAGATTACGACCACGTACAGACCACGTACAGACCCTGTACAGACCACATACAGACCCTGTACAGACCACATACAGACCCTGTACAAACCACGTACAGACCACGTACAGACCTTGTACAGACCACAAACAGACCATGTACAGACCACGTACAGACCCTGTACAGACCACGTACAGACCACGTACAGACCCTGTACAGACCCTGTATAGACCACATACAGACCCTGTACAGACCACGTACAGACCCTGTACAGACCCTGTACAGACCCTGTACAGACCACATACAGACCCTGTACAGACCACATACAGACCCTGTACAGACCACGTACAGACCCTGTACAGACCCTGTACAGACCACGTACAGACCCTGTACAGACCACATACAGACCCTGTACAGACCACGTACAGACCCTGTACAGACCCTGTACAGACGACGTACAGACCCTGTACAGACCACGTACAGACCACGTACAGACCCTGTACAGACCCTGTACAGACCCTGTACAGACCACGTACAGACCCTGTATAGACCACGTACAGACCCTGTACAGACCCTGTACAGACCACGTACAGACCACGTACAGACCCTGTACAGACCCTGTACAGACCCTGTACAGACCACGTACAGACCCTGTATAGACCACGTACAGACCCTGTACAGACCCTGTATAGACCACGTACAGACCCTGTATAGACCACGTACAGACCCTGTATAGACCACGTACAGACCCTGTACAGACCCTGTATAGACCACGTACAGACCCTGTACAGACCACGTACAGACCACGTACAGACCCTGTACAGACCACGTACAGACCCTGTACAGACCACGTACAGACCCTGTACAGACCACGTACAGACCCTGTACAGACCCTGTACAGACCACGTACAGACCCTGTACAAACCCTGTACAAACCCTGTACAAACCCTGTACAGACCCTGTACAAACCCTGTACAGACCCTGTACAGACCCTGTACAAACCCTGTACAAACCCTGTACAAACCCTGTACAGACCCTGTACAGACCACGTACAAACCCTGTACAAACCCTGTACAAACCCTGTACAAACCCTGTACAGACCCTGTACAGACCCTGTACAAACCCTGTACAAACCCTGTACAGACCCTGTACAGACCCTGTACAAACCCTGTACAAACCCTGTACAGACCCTGTACAGACCCTGTACAGACCACGTACAGACCCTGTACAGACCACGTACAGACCCTGTACAGACCACGTACAGACCGGTGAACAGCGCCCCCTGAGGTGGTCTCTGAGCGTGGACCATGTTCTCTGCTGCGACAGGACCGACCAACCTGTCAAACACTGTGCATCTTTCCATTTGTAAGTGTTTATTTGTATTTGTATTATTGCTCAAGGTTTTATTACATTTGCTCTGGTCCCAGGACACAGTCATTCTCTTCCAAAGCTGCAGAAGTACATTTGTATCTCAGTCAATGTGAGGCTCGATTCACTACAGTCTGTTTAGTTGCAGAAATCCACGTCTCTGTCTTTCCTCTGCACATAAACATTTGTAAATCCCAGTCCAAGAACAATCCACGATCTTGGACATACTTGCTCGATCATGATACGTGCAGGAGTTTTGTACCAAGAGCAAACAGGCCACTGATGATTTTGTGAAACTTATTGCAGCTGAACTCTTCCATCACACTTGTCCTGGTTGTGTCTGTGCTTTTTGTCCTCTTCTCTGGCGGGACCCGGGCGCTGTGACTCGTTCACCCTGAGGCCCACTGCCATGCTGTTTGTTATCCTTATTAAAAGTTCAATAACTCCATGAAAACAATTTAATTAGCAGTGATTGTAGACGAGAGCGTTGCCTCGGGCCAGGGGAAATTGACTCCTTTAATGCAGATTTAATTACCTCCTGCAGCACACCGGCGCATCCCTTTAAGGCGCTGCCATGGTGACCTGTCTCAGTCTGGGTCTCTAAATCAGCAGGGTTAGGGAGGAACTGTGGAGAGACTGAGGTATTGATAAGCTTATCATTTATCATTAAATACTGACTTTGTAAATTAAAAGTGCATTAATTGTTGAATGTAATAATAATCTGTTCTTCCAAATGTGTACGTAGCTAAAACATTAAAAAAGCTTGTATGTATATGAAATATTTTAAGGTGAGATACTACAGGCTAAAAATTTTTTTTTTCTTTTGGATATTTCAGTTTACTCATTTCGGTTAAATTGTTCAATCTGCTCCATGAGGTGTTTTATTATTCAATTTAATCGTAAAAGCAAATGATCTGAAATGGGGCAAAACAAAAGAGAAAATACAATGAAAAAATTGGGTTCAGCTCCTGAACTTTATGTGTTTGAGTGAGAAAAAATACATTTGGAGAAAACAGCCTTTGGAATACAATGTCCCATAGAAATGTGTGGATGAAGTGGACTGAAATGAGACTTTACTTAAATACTAAATAAAATATCTCAAATCCACTCCGTACATTTGTTTGTATCTAACATGAATCTGTGTTGCATAAAACGTGCTTAAATATATACATGAAAAGATGTCAAAAAAAAACATTACACAATTTTATTTCGGTTTCAAAATTATATTTGTATATACCGTATTTTCCGGACTATAAGTCGCACCGGAGTATAAGTTGCACCAGCCAAAAAATGCATAATAGAGATGGAAAAAAAAAGATTTAAGTTGCTCTGGATAAGTATAAGTCGCACCCCGGCCAAAACTATGAAAAAAGTGCGACTTATAGTCCGGAAAATACGGTAATGATTTGTTTTCATATTCACCTGCAGTGTCTTAATGTCTTAATGCATTTTATAAATATTGTAATATTTTGGTTGCATTATTTACATCTAATGTTTTTGTTTTGTTACTTTACATTTCAGCTACAATGACTAAATGACAAAGATTAAAAACTAAATACAAAATTAAAATAGCTTTTTGGTTGTGTTTTGTCTTTAGAAAAGTAAACTACGTAAAATATATATTTTTTAAATGAGTAAGTAGTAAAATACAATTGCAGAGGCTCAATTCTGTCTCTATCTCCTCCATAATGACCCCGTGACCCTTTGCACTTTACGTTAAAACAATACACGATAATAACTATTGATTTACATTCAGCATAATAGGATATTTTCTGATTAGCTTCAAAGGCCAAACCACAATTATAAAAGAGGCAGATTGTCTGTTTATGAAATTGAATGTCTGACCCGGCTCTGACATTATCACTTATTGACCGTGGGTTAATGGAGTCCAGAGGAGGGGCAGGTCAGCCGCTGCAGTGATCTGACCCTACAGGCTTCAGATGGAGCTAATGTTGAGGACGATACAGTATGTCCTGCCTGCCAGAATAAAGTCTGAGCAGATCAGTTCATTTGTATTCATTTAATAAGAAAGACCCGACACTATTGTTTAATCAATCAACCAATTGTGCAACATTAGCTAGCTTAAGTCAAAATTGTATCTATTTTTCTTAGCAAACCTAAAAAATAAAAAAAAATCTATGATCTGCAGCATAAAAGCCGTTAAACTTTGCACTAAAATAATAATAAGACGACAAAAAGTACAACAACAGTAGATGTCGGTAATGAAACACTATCTAACCGTCATAAAACCAAAGAAGAAGAAATGATGAGAAATTTAAACAGGACTATTAGAAAAGCGCGGTCAATGTTCATTTCTCGCTTGTTTAGCTTTTGAAAAGGTTAAAAACTTACATGTTAATTCTATCAAATGTTTTTAAAGAGCAAAACTCAATTTTTAACATTTTGGGGACATCAAAATCCAGAGTCTCAGACATTAAAAGATCATGAAGTCAAAACACTGACTTCTCATCTTGGAGACTTACGCTGAGGACCACATGCGTAAGTAGGTTTGCTGTTCCCATGGGAACTACTGACACAGATTAACCCCAACTGGAAAAAATAATGGCCCCATTTGAATCGTGAGTATTAAGTATAATCATAAGTAGAGTGAACATTACATGAATTGACAATCGTAAAAGATGCAATTGCTGAGCTAAAATATCCTTTGATCCTGGCTTCAGAACCACCTGACACATTTCAGGATGTTATACTTACAGAAGTCATGGCAACTGTTATAAAAAGTGTTGGTGTAAAAGTAACATTCTTTCTTAAAACTTCATAACGGTCCCAAATATCCAGCGCGGTAGAACAAAGCAGCTGTTCGATCCTGGCACCTGAGAATCGGCGCAGATATCAATGACAGACAATAAGTGTGCGCCCATGGGTGGGAGTGTGGGTGACAGGCCTATAAGAGAGAGCTCTGGATTTGGGGAGCCACACTTTGGGCTTTCAATAACAGGATTAATGTAGCCTCTGGTGGTGCTGTTCCGCCTGGAAAGGGATCAATCCAAGAGAGGCAGAAGCGTTTTAAAGGGATTATAGATTAGTAATTAGATGTTGTGACCAGGGGTGAGGGAGCTGTGTGCAGTGTATGGGAGTCTAAGGTGAGGGGGGCCCCGTGGTCTTCTGCTGAAAAGCTCTCCTCCACAAGACATGCTTCTATAGAACTAAATAACTCAGCTACTCTCACTTTAACTCACACAGACTGAGGGAAGGTATCATCAAGTTTAGAAAGTCAAATCCTTTGAACTTTTCTGGTGAAGGGGCGCCACCTATTTGTCTCCGAGAGCTCACTGCTTAGCCTGGAACGTTAAACGGAACGGCATTGATCATATACAGAATATCAGTCAAGTCAAAGCAAGGCAAGAAAAAACTAACTAATTATTATAGATTTTACTTTAAAAGAGAAGAACATATGCACAGCTAAACAGCCCAGATTTGAACATGATTTCAAGCTGGTCCGAGTCCAGATATTCACCTGTCATCATTGAAACGTTTTCACTGCGTATCAGCTGACCTAACGGCAGCATGTAGAGGTTGAACAGAAGGAGTCCCATGATTGATCCTTGGGGTTCACCACAGGTCAAGGCCATGTGGTCTGAGACAAGTACTTCCTGTCTTCTAGTCCTCTACTCACGGTTTAAAACGCAGTACTCAGGTCTAACACAAGACTTAACCAAGACTTAATTCATAATGTACAAATAGTTTATGAAGAATGCCTCAGACTTAAAGGCGGTATAGACGATTTTTCGGCGATTTGAGAACGCAGGTGGAAGTGCGCATGCCACTCCCCCGTGTGGACTGATACAACACACACGTGCGTTTGTTTATTAGCGCAACGGAGCGCATCGCATCGCTCGTCTTCCGTAGATTTCTGTCCACTTCTGCGTCAGCTCGAACTGTCTTTCTCAGTCTTCATTTTGCCTCGTACACTGAGGGAACTATATTATGATAGATCCATGCGCTTAGGCACGCGGAAACGTGGGGACGAGCCTGACACGGCTGCAGGTGAGCGATAGGTGCGTTTTATGATTGATACGTGGCAGGACTAATGATTTATCCACGCCACGAGGAAATATGATCAAAAATTTGCTGAAAAAAATCGTCCATACCACCTTTAATGTGATGAATTCCCAGTAGAAATGGACTCAAAGGCACAACTCGCTGAAACATATAGATTTATTATAGACAACAGAAATATACTTCATCCACGTTCATAAGTCAAGAAAACAGACACCAGGTGGAAAGAAACAAACTGGCACCAAACAAAGGAAAGGAGGGGCTTAAATACTATGGGAGGGGTGGAAACAATTCAACACAGGTGAAATCATCAAAGATGGTCAGGTGATCAAAAAGGCGGGAAACAGGACAAAGGAAGAGACCTGAAAAATAAGGTGGTGAGTATCGAAATAAAACAGGAAAACCAGGAACTAAACAGGCTGATTAAGTCAAGTTGTTACTAAGCCTGAATCATTCTTTAAGAACAATTTGTTCATTGTGAAGTCTTTGTTCTTGCTTTGTTTGGACTACTAAAATTGTAGTTATAACTTAGTTATATATTGTTTTATACCTAAGACACATGATTTTACACTGTTAAGGAATTTCTGCAAACAATCACCAAGAAAAGATGAACTCTGGCCTTTTTGTAAAAATAATGCACAGAAACAAATGGACTTGTGCATTGCACCTGACGGCTGGTGCGGCTTTGATTGACAGGAGCTAATTTTTCCATCTGAGACAAATAAAAAAATACAATATGTGCTGTAAGTGGCTGATTACAGGCAGGTGTCCAGCAGCCCTCTAAATGCAAATACACTTTTATCAATTCTCCATCTGTCAATTCAGAAGAGACGGTTTTATCAGAGTCGAACTCAAGAGCATTTCAAGCAACAATCAGCTAAAGCTGAATAATATATGTTGATTTATAAGGTTTTTCATCAATTAATTATGTTATTGATCCATTCTTATAAGTTGTTTTTTATCTGTCTGTCCCAACATCAGTTTGATATCTTGCTAAGTTAGTTTTGTATCTTCAAAATGATCTAAAAAACAAAACAAAACATGACTTCTCATGTAGTAAACAGTTTTAAACTGGTTTTAAAAAGGTTTGTTTTACAAGATTATTTTTTTGTCATTCTGCAGAATAATTCAACACCAGGTCAACAACATCTATTAAGACTTAACTGTGATTCATCTGAAATGAGTGGTGCTTAAAATACACATAATTCTCCAGTAAAAAAGGGAAAAGTTGCACTTCCCATTCCTCCCATGCTCGGCCACGTGGTCCTCTATGATTTATGAGAAGTTAAACACACAACACCAACAAACTGGAGCGCACAACACACTTCTGCTAGTACAGTATATTCCCCTTTAATACTTTATTAAATTAAAGGTGCACTTTGTAACTTTTCTGATGGTCCGCCCCCTGCTTGTCTCCATGGACATTGATTTACTTTGCCTGGAATGTTCCACAGTATGCCATTAAATATATCAATCTTGATGTAGATAAGCACCACCAGATTAAGTTACTGATCAGGTCTGTGGAGAGGCAAGCAGCGTGAATCCCTGTTTTACAAGGTATTTTTGACTAATAAACAAATACATGTTAGATACATCCATCCATCCATCTTCTGCCGCTTTATCCGGGGCCGGGTCGCGGGGGCAGCAGTCTGAGCAGGGACTCCCAGACTTCTTTCTCCCCAGACACTTCCTCTAACTCCTCCGGGGGGATCCGGAGGCGTTCCCAGGCCAGCGGAGAGACATAGTCTCTCCAGCGTGTCCTGGGTCTTCCCCGGGGCCTCTTCCTGGTGGGACATGCCTGAAACACCTCCCGAGGGAGGCGCCCAGGAGGCATCCGGAACAGATGCCCGAGCCACCTCAGCTGGCTCCTCTCGACGTGGAGGAGCAGCGGCTCTACTCCGAGCTCCCCCCGTGTGGCCGAGCTCCTCACCTTATCTCTAAGGGAGCGCCCAGCCACACGGCGGAGGATGCATGTTAGATACATTTAAAATCATATTGTGGAACATTTCAGGCAAAGCAAAAGCATCTCCATGGAGACAGAAAAGGTACGTAGTGCATCTTTAAAGATACATGTACCGTTTTGCTTCCGTTTAGCACAGAGGTGTCAAACATCCGGCCCGCGGGCCGGATCTGGCCCGCCAAACGTTTTAATCCGGCCTGCTGAACATTTTAAAATATTATTATTTTTTATTTTTTTCGTTCATAGAACCGTAGTTACTTCCGTAACCGTTGTTAGCGCTAAAACTACACGTCCCACAATGCCGCTGGTGGCCGCCCCTCCCCCACGCGGCTATTCACTGCCGTGTGTGCTGCGGAGGGAGAAGTGCTGAGAGAAGTAAAGACACGCGTTTGCGCACTTTACAGCACTTACGCACGTCTGAGCAGAGGTCTGAGCGAGGACAGAGACGTGTGGCTTTAGGAAACACGTGGAAGAAAGAAAGGAGTTTGTGGACGTTAGAGTTGTGCTAAAAGTGGAGCTAACAACAAGAAAACTAACTTCTGTGATGATGCTCTGTGAGGAAAACATCCTCTACAAACCTGGACAGATCAGGAGCCACAGGTGAAACACAGGTCAGAGTATAATAAAGTATGAGCATGACTGTATCCACACTAATGTGACTGAACATTAACACAATGACCTCATTTGAGTCACTACATGAATCATTTGTCACTAAGATCAGCTTAAACTATGAAAATAGCTCATATTGAGTTTGAGCAGAAACATGTCTGTGATATGAACACGTCACATCAGAAATCACATCAAAAGTCCATGTTCCTGTTGCTGCTGCTGCTGAATATGGACTCAGTATCTCACCTGTCTCCACAACTATTACTAAGCTGTAAAAAAGCTATTTATTTGTTATATTTTTTATTGTTTTATTTTGTACATAATATTTGGCCCACAATTTGAAAAAAGAGTTTGGTTTGATGGAAACTGTGGCTCATGCACTTATTATTATATTATATCATTATTATATTTTCAAGGTCTGAGGGGAAACTTAACCTCCTTAAATGCTCCACGTGTGTTTGTATTTATTGCTGAGTCAGTTCAGGTGTAAAGAGTACTACAGAGTACTACAGAGTACAACAGAGTACTACAGAGAACTACAGAGAACGACACAGACGTGGAAATGTTAGTTAGTACATTTAAAAGGTTTTTTAAATCTTGAGAAGTTTATTTTGTTATAAAGTCAAATACAATATTTTTCAGTTCCAAATACCTATGACTAAATGTTTATCTCTGTAGATCAACTCTGAAGTTGTAATGACATAAACTAAAGCACAGTGTTGGTGAAATTACACTTGTTTTTCTTAATACATTTCAGTTTATGAGAACAAACGTGTTTGTAATTTATTTTAATTGATCCAGTAATTGCTTCAAAAACAGCGTAGGCTATATAAAGCTATTTATTCCTTATATTTTTTTAGGCCCGAGCCCCAGCAGGGCGGAGGGCCTATTGCTCCCGCAACGCTGCCGAAGGCAGCGTTGCAACTGTCTGACTGTCTGATGTTTGGTACCCCGTCGCCCCTGGCAAGTACAGTGAACTAGCCCATGCCGAAGGCATGGATCATGCATACTTACTCCTGCTATGACAGAAATAGTCAACAATTACTATTGGAGTGGGCGGGGCATCCCGACGGAATAGGTCTTACCAAACATGCGGGCGCAGCCCGCATGTTTGGTGCCCCGTCGCCCCTGGCAAGTACAGTGAACTAGCCCATGCCGAAGGCATGGATCATGCATACTTACTCCTGCTATGACAGAAATAGTCAACAATTAGTGAATGGGCGTAGCCCATTCACTAATTGTTGACAACAGCAGCGCGAAGCGCTGCATTCCTCCAAAAACCCTCCTGGCATCGTCCCGTACGCGAGAATCCATGCCGCAGGCATGGGCCATGCTTGTATCTGCTCAAATCAATGGAAGTCTATGGGGAGTGGGCGGGGCATCTCGACGGAATAGGGACTGACGAGCGCGTAAGCGCTCGTAATGATGATTCCACCCCATGGCGGCATCGGGAAGGCTTAGAGCTTTCAAACGATGTATAATTTGTTGTTATAGTGAAAACGGCTATATTGTTTTTGCTAAAAATATTATTATTATTATTATTATTATTATTTTTCTTGTTCTTCTTCAGCGCTTTGAACTCTAATTTGACCCCCTGAACATGCTCAAAAACTCACCAAACTTTGCCCAAAATTCAAAATCGGCGAAAAATTTTGTTTTTTCTGGGCCATTTTTTTTTTCGTTAAAAAATGGCGCGACAGCGCCACCGACAAAAGTCAAAATACATTGCGCCTATGGGAGACGCCCCGAGGTCAACTTTGTCGTAAAGCTACGAAATTCGGGACACGCATTCCTCTCGTGAGGACAAAAAAAAAAAATCATTGTGGCCACGCCCCCAGACTTACCCTATGGCTGCCATCTTCCTTTGAAAATGAAAACACGCTGTGTTAGCCATTTTGTTCACGTCAAACTTTGACGAACTCCTCCTAGGGCGTTTTGCCCACCGACTTCAAAATCGGCGTACGTCCTCTGGACAAGTGGGGCATCTAAAGTTATTCAATTTTTTGAGATACCTTTTACGGTCTGTGTGCGGCGCAGCCGCAAAGTTGGACAACTTATTTTGGAATATTGCAGATCTAAAAATTGCTCCCATTTGATCAAAAAGAGTCCGATTAGGACCAAATTTGAATCAGTTCTTAAACTTTCTAGTTTGGACCAGTTTATGATGACAAAATTGAAATGGGCGCGATAGCGCCCCCTACAGAGTGACCTTTAAATTAACATTGAAGGTCAAAAATTAGTTTTACCAAAATTGTCTAAACTTTACCCAAAATTCTATTTTGCCGTCCCGATCACAAAAGCCAATCACAAAAATGCCTTATTTTTTACGGCGTAGTCGTAGCGATGACAGAAACCTTCCATGTTATCCCTATGGGAAAACCACCAAATCTCTCAAATTACCACATTTTTATGTTTTACACTTTAACGAAGTCCTCCTAGTGCGTTTTGCCCACCAACCTCAAAATCGGTGTACGTCCTCTAGACAAGTAGTGCATCTAAAGTTATCCAAATTTTAAGGATAACTTTTACGGTCTCTGTGCGACGGAGCCGCAAACGTTTCCCAGAATTCTGACTGTTTGGCCTTCAGAGTGGCCTATAAACAATAGAGTTTTTCCAAATGACATGATATTTTGAACAAAATTCTAATTTGCCATCCTGATCATAAAAGTATGAGAGCCAAAGTCATATTTTGTACGGCGTAACCGTAGCGATGACAGAAACATCCCATGTTATCCTTATGGGAAAATCGTAGAATCGCTCAAATCACCACATTTTTACGCTTCACACTTTAACAAACTCCTCCTAGGGCGATTGTCCGATCAAGTTCATATTTGGAGAATATCATCTACACAAGCGGGGCATCAAAACTTACCCATATTTTGATTCTAAGTGCTACGGTCTCTGTGTGGCGGACCCGCAAATATATGTCAGAAATGGGAAAACAGCGAAATCTCTGAAATGTTCACATTTACGCTTCACACTTTAATGAACTCCTCTGTGGGCAATAGCTCGATCAAGCTCATATTTGGGGAAAATCATCTACACAAGCGCGGCATCAAAAGTTATCCATATTTTTATTCCAAGTGCTACGGTCTCTGTGCGGCGGCGCAGCAAATTTGACTGACACTTGTGTTCATTTGCACTGGATTGGCCATGTCCAATGTGTCGCCGTCTGTCAAGTTCTTTTTTTATTCAACACACAATAAGGGCGCCATCTTTATCAAGTCAAAAGCGCAGAGTCGGAAGGCTGGCGGCCCGCGAGGGCCGTTGGATGCCGCTTGCGGCTTTAATTCTTTCTTTCTTTCTTTCTTCTTCTTCTTCTCGGGACCAACCCCCCTATTTTTCACCCAGTGAACATTGACGAAAAGTCACAAAAATTTGCACACCTCTAAAAATCGTGCCTCTCTACATTCTGGCTATTTCCCTTTTCTAAAATAAAAAAAAATTGGCGCGTCAGCGCCACCAAATGTACCAAAAATGCATTGAGAGATGGGAAATGACCCAAAAAAAATCTGATCGTAGAATCATGAAATTTGGCGCAGAGGTAGATGGTGACAAGAGAAGTAAAAAATATTATTACGGCAACGCCGTCCCCCGAACCAAATGTCGGCCATATTGCTTCAAAAATGGCTAAACATGACTTCGGAGTTTTTCCAAACGTCGTACTTTTACGAACTCCTCCCAGGGCGTTGGCCCTAAAAAGCTGAAATTTGGTGAAAATGCTACTGAGGAGTGGGACATCAAAAGTTATCCAAATTACATTGATACCTCTCACGGTCTCTGTGCGGCGAAGCCGCAAACTGTAACTAAAATTTCAGAAATCTCCCATATTTAAAATTTCTGCCGTTTGCGCAGATAAAGTCCGAATTGCATCAAATTAGAATCAGTTGTTAAACTCTTTGCCCTAAACCTACTTGAAGTGAAATAAATTCATTTGGCGCCACAGCGCCCCCTACAGATTTTATATAGAGGTTAAATGTTTAGTTTTGCGAAATTATATGAAATTTGACACACAACTCAATTTTAGCATCCCCATCAAAAAAGTCAATGAGACCCATGTCATAATTGTTATGGCGTTGCCCAACGATGACCGAAACCTTTCATGTTATTCCAATGGGGAAATCGCCAGAACATGTTTACACTTTAGACTTTCACAAACTCCTCCCAGGGCGTCAGCCCTATTAACCTGAAATTTGGTGGGACTCATCTTCAGGGGTGGACCATCAAAAGTTATCCACATTTTCATTCAAAGAGTCACGGTGTCTGTGCGGCAAAGCCGCACATTTTGCCAAGAATTCAAAATAAAATAGCTTTTTGATGGTAAAACAAAGGGGAGAAGATGTGACAGCGTCACAGATTCAGCAGTAGGCGTAATAAAAGGACAATTGTAAGGCCGTGCGAAGCACGGCTGCGAAAGTGCGCACATAGTGCGCACGAAATCGAGCGCGAAGCGCTCGCCCACTTCCAAACACTCACTAACGCACTCCTTCACTCATGCACGCCCCGTGCATACTAATTAGTAGTCTATGGGGAGTGGGTGGGGCACCCCGACGGGAAAGGGAGTGACGAGCGCGTGAGCGCTCGTAATGATGATTCCACCCCATGGCGGCATCGGGACGGCTTAGAGCTTTCAAACCATGTATAATTTGTTGTTATAGTCGAAACAGCTATATTGTTTTTGCTAAAAATATTATTATTTTTATTTTTATTATTAGGCCCGAGCCCCAGCAGGGCGGAGGGCCTATTGCTCCCGCAACGCTGCCGAAGGCAGCGTTGCAACTGTCTGACCAAACATGCGGGCGCAGCCCGCATGTTTGGTACCCCGTCGCCCCTGGCAAGTACAGTGAACTAGCCCATGCCGAAGGCATGGATCATGCATACTTACTCCTGCTATGACAGAAATAGTCAACAATGAGTGAATGGGCGTAGCCCATTCACAAATTGTTGACAACAGCAGCGCAAAGCGCTGCATTCCTCCAAAAACCCTCCTGGCATTGTCCTGTACGCGAGAATCCATGCCGCAGGCATGGGCCATGCTTGTATCTGCTCAAATCAATGGAAGTCTATGGGGAGTGGGCGGGGCATCCCGACGGAATGGGGAGTGACGAGCGCGTAAGCGCTCGTAATGATGATTCCACCCCATGGCGGCATGGGGAAGGCTTAGAGCTTTCAAACGATGTATAATTTGTTGTTATAGTGGAAACGGCTATATTGTTTTTGCTAAAAATATTATTATTATTTTTCTTGTTCTTCTTCAGCGCTTTGAACTCTAATTTGACCCCCTGAACATGCTCAAAAACTCACCAAACTTTACCCAAAATTCAAAATCGGCGAAAAATTTTGTTTTTTCTGGGCCATTTTTTTTTTCGTTAAAAAATGGCGCGACAGCGCCACCGACAAAAGTCAAAATACATTGCGCCTATGGGAGACGCCCCGAGGTCAACTTTGTCGTAGAGCTACGAAATTCGGAACACGCATTCCTCTCGTGAGGACAAAAAACAAATATTATTGTGGCCACGCCCCCAGAATTACCCTATGCCCGCCATCTTCCTTTGAAAATGAAAACACGCTGTCTTAGCCATTTTGTTCACGTCAAACTTTGACGAACTCCTCCTAGGGCGTTTTGCCCACCGACTTCAAAATCGGCGGACGTCCTCTGGACAAGTGGGGCATCTAAAGTTATCCAATTTTTTGAGATACCTTTTACGGT
The DNA here is from genome assembly GCF_026437365.1 of Eucyclogobius newberryi. Lineage (NCBI taxonomy): Eukaryota > Metazoa > Chordata > Actinopteri > Gobiiformes > Gobiidae > Eucyclogobius > Eucyclogobius newberryi. The sequence goes on from NW_027315790.1 coordinate 5,071,251, forward strand.
CTGTGTGCGGCGCAGCCGCAAAGTTGGACAACTTATTTTGGGATATTGCAGATCTAAAAATTGTTCCCATTTGATCAAAACAAGTCCGATTAGGTCCAAATTTGAATCAGTTGTTCAACTTTCTAGTTTGGACCAGTTTATGATGACAAAATTGAAATGGGCGCGATAGCGCCCCCTACAGAGTGACCTTTAAATTAACATTGAAGGTCAAAAATTAGTTTTACCAAAATTTTCTAAACTTTACCCAAAATTCTATTTTGGCGTCGCGATCAAAAAAGCCAATCAGACAAATGCCTTAATTTTTACGGCGTAGTCGTAGCGATGACATAAACCTCCCATGTTATCCCTATGGGAAAACCGCTAAATCTCTCGAATATCCACATTTTTATGTTTTACACTTTAACGAAGTCCTCCTAGTGCGTTTTGCCCACCGACCTCAAAATCGGTGTACGTCCTCTAGACAAGTGGGGCATCTAAAGTTATCCAAATTTTAAGGATAGCTTTTACGGTCTCTGTGCGACGGAGCCGCAAACGTTTCCCAGAATTCTGACTATTTGGCCTTCAGAGTGGCCTATAAACAATAGAGTTTTTTCCAAATGACATGATATTTTGAACAAAATTCTAATTTGCCATCCTGATCACAAAAGTATGAGAGCCAAAGTCATATTTTGTACGGCGTAACCGTAGCGATGACAGAAACATCCCATGTTATCCTTATGGGAAAATCGTAGAATCGCTCAAATCACCACATTTTTACGCTTCACACTTTAATGAACTCCTCCTAGGGCGATTGTCCGATCAAGTTCATATTTGGAGAATATCATCTACACAAGCGGGGCATCAAAACGTATCCATATTTTGATTCTAAGTGCTACGGTCTCTGTGTGGCGGACCCGCAAATATATGTCAGAAATGGGAAAACAGCGAAATCTCTAAAATGACCACATTTTTACGCTTCACACTTTAACGAACTCCTCCCAGGGCGATAGCTCGATCAAGTTCATATTTGGGGAAATCATCTACACAAACGGGGCATTAAAAGTTATTCATATTTTGATTTTAAGTGGTACGGTCTCTGTGCCGTGGAGCTGCAAATATACTGTCACAAATGGGAAAAACGCCAAATCCTTGAAATGTTCACATTTACGCTTCACACTTTAACAAACTCCTCCGTGGGCAATAGCTCGATCAAGCTTTACTTTGGGAAATATCATCTACACAAGCGCGGCATCAAAAGTTATCCATATTTTTACTCCAAGTGCTACGGTCTCTGTGCGGCGGCGCAGCAAATTTGACTGACACTTGTGTTGATTTGCACTGGATTGGCCATGTCCAATGTGTCGCCGTCTGTCAAGTTCTTTTTTAATTCAACACACAATAAGGGCGCCATCTTTATCAAGTCGAAAGCGCAGAGTCGGAAGGCCCGCGGCCCGCGAGGGCCGTTGGATGCCGCTTGCGGCTTTAATTTTTCTTATTTTTCTTGTTCTTCTGCTTTTTGATCTCTAATTTGACCCCCTGAACATGCTCAAAAACTCACCAAACTTTGCCCAAAATTCAGAATCGGCGAAAAATTTGATTTTTTCTGGGCCATTTTTTTTTTCGTTAAAAAATGGCGCGACAGCGCCACCGACAAAAGTCAAAATACATTGCGCCTATGGGAGACGCCCCGAGGTCAACTTTGGCGTAAAGCTACGAAATTCGGGACACGCATTCCTCTCGTGAGGACCAAAAAAAAACATTATTGTGGCCACGCCCCCAGACTTACCCTATGGCCGCCATCTTCCTTTGAAAATGAAAACAAGCTGAGTTAGCCATTTTGTTTACGTCAAACTTTGACGAACTCCTCCTAGGGCGTTTTGCCCACCGACTTCAAAATCGGCGGACGTCCTCTGGACAAGTGGGGCATCTAAAGTTATCCAATTTTTTTAGATACCTTTTACGGTCTGTGTGAGGCGCAGCCGCAAAGTTGGACAACTTATTTTGGAATATTGCAGATCTAAAAATTGCTCCCATTTGATCAAAACAAGTCCGATTAGGACCAAATTTGAATCAGTTGTTAAACTTTCTAGTTTGGACCAGTTTAGGCTGACAAAATTGAAATGGCCGCGATAGCGCCCCCTACAGAGTGACCTTTAAATTAACATTGAAGGTCAAAAATTAGTTTTACCAAAATTGTCTAAACTTTACCCAAAATTCTATTTTGCCATCCCGATCAAAAAAGCCAATCAGACAAATGCCTTAATTTTTACGGCGTAGTCGTAGCGATGACAGAAACATCCCATGTTATCCCTATGGGAAAACCACAAAATCTCTCAAATTACCACATTTTTATGTTTCACACTTTAACGAACTCCTCCTAGTGCGTTTTGCCCACCAACCTCAAAATCGGTGTACATCCTCTAGACAAGTGGGGCATCTAAAGTTATCCAAATTTTAAGGATAACTTTTACGGTCTCTGTGCGACGGAGCCGCAAACGTTTCCCAGAATTCTGACTATTTGGCCTTCAGAGTAGCCTATAAACAATAGAGTTTTTCCAAATGACATGACATTTTGCACAAAATTCTCAATTGCCATCCCCAAAATAAAAGTATGAGAGCCAAAGTCATATTTTGTACAGCGTAGCCGTAGCGATGACAGAAACATCCCATGTTATCCCTATGGGGAAACCGCAAAATCTCTAAAATGACCACATTTTTACACTTCACACTTTAAGAAACTCCTCCTAGGGCTAAAGCCCGATCAAGTTGATATTTGGGGAGAATCATCTACACAAGCGGGGCATCAAAAGTTATCCATATGTTGATTTTAAGTACTAGGGTCTCTGTGCGGTAGAGCCGCAAATATATGTCACAAATGGGAAAAACGCCAAATCCTTGAAATGTTCACATTTACGCTTCACACTTTAATGAACTCCTCTGTGGGCAATAGCTCGATCAAGCTCATATTTTGGGAAAATAATCTACACAAGCGGAGCATCAAAAGTTATCCATATTTTTATTCCAAGTGTCACAGTCTCTGTGCGCTGGAGCTGCACATTTGACCGACATTTGTGTTCATTTGCACTGGTTAAGCACAGCATTGTACATGTCCAATGTGTCGCTGTCTTAGTTCTTAGACAATTGCGTTAGCGCCATCTCTGTAAAATGAAGAGAGCAGAGTCGGAAGGCCGGCGGCCCGCGAGGGCCGTTGGATGCCGCTTGCGGCTTTAATTATTATTATTTTTCTTGTTCTTCATCGCTTTGAACTCTAATTTGACCCCCTGAACATGCTCAAAAACTCACCAAACTTTGCCCAAAATTCAGAATCGGCGAAAAATTTTGTTTTTTCTGGGCCATTTTTTTTTCCGTTAAAAAATGCCGCGACAGCGCCACCGACAAAAGTCAAAATACATTGCGCCTATGGGAGACGCCCCGAGGTCAACTTTGTCGTAGAGCTACGAAATTCGGAACACACATTCTTCTCGTGAGGAAAAAAAAAAATATTATTGTGGCCACGCCCCCAGATTTACCCTATGGCCGCCATCTTCCATTGAAAATGAAAACACGCTGTGTTAGCCATTTTGTTCACGTCAAACTTTGACGAACTCCTCCTAGGGCGTTTTGCCCACCGACTTCAAAATCGGCGGACGTCCTCTGGACAAGTGGGGCATCTAAAGTTATCCAATTTTTTTAGATACCTTTTACGGTCTGTGTGAGGCGCAGCCGCAAAGTTGGACAACTTATTTTGGAATATTGCAGATCTAAAAATTGCTCCCATTTGATCAAAACAAGTCCGATTAGGACCAAATTTGAATCAGTTGTTAAACTTTCTAGTTTGGACCAGTTTAGGCTGACAAAATTGAAATGGCCGCGATAGCGCCCCCTACAGAGTGACCTTTAAATTAACATTGAAGGTCAAAAATTAGTTTTACCAAAATTGTCTAAACTTTACCCAAAATTCTATTTTGCCATCCCGATCAAAAAAGCCAATCAGACAAATGCCTTAATTTTTACGGCGTAGTCGTAGCGATGACAGAAACATCCCATGTTATCCCTATGGGAAAACCACAAAATCTCTCAAATTACCACATTTTTATGTTTCACACTTTAACGAACTCCTCCTAGTGCGTTTTGCCCACCAACCTCAAAATCGGTGTACGTCCTCTAGACAAGTGGGGCATCTAAAGTTATCCAAATTTTAAGGATAACTTTTACGGTCTCTGTGCGACGGAGCCGCAAACGTTTCCCAGAATTCTGACTATTTGGCCTTCAGAGTAGCCTATAAACAATAGAGTTTTTCCAAATGACATGACATTTTGCACAAAATTCTCAATTGCCATCCCCAAAATAAAAGTATGAGAGCCAAAGTCATATTTTGTACAGCGTAGCCGTAGCGATGACAGAAACATCCCATGTTATCCCTATGGGGAAACCGCAAAATCTCTAAAATGACCACATTTTTACACTTCACACTTTAAGAAACTCCTCCTAGGGCTAAAGCCCGATCAAGTTGATATTTGGGGAGAATCATCTACACAAGCGGGGCATCAAAAGTTATCCATATTTTGATTTTAAGTACTAGGGTCTCTGTGCGGTAGAGCCGCAAATATATGTCACAAATGGGAAAAACGCCAAATCCTTGAAATGTTCACATTTACGCTTCACACTTTAATGAACTCCTCTGTGGGCAATAGCTCGATCAAGCTCATATTTTGGGAAAATAATCTACACAAGCGGAGCATCAAAAGTTATCCATATTTTTATTCCAAGTGTCACAGTCTCTGTGCGCTGGAGCTGCACATTTGACCGACATTTGTGTTCATTTGCACTGGTTAAGCACAGCATTGTACATGTCCAATGTGTCGCTGTCTTAGTTCTTAGACAATTGCGTTAGCGCCATCTCTGTAAAATGCAGAGAGCAGAGTCGGAAGGCCGGCGGCCCGCGAGGGCCGTTGGATGCCGCTTGCGGCTTTAATTAGGCCCGAGCGCCACAAGCTGGCGAGAGGCCTATTAATCTCGTAAGGCCGTGCGAAGCACGGCTACGAAAGTGCGCACGTAGTGCGCACGAAATCGAGCGCGAAGCGCTCGCCCACTTCCAAACACTCACTAACGCACTCCTCCACTCATGCACGCCCCGTGCATACTAATTAGTTGTAGGAAAATGGAACATTACCGTTGTAAACGGGCGAAGCCCGTGCAAAAGTTCGCACTAAACGAGCACTTTACATTGGGATGACGACCGCGAAGCGGTCGTCATCCCCATATAAAGCACTCATTTGCGCTAAGTAGCTCACGAATACGTTCCCCATCTCTTGCATGTTCCGTGCATATAAGCATGTAATGCAAAAATTGAACATTATTACTGTATAGAGGGCCAAAAACACAAAGTGGGCGGAGCCCACTCAAAATTATCGAAAGTACCCGTCAGTGACCAGGGACCCACACCATGAGGTAGGAAAGCGCGAGCGCTTTCCGAAAATGTATAGTTTATGATATTTGAAAAATGGGAAACATTGTTTTCGCATCGGAATATTATTAGGCCCGAGCCCCAGCAGGGCGGAGGGCCTATTGCTCCCGCAACGCTGCCGAAGGCAGCGTTGCAACTGTCTTACCAAACATGCGGGCGCAGCCCGCATGTTTGGTGCCCCGTCGCCCCTGGCAAGTACAGTGAACTAGCCCATGCCGAAGGCATGGATCATGCATACTTACTCCTGCTATGACAGAAATAGTCAACAATTAGTGAATGGGCGTAGCCCATTCACTAATTGTTGACAACAGCAGCGCGAAGCGCTGCATTCCTCCAAAAACCCTCCTGGCATCGTCCCGTACGCGAGAATCCATGCCGCAGGCATGGGCCATGCTTGTATCTGCTCAAATCAATGGAAGTCTATGGGGAGTGGGCGGGGCATCTCGACGGAATAGGGACTGACGAGCGCGTAAGCGCTCGTAATGATGATTCCACCCCATGGCGGCATCGGGAAGGCTTAGAGCTTTCAAACGATGTATAATTTGTTGTTATAGTGAAAACGGCTATATTGTTTTTGCTAAAAATATTATTATTATTATTATTATTATTATTTTTCTTGTTCTTCTTCAGCGCTTTGAACTCTAATTTGACCCCCTGAACATGCTCAAAAACTCACCAAACTTTGCCCAAAATTCAAAATCGGCGAAAAATTTTGTTTTTTCTGGGCCATTTTTTTTTTCGTTAAAAAATGGCGCGACAGCGCCACCGACAAAAGTCAAAATACATTGCGCCTATGGGAGACGCCCCGAGGTCAACTTTGTCGTAAAGCTACGAAATTCGGGACACGCATTCCTCTCGTGAGGACAAAAAAAAAAAATCATTGTGGCCACGCCCCCAGACTTACCCTATGGCTGCCATCTTCCTTTGAAAATGAAAACACGCTGTGTTAGCCATTTTGTTCACGTCAAACTTTGACGAACTCCTCCTAGGGCGTTTTGCCCACCGACTTCAAAATCGGCGTACGTCCTCTGGACAAGTGGGGCATCTAAAGTTATTCAATTTTTTGAGATACCTTTTACGGTCTGTGTGCGGCGCAGCCGCAAAGTTGGACAACTTATTTTGGAATATTGCAGATCTAAAAATTGCTCCCATTTGATCAAAAAGAGTCCGATTAGGACCAAATTTGAATCAGTTCTTAAACTTTCTAGTTTGGACCAGTTTATGATGACAAAATTGAAATGGGCGCGATAGCGCCCCCTACAGAGTGACCTTTAAATTAACATTGAAGGTCAAAAATTAGTTTTACCAAAATTGTCTAAACTTTACCCAAAATTCTATTTTGCCGTCCCGATCACAAAAGCCAATCACAAAAATGCCTTATTTTTTACGGCGTAGTCGTAGCGATGACAGAAACCTTCCATGTTATCCCTATGGGAAAACCACCAAATCTCTCAAATTACCACATTTTTATGTTTTACACTTTAACGAAGTCCTCCTAGTGCGTTTTGCCCACCAACCTCAAAATCGGTGTACGTCCTCTAGACAAGTAGTGCATCTAAAGTTATCCAAATTTTAAGGATAACTTTTACGGTCTCTGTGCGACGGAGCCGCAAACGTTTCCCAGAATTCTGACTATTTGGCCTTCAGAGTGGCCTATAAACAATAGAGTTTTTCCAAATGACATGATATTTTGAACAAAATTCTAATTTGCCATCCTGATCATAAAAGTATGAGAGCCAAAGTCATATTTTGTACGGCGTAACCGTAGCGATGACAGAAACATCCCATGTTATCCTTATGGGAAAATCGTAGAATCGCTCAAATCACCACATTTTTACGCTTCACACTTTAACAAACTCCTCCTAGGGCGATTGTCCGATCAAGTTCATATTTGGAGAATATCATCTACACAAGCGGGGCATCAAAACTTACCCATATTTTGATTCTAAGTGCTACGGTCTCTGTGTGGCGGACCCGCAAATATATGTCAGAAATGGGAAAACAGCGAAATCTCTGAAATGTTCACATTTACGCTTCACACTTTAATGAACTCCTCTGTGGGCAATAGCTCGATCAAGCTCATATTTGGGGAAAATCATCTACACAAGCGCGGCATCAAAAGTTATCCATATTTTTATTCCAAGTGCTACGGTCTCTGTGCGGCGGCGCAGCAAATTTGACTGACACTTGTGTTCATTTGCACTGGATTGGCCATGTCCAATGTGTCGCCGTCTGTCAAGTTCTTTTTTTATTCAACACACAATAAGGGCGCCATCTTTATCAAGTCAAAAGCGCAGAGTCGGAAGGCCGGCGGCCCGCGAGGGCCGTTGGATGCCGCTTGCGGCTTTAATTCTTTCTTTCTTTCTTTCTTCTTCTTCTTCTCGGGACCAACCCCCCTATTTTTCACCCAGTGAACATTGACGAAAAGTCACAAAAATTTGCACACCTCTAAAAATCGTGCCTCTCTACATTCTGGCTATTTCCCTTTTCTAAAATAAAAAAAAATTGGCGCGTCAGCGCCACCAAATGTACCAAAAATGCATTGAGAGATGGGAAATGACCCAAAAAAAATCTGATCGTAGAATCATGAAATTTGGCGCAGAGGTAGATGGTGACAAGAGAAGTAAAAAATATTATTACGGCAACGCCGTCCCCCGAACCAAATGTCGGCCATATTGCTTCAAAAATGGCTAAACATGACTTCGGAGTTTTTCCAAACGTCGTACTTTTACGAACTCCTCCCAGGGCGTTGGCCCTAAAAAGCTGAAATTTGGTGAAAATGCTACTGAGGAGTGGGACATCAAAAGTTATCCAAATTACATTGATACCTCTCACGGTCTCTGTGCGGCGAAGCCGCAAACTGTAACTAAAATTTCAGAAATCTCCCATATTTAAAATTTCTGCCGTTTGCGCAGATAAAGTCCGAATTGCATCAAATTAGAATCAGTTGTTAAACTCTTTGCCCTAAACCTACTTGAAGTGAAATAAATTCATTTGGCGCCACAGCGCCCCCTACAGATTTTATATGGAGGTTAAATGTTTAGTTTTGCGAAATTATATGAAATTTGACACACAACTCAATTTTAGCATCCCCATCAAAAAAGTCAATGAGACCCATGTCATAATTGTTATGGCGTTGCCCAACGATGACCGAAACCTTTCATGTTATTCCAATGGGGAAATCGCCAGAACATGTTTACACTTTAGACTTTCACAAACTCCTCCCAGGGCGTCAGCCCTATTAACCTGAAATTTGGTGGGACTCATCTTCAGGGGTGGACCATCAAAAGTTATCCACATTTTCATTCAAAGAGTCACGGTGTCTGTGCGGCAAAGCCGCACATTTTGCCAAGAATTCAAAATAAAATAGCTTTTTGATGGTAAAACAAAGGGGAGAAGATGTGACAGCGTCACAGATTCAGCAGTAGGCGTAATAAAAGGACAATTGGGGCGCGTTAGCGCCCCCTCCTCTTGCGGCGTGGCGGCGGTGTGGCGGCGGCGTGGCGAGGGCCGATCATTGCCGCTTGCGGCTATATTTATTGTTATTATTGTTATTATTAGGCCCGAGCGCCACAAGCTGGCGAGAGGCCTATTAATCTCGTAAGGCCGTGCAAAGCACGGCTGCGAAAGTGCGCACGTAGTGCGCACGAAATCGAGCGCGAAGCGCTCGCCCACTTCCAAACACTCACTAACGCACTCCTTCGCTCACGCACGCCCCGTGCATACTAATTAGTAGTAGGAAAATGGAACATTACCGTTGTAAACGGGCGAAGCCCGTGCAAAAGTGCGCACTAAACGAGATCCCAATGTAAAGCACTCATTTGCGCTAAGTAGCTCACGAATACGTTCCCCATATCTTGCATGTTCCGTGCATATGAGCATGTAATGCAAAAATTTTACATTTTTACTGTATAGAGGGCCAAAAACACAAAGTGCGGAAAGGAAAGGAAAGTGCGAGCGCTTTCCGAAAATGTATAGTTTATGATATTTGAAAAATGGGAAACATTGTTTTCGCATCGGAATATTATTCTTTCTTTCTTCTTCTTCTTCTTCTTCTTCTTCTTCTTCTTCTTCTTCTTCTTCTTCTTCTTCTTCTTCTTCTTCTTCTTCTTCTTCTTCTTCCCAAATCCCCCCAAATGTACCAAAAATGCATTGAGAGATAGGAAATGACCCAAAAAAAATCTGATCGTAGAATCATGAAATTTGGCGCAGAGGTAGATGGTGACAAGAGAAGTAAAAAATATTACAACGCCGTCCGCCCAACCAAATGTCGGCCATATTGGTTCAAAAATGGCTAAGCATGACTCGGAGTTTTTCCAAATGTCGTACTTTTACAAACTCCTCCCAGGGCGATCGCTCTAAAAAGCTGAAATTTGGTGAAAATATTTCTGCCGTTTGCGCAGATAAAGTCCGAATTGCGTCAAATTAGAATCAGTTGTTAAACTCTTTGTCCTAAACCTACTTGAAGTGAAATAAATTAATTTGGCGCCACAGCGCCCCCTACAGATTTTGTATGGAGGTTAAATGTTTAGTTTTGCAAAATTATATGAAATTTGACACAGAACTCAATTTTGGCATCCCCATCAAAAAAGTCTATGAGACCATGTCATAATTGTTATGGCTTTGCCGTAGCGATGACCAAAACCTCCCATGTTATTCCAATGGGGAAATTGCCCGAACATGTATACACTTTATACCTTCACAAACTCCTCCCAGGGCATTAGCCCTATTAACCTGAAATTTGGTGAGACTCATCTTCAGGGGTGAACCATCAAAAGTTATCCACATTTTCATTTAAAGAGTCACGGTGTCTGTGCGGCAAAGCTGCACATTTTGCCAAGAATTCAAAATAAAATAGCTTTTTGATGGTAAAACAAAGGGGAGAAGATGTGACAGCGTCACAGATTCAGCAGTAGGCGTAATAAAAGGACAATTGTAAGGCCGTGCGAAGCACGGCTGCGAAAGTGCGCACATAGTGCGCACGAAATCGAGCGCGAAGCGCTCGCCCACTTCCAAACACTCACTAACGCACTCCTTCACTCATGCACGCCCCGTGCATACTAATTAGTAGTCTATGGGGAGTGGGTGGGGCACCCCGACGGGAAAGGGAGTGACGAGCGCGTGAGCGCTCGTAATGATGATTCCACCCCATGGCGGCATCGGGACGGCTTAGAGCTTTCAAACCATGTATAATTTGTTGTTATAGTCGAAACAGCTATATTGTTTTTGCTAAAAATATTATTATTTTTATTTTTATTATTAGGCCCGAGCCCCAGCAGGGCGGAGGGCCTATTGCTCCCGCAACGCTGCCGAAGGCAGCGTTGCAACTGTCTGACCAAACATGCGGGCGCAGCCCGCATGTTTGGTACCCCGTCGCCCCTGGCAAGTACAGTGAACTAGCCCATGCCGAAGGCATGGATCATGCATACTTACTCCTGCTATGACAGAAATAGTCAACAATGAGTGAATGGGCGTAGCCCATTCACAAATTGTTGACAACAGCAGCGCAAAGCGCTGCATTCCTCCAAAAACCCTCCTGGTATTGTCCTGTACGCGAGAATCCATGCCGCAGGCATGGGCCATGCTTGTATCTGCTCAAATCAATGGAAGTCTATGGGGAGTGGGCGGGGCATCCCGACGGAATGGGGAGTGACGAGCGCGTAAGCGCTCGTAATGATGATTCCACCCCATGGCGGCATGGGGAAGGCTTAGAGCTTTCAAACGATGTATAATTTGTTGTTATAGTGGAAACGGCTATATTGTTTTTGCTAAAAATATTATTATTATTTTTCTTGTTCTTCTTCAGCGCTTTGAACTCTAATTTGACCCCCTGAACATGCTCAAAAACTCACCAAACTTTACCCAAAATTCAAAATCGGCAAAAAATTTTGTTTTTTCTGGGCCATTTTTTTTTTCGTTAAAAAATGGCGCGACAGCGCCACCGACAAAAGTCAAAATACATTGCGCCTATGGGAGACGCCCCGAGGTCAACTTTGTCGTAGAGCTACGAAATTCGGAACACGCATTCCTCTCGTGAGGACAAAAAACAAATATTATTGTGGCCACGCCCCCAGAATTACCCTATGCCCGCCATCTTCCTTTGAAAATGAAAACACGCTGTCTTAGCCATTTTGTTCACGTCAAACTTTGACGAACTCCTCCTAGGGCGTTTTGCCCACCGACTTCAAAATCGGCGGACGTCCTCTGGACAAGTGGGGCATCTAAAGTTATCCAATTTTTTGAGATACCTTTTACGGTCTGTGTGCGGCGCAGCCGCAAAGTTGGACAACTTATTTTGGGATATTGCAGATCTAAAAATTGTTCCCATTTGATCAAAACAAGTCCGATTAGGTCCAAATTTGAATCAGTTGTTCAACTTTCTAGTTTGGACCAGTTTATGATGACAAAATTGAAATGGGCGCGATAGCGCCCCCTACAGAGTGACCTTTAAATTAACATTGAAGGTCAAAAATTAGTTTTACCAAAATTTTCTAAACTTTACCCAAAATTCTATTTTGGCGTCGCGATCAAAAAAGCCAATCAGACAAATGCCTTAATTTTTACGGCGTAGTCGTAGCGATGACATAAACCTCCCATGTTATCCCTATGGGAAAACCGCTAAATCTCTCGAATATCCACATTTTTATGTTTTACACTTTAACGAAGTCCTCCTAGTGCGTTTTGCCCACCGACCTCAAAATCGGTGTACGTCCTCTAGACAAGTGGGGCATCTAAAGTTATCCAAATTTTAAGGATAGCTTTTACGGTCTCTGTGCGACGGAGCCGCAAACGTTTCCCAGAATTCTGACTATTTGGCCTTCAGAGTGGCCTATAAACAATAGAGTTTTTTCCAAATGACATGATATTTTGAACAAAATTCTAATTTGCCATCCTGATCACAAAAGTATGAGAGCCAAAGTCATATTTTGTACGGCGTAACCGTAGCGATGACAGAAACATCCCATGTTATCCTTATGGGAAAATCGTAGAATCGCTCAAATCACCACATTTTTACGCTTCACACTTTAATGAACTCCTCCTAGGGCGATTGTCCGATCAAGTTCATATTTAGAGAATATCATCTACACAAGCGGGGCATCAAAACGTATCCATATTTTGATTCTAAGTGCTACGGTCTCTGTGTGGCGGACCCGCAAATATATGTCAGAAATGGGAAAACAGCGAAATCTCTAAAATGACCACATTTTTACGCTTCACACTTTAACGAACTCCTCCCAGGGCGATAGCTCGATCAAGTTCATATTTGGGGAAATCATCTACACAAACGGGGCATTAAAAGTTATTCATATTTTGATTTTAAGTGGTACGGTCTCTGTGCCGTGGAGCTGCAAATATACTGTCACAAATGGGAAAAACGCCAAATCCTTGAAATGTTCACATTTACGCTTCACACTTTAACAAACTCCTCCGTGGGCAATAGCTCGATCAAGCTTTACTTTGGGAAATATCATCTACACAAGCGCGGCATCAAAAGTTATCCATATTTTTACTCCAAGTGCTACGGTCTCTGTGCGGCGGCGCAGCAAATTTGACTGACACTTGTGTTGATTTGCACTGGATTGGCCATGTCCAATGTGTCGCCGTCTGTCAAGTTCTTTTTTAATTCAACACACAATAAGGGCGCCATCTTTATCAAGTCGAAAGCGCAGAGTCGGAAGGCCCGCGGCCCGCGAGGGCCGTTGGATGCCGCTTGCGGCTTTAATTTTTCTTATTTTTCTTGTTCTTCTGCTTTTTGATCTCTAATTTGACCCCCTGAACATGCTCAAAAACTCACCAAACTTTGCCCAAAATTCAGAATCGGCGAAAAATTTAGTTTTTTCTGGGCCATTTTTTTTTTCGCTAAAAAATGGCGCGACAGCGCCACCGATAAAAGTCAAAATACATTGCGCCTATGGGAGACGCCCCGAGGTCAACTTTGTCGTAGAGCTACCAAATTCGGAACACGCATTCCTCTCGTGAGGACAAAAAAAAAATATTATGGTGGCCACGCCCCCAGACTTACCCTATGCCCGCCATCTTCCTTTGAAAATGAAAACAAGCTGAGTTAGCCATTTTGTTCACGTCAAACTTTGACGAACCCCTCCTAGGGCGTTTTGCCCACCAACTTCAAAATCGGCGGACGTCCTCTGGACAAGTGGGGCATCTAAAGTTATCCAATTTTTTGGGATACCTTTTACGGTCTGTGTGCGGCGCAGCCGTAAAGTTGGACAACTTATTTTGGGATATTGCAGATCTAAAAATTGCTCCCATTTGATCAAAACAAGTCCGATTAGGACCAAATTTGAAACAGTTGTTAAACTGTCTAGTTTGGACCAGTTTATCATGACAAAACTGAAATGGCCGCGATAGCGCCCCCTACAGAGTGACCTTTACATTAACATTGAAGGTCAAAAATTAGTTTTACCAAAATGTTCTAAACTTTACCCAAAATTCTATTTTGCCATCCCGATCAAAAAAGCCTATGAGACAAATGCCTTAATTTTTACGGCGTAGTCGTAGCGATGAAAGAAACCTCCCATGTTATCCCTATGGGAAAACCGCAAAATCTCTCAAATGACCACATTTTTACGCTTCACACTTTAACGAACTCCTCCTAGGGCGATTGTCCGATCAAGTTCATATTTGGAGAATATCATCTACACAAGGGAAGCATCAAAGGTCAGTCATATTTTGATTTTAAGTGGTACGGTCTCTGTGCCGTGGAGCTGCAAATATACTGTCACAAATGGGAAAACGCCAAATCTATGAAATGTTCACATTTACGCTTCACAATTTAACAAACTCCTCCGTGGGCAATAGCTCGATCAAGCTTTACTTTGGGAAATATCATCTACACAAGCGGGGCATCAAAAGTTATCCACATTTATATTCCAAGTGCTACGGTCTCTGTGCGGCGGCGCAGCAAATTTGACTGACACTTGTGTTCATTTGCACTGGATTGGCCATGTCGCCGTCTGTCAAGTTCTTTTTTAATTCAAAACACAATAAGGGCGCCATCTTTATCAAGTCGAAAGCGCAGAGTCAGAAGGCCGGCGGCCCGCGAGGGCCGTTGGATGCCGCTTGCGGCTTTAATTCTTTCTTCTTCTTCTTCTTCTTCTTCTTCTTCTTCTTCTTCTTCTTCTTCTTCTTCTTCTTCTTCTTCTTCTTCTTCTTCTTCTTCTTCTTCTTCTTCTTCTCGGGACCAACCCCCCTATTTTTCACCCAGTGAACATTGACGAAAAGTCACAAAAATTTGCACACCTCTAAAAATCGTGCCTCTCTACATTCTGGCTCTTTCTTATTTCTAAAATTAAAAAAAATTGGTGCGTCAGCGCCCCCCAAATGTACCAAAAATGCATTGAGAGATGGGAAATGACCCAAAAAAAATCTGATCGTAGAATCATGAAATTTGGCGCAGAGGTAGATGGTGACAAGAGAAGTAAAAAATATTATCACGGCAACGCCGTCCGCCCAACCAAATGTCGGCCATATTGCTTCAAAAATGGCTAAACATGACTTCGGAGTTTTTACAAACGTCGTACTTTTACGAACTCCTCCCAGGGCGTTGGCCCTAAAAAGCTGAAATTTGGTGAAAATGCTACTGAGGAGTGGGACATCAAAAGTTATCCAAATTACATTGATACCTCTCACGGTCTCTGTGCGGCGAAGCCGCAAACTGTAGCAAGAACTTCAGAAATCTCCCAAATTTAACATTTCTGCCGTTTGCGCAGATAAAGTCCGAATTGCGTCAAATTAGAATCAGTTGTTAAACTCTTTGCCCTAAACCTACTTGAAGTGAAATAAATTAATTTGGAGCCACAGCGCCCCCTACAGATTTTATATGGAGGTTAAATATTTAGTTTTGCGAAATTATATGAAATTTGACACACAACTCAATTTTGGCATCCCCATCAAAAAAGTCAATGAGACCCATGTCATAATTGTTATGGCGTTGCCGTAGCGATGACCAAAACCTCCCATGTTATTCCAATGGGGAAATCGCCAGAACATGTTTACACTTTAGACTTTCACGAACTCCTCTTAGGGCGTTAGACATATTAACCTGAAATTTGGTGAGACTCATCTTCAGGGGTGGACCATCAAAAGTTATCCACATTTTTATTCAAAGAGTCACGGTGTCTGTGCGGCAAAGCCGCACATTTTGCCAAGAATTCAAAATAAAATAGCTTTTTGATGGTAAAACAAAGGGGAGAAGATGTGACAGCGTCACAGATTCAGCAGTAGGCGTAGTAAAAGGACAATTGGGGCGCGTTAGCGCCCCCTCCTCTCGCGGCGTGGCGGCGGCGTGGCGAGGGCCGATCATTGCCGCTTGCGGCTATATTTATTATTATTATTAGGCCCGAGCCCCAGTAGGGCGGAGGGCCTATTGCTCCCGCAACGCTGCCAAAGGCAGCGTTGCAACTGTCTGACCAAACATACGGGCGCAGCCCGCATGTTTGGTGCCCCGTCGCCCCTGGCAAGTACAGTGAACTAGCCCATGCCGAAGGCATGGATCATGCATACTTACTCCTGCTATGACAGAAATAGTCAACAATTTGTGAATGGGCGTAGCCCATTCACTAATTGTTGACAACAGCAGCGCGAAGCGCTGCATTCCTCCAAAATCACTCCTGGCATTGTCCCGTACGCGAGAATCCATGCCGCAGGCATGGGCCATGCTTGTATCTGCTCAAATCAATGGAAGTCTATGGGGAGTGGGTGGGGCACCCCGACGGGAAAGGGAGTGACGAGCGCGTAAGCGCTCGTAATGATGATTCCACCCCATGGCGGCATCGGGAAGGCTTAGAGCTTTCAAACGATGTATAATTTGTTGTTATAGTGGAAACGGCTATATTGTTTTTGCTAAAAATATTATTATTTTTATTATTCTTCTTTCTTCTGCTCTTTGAGCTCTAATTTGACCCCCTGAACATGCTCAAAAACTCACCAAACTTTGCCCAAAATTCAGAATCCGCGAAAAATTTGATTTTTTCTGGGCCATTTCTTTTTTCGTCAAAAAATTGCGCGACAGCGCCACCGACAAAAGTCAAAATACATTGCGCCTATGGGAGACGCCCCGGGGTCGACTTTGCCGTAGAGCTACGCATTCCTCTCTTGAGGACAAAAAAAAAATGTTATTGTGGCCACGCCCCCAGACTTACCCTATGCTCGCCATCTTCCTTTGAAAATGAAAAAAAGCTGAGTTAGCCATTTTGTTCTCGTCAAACTTTGACAAACTCCTCCTAGGGCGTTTTGCCCACCGACTTCAAAATCGGCGTACGTCCTCTGGACAAGTGGGGCATCTAAAGTTATCCAATTTTTTGAGATACCTTTTACGGTTTGTGTGCGGCGCAGCCGCAAAGTTGGACAACTTATTTTGGAATATTGCAGCTCTAAAAATTGCTCCCATTTGATCAAAACCAGTCCGATTATGACCAAATTTGAATCAGTTGTTCAACTTTCTAGTTTGGACCAGTTTATCATGACAAAATTTAAATGGGCGCGATAGCGCCCCCTACAGAGTGACAGTTTAAATTAACATTGAAGGTCAAAAATTAGTTTTACCAAAATGTTCTAAACTTTACCCAAAATTCTATTTTGGCGTCCCGATCAAATTTATGCTTCACACTTTAATGAACTCATCTGTGGGCAATAGCTCGATCAAGCTCATATTTGGGGAAAATAATCTACACAAGCGGAGCATCAAAAGTTATCCATATTTTTATTCCAAGTGTCACGGTCTCTGTGCGGCGGCGCAGCAAATTTGACTGACATTTGTGTTCATTTGCACTGGATTGGCCATGTCCAATGTGTCCCCGTCTGTCAAGTTCTTTTTTAATTCAAAACACAATAAGGGCGCCATCTTTATCAAGTCGAAAGCGCAGAGTCGGAAGGCCGGCGGCCCGCGAGGGCCGTTGGATGCCGCTTGCGGCTTTAATTTTAAATGTTTTATGTTTTACGTTATGTTCGGCCCAGCCTGAGCGCCCAAATTCGGCCCGCGGCCCAAAATGAGTTTGACACCCCTGGTTTAGCACCTGGACCACTTGCTCTCCGTGTCTGAACAGATCCTGTCTTGACAATTCCTCTCCTGATAGTCTCTTGGGCAATAAAGCCTAACTTATTCTAATGATGAATTGTAATTCGATGGCACTTTTTATCTCTACAATACATTTATTGTTACGACCCTGTTCGAGCAGAGTCCGCCAGCGCTGCTAACCGACTCCATAAATTATCTGGTAATTGGAACGCTGCAAATATGTTAAATGATTCAGTAGGAAATTTCTGCGGTGATTACACTCAACAAGTTCAGAGCACTTATCTGAGGAGCATTAAAAGAACCATTACCGCGCGCAGATGACACCTTAAGGTGCTGGCGGCGCACGGCAGCGAAGGAACCGGAGGTGAGGCGCAGCGGGAATAATTGTCGCACATGGCCAAGTAAGGAGTAAATGGGAGCAGAGGAAGCATTAAGCAGCATGTTTAAAAATGAATTAAAGCGCTTGTACCGTTGGGCGTGAGACAAAGACGTGCAGTGAAGATTTGAAAGTGTTTTCTTCAAACTGTTAGCAAGAAGAAAGATATAACACTTCAATTTTGAGAATGGGGAATTAAACATTTAGCGTAAGACTCCCTTTGTGTAGGTTAGTGTTTGATGCACAAACAACAACATCCCTTAAAAATGGGGAGCTTCAGAAAAGAGCAACAAGAAAGTCGATTCAGAAGAATGTCTATGGAAAGAGAGCTGTTCAATACACACAATGTAAATGTCCAGTCGTTCAAAAAAGTGACAATCAAACTACTGGAGATGGCACTGGCACCGTTGACGTGATTGTCTGATCGTTTGAATTGAACTCTCTGCCCACCATTGTTGGAAACATTTTAGGTACAGGTACAACCCCTTTAAAATGTGCACTGTGAACTGCTGTTTAAAGGACACATATTATGCTAAATTGAACTGGAGTTGTATTTAGCTTCATTCATGCTAGTTGGTGACTGGTCCTCTCCCCTCCGACCATCAAAAACTCTTCTGCACCGTGTTCAAGTCCATAAATCATGACCAGACTCATTCTGTCAAATCAAGTTCATTACAACTGTGTGTCTGCATCAGCGTGTCGGAGGAAACCTTTGTAATTCCCTCTGCAGCCAGTAGATGTAGCCAAAAGTAAATTCCTGGTGTGGGAAATGCCTGACCAAATTAGTTTTTTATAAAGTTAACATTTTTTAGATCTAAAACATGAGGTGCCTAATCAGAAGTGATAAAGAGCATGTTTAAGGGACAACAAGGGACACAATACAAATAGTTGTCGTTTAATCGAAAATCCAACTGCAATTTCATGATCAGATGATAAGATAGTAGTAGTAGTTGAGTTGTTAACGCTCACGCTTCACAGCCAAAAGGTCGCAGGGTCGACCCGGGCCCTGGGTCTGGGTGGGTTTCCTCTGGGCTCCGGTTTTCCCCATCAATCCAAAATATGCGCCATATGTCAAGTCCTGACCAGGCCGAGCTCAAGATCTGGCGATGGGTCTGTGAGTGCGCTCTAATGCTCCTGACTGTTTGCCCCATTGGCACTGATGGATGGGTCAAATGCATAAGAATTGAATTTCCCTCATGAGGATTTAATAAAATATTCCTTAACTTAAGCTTAAAACCGTTAATTCCATTAAAACATGTGAAAAAAGAACATAAATAAGACAAAAGTCGATGTTGTCCTGCAGTTTTATGGTCTTGATCTATGTCTGAACTATTAGAAACACCACAATGCAGAAACTAACTATTAAATACACTACTTTGTATTGAAAATGGCATTCTATTGTATTGTTTAGTTATCAAAATCAGTATCAAAAGTGTGACATATTGGTATTGTGAGTATGATTTCAGACACAATAGAATAGTGTGATACAGCCCTTCATAGCTTCATATTCTTATTCTCATGTTATGACAAGTCTCCCTGATCACATCCCCGACACCTCAGGAATGAAACCCTCCTCTGTCATGTACCAGGTCCCCTCAGAAGGGCCCCGGTCCAATAATGTGCTCCTGACAGGCTCCTCGTCTGCATAATGGCCCCCCTGTCAGAGCGGGTCGGGAGGCGTGCGGAGGGTTGGGTGGTGGTGGTGGTGGTGGGGGGCGTGAAGAATTTCCTCTGAAGTCACCGTTGTCATTGCGCGGCGCCTTGTATTTAGCCCTGTCACCTGCAATTAGCGTCAGGCGCGGAGTGGCCCGGCACTGGTTTAACGGCATGATGAGCTGTCAGCCGCTGGGCTTCCTCCATCACTCACCTGCCCCGGCCCCCGAAGCCCCCCGGCCCCCCCACCACACCAGGGACACCTGTTATACTCACAGTGCATGTCTGAGCTGGTTTAAAGGGGCACTCTGGAACTTTTCTGGTGGAAGGCGGAAGTGGGTAAGTTGGTAAAGAAGGCACAAATATCCACCAGTAAGATTTGTATTGTGTGTTTATCAGGGTCATAACTAATCGATCGATGATATATTTATAAGAAGCACTTAAAGGTTGAATGGACGATTTTTTTTGGCCCAAATCTGAGTCTTATTTCCTCATGGAGTGGAAGGCCCATTAGTCCTGCCACGTATCAATCATAAAACGCACCTATCGCTCACCTGCAGCCACGTGTGGCTCGTCCCATATTTCCGCGTGTCTAAGCGCATTGATCTATCATAATATAGTTCCCTCAGTGTACGGGGCAAAATGAAGATGGAGAAAGACTGTTCAAGCTGACTCAGAAGAAGACAGAAATCTACGGGAGACGAGAGATGTGATGTGATCCATCGCGCTAATAAACAAACGCACGTGTGTGTTGTATCAGTCCACACGGGGGAGTGGCATGTGCACGGGGGAGTGGCATGAGCACGGGGGAGTGGCATGTGCACGGGGAGTGGCATGTGCACGGGGGAGTGGCATGAGCACGGGGGAGTGGCATGTGCACGGGGGAGTGGCATGTGCACGGGGGAGTGGCATGTGCACTTCCACCTGCGTTCTCAAATCGCCAAAAAATCGTCCATTGCGCCTTTAAATGAAGGCATATTACATCAAAAAATATATAAATATATAAATCTGCAATATCAAGTTGGTATATTTAATTAGTTTGAATTGAATTAGATTATTTTTTGCGTGTGCCAACAGACATGTTGATACATGAACAATTACTATTTCACACAAATCACTCTACTTTATCTCATATTTTAGCAGCTAGACTTTACCCTCGTTCTCCACTTAATTCCTCAACTGGAAATGCCACCACAGGAAGTGCAGACCCAACAAGAGGCAAAATGGGCGGGGCCGAAGAAGGTGAATAGGTATTTCATTCAGTCCCCAATAATTATTGCATCAGCCTCTGTGCAGATTATTTTCAAAGCTTTCCTCTCTACATCTATTATACATGATTTTAGTCATATTTGGTGATGGACACGTCCTTGGTAACCACAGGAGGGGCTTAACAAACTCTGACTCGGCTTTTCTTTTGCTCAGAAACAAAGTAGGCCTGTACTTTGTCAAGGTAGGATTATACTTCACTTCTCTCCTCTGGCTCCTACAGTGAGATCTTCCTCCTGCTCCTCCTCCTCTTCCTCCTGCTCCTCCTCCTCCTCCTCTTGCTCCTCCTCCTCCTCCTCTCCTCCTGTGGATGAGGTCCAGCGCTGCATTTGTGAGTGTCATGTGATCAGTACTTTGGAGCAAAGGGAAAGTGAAAACCTGCTCGTATTGTGATTATAGCTCGCTGTAAAACTTGTGTTTACATTGCGTGGTCCCCCAAGGGCCTCTTGTGAGTTAACGCACTATGTGCCCCAAGCACCTAGTGTGTTATAGGAGGCAAATAGAAATATTTGCAATACTTATTTATTTGCAGCAATAACATGTTAATAAATTATCTAAAAATCATATAATGTGATTTCCGTTAAAAAAAATGGAATATTCTGTCTCTCACAGTGGAACTGCAACTACGATGAACATTTCAGACCCTCCATCATTTCTAAGTGGGAGAACAGCAAAATTGCAGGGTGATCAAACATTCATTTGTTGTCCAGAATAATGAGTGGAATAAACAGCTTTTCTCTGTGTTTAGGCCAACTTCTGTTTTAATGTGATAATCTCTCTTTACTCTCAGATTGTGTAGAGATAATTATTCCTGTGACAAGTGGAAGTTTTATAAATACCATGGATGGCGCAGAGAGCAGCCTATTCACTGCGGAGTGAAGCAAGCTTTATAAATGAGGCCCCCTCACCTGCTTGTCACCGTGGATTCAAATAAGTTGAGGAACATTCTAGTCAAAGCAATAACATCTCCACAAGAAGAGTAGAATAGTGCACCTTTAAGTGAGTTATAAGTATAGTTGGGTTTATTGAGCTGTTTTTTTTTTTTACTTTCGAACACCTTAGTGTTGGTATTTCACATGACACATGACAACTGAGAAGATATTTTAATAAGATAAGATAAGATATTCCTTTAATGTCCCGCATGGGGAAATTTCATTGATGCAACGTCGGTAGATACTTAGATGATTAGATAGATAGATTAGTTGGTTGGTTCTAGCTCCGAGCTAGCATACATCACAACGACATGACAAAAATACTCAATATTCCAGCCGAGCAAAGTCAAAAACAGTTGAAATAAAAACGATTCCAGCGCGTGTCCCTATCGTACAGTAAAATAGAAAAAAATAGTCGGAGATTTTGTGTTTTTTATGTTTGAAAAACACTCTCAATAGAAGATCTCCTATAAACAAAACCTCCCATTACCCAACAAGGGATGGAGGGGAAAAATAATAAAGATAAAATAAATGATAAATAAATACATAAATACCATTGCATGTGGTCATGACAGTAATTGCACATAAATATGTGTCACAACGGCACATGAATTTCACAGTAATTGCACATGAATTGCGACAGTAATTGCATATGACGGAATTGCACATGGTTAGGTCAGTATTGCGAGTGTTCATGACTAACAGTGTTTGTTATAAAGTCTGACAGCAGCAGGAAGGAAAGACCTGTGAAACCTTTCCTTCACACAGCGAGGGTGGATCAGTCTCTCACTGAAGCTGCTCTCCAGATCAGTCAGGGTGTCCTGCAGGGGGTGGTACTCATGGTCCAGCATAGATGTGAATCTAGCCAGGACCCTTCTGTCCCCCACCTCCTGCACCGAGTCCAGAGCACAGCCCAGGACGGAGCTGGACTTCTTGATGACTTTGTCCAGCTTCTTCCTCTCCCTCTCTGTGATGCTGCTGCTCCAGCATGTCACACCTACAGGAGCTGATGCCACCACAGAGTCGTATAAGGTCTTCAGGAGTGGCCCTGTCACTCCAAAAGACCTGAGTTTCCTCAGGAGGTAGAGCCGACTCTGGCTCTTCCTGTACAGTGCGTCTGTGTTATGAGTCCAGTCCAGTTTGTGGTTCAGATAAACACCAGGTACTTGTATGAGTCACTCTCTCAATGTCCCTTCCCTGGAAGTTCACTAGTGAGGGGGCAGTGGAGTGGCGTCTGCGGAAGTCCACCACCATCTCCTTGGTCTTCCCCGCGTTGATGAGGAGGTGGTGCCACAAAGTCCTGCTCCAGTCCTCTGTACTCTTGCAGGACACAGCTGTCCGTGTCATGTCTGAAATCTGCAGTGTAAAGGGTGAAGAGAAAGGGCGCAAGGACAGTGCCCTGGGGCGCCCCCACACTGCAGGTCCGAGTGTCAGACACACAGTTCCGGGCTCTCACAAACTGGGGTCGGTCTGTGAGGTGCTCCAGGATCCACTCTGCCAGGTCATACTCCACACCAGTAGTCTTCAGCTTGTCCCTCAGGAGCAGCGGCTGGATGGTGTTGAAGGCGCTGGAAAGATCGAAGAACAGAATCCTCACAGAGCTGCCAGGCTTTTCCTGGTGAGAGAGAGAGCGGTGCAGCAGGGAGATGACGGCGTCCTCTACTCCGATGCCAGGCCGGTATGCAAACTGCAGCGGGTCCATGGCTGAGCTCACTGTGGAGCGGAGATGGTCCAGGACTAGCCGCTCCAGTGTCTTCATCAGGTGGGACGTGAGAGCCACTGGCCTGAAGCTGTTGAGGTCTTTGGCGCGCGGTGTCTTAGGCACAGGTACCAGACAGGAGGTCTTCCAGACCTGTGGTACCACCCTCAGCTTCAGGCTCATGTTGAAGACATGCTCCATAACTCCACACAGTTCATCTGCACAGGACTTAAGGAGCCTGGGGCTGATGCCGTCAGGTCCTGCTGCCTTCCTCACTTTAATCCTCTTCAGCTCACTCCTCACCTGTGCTGCTGTGACAGTCAGTGGTTGGCAGGGGGACTGTGTGCTGAGGGGATGGGTGAGTCCAGGCGAAGTGGGGAGCTGATGGTCCGGGGGGCAGAAGTGAAGAGGAACAGATGCAGGGCATTGTCCAGCTGTGGAAGAGGGAGCATGCAGCTGTGCAGGGGGAGCACAGTCCTCAGCTCCTCCTTGTTCCCTGACCTGAAGGCTCTCTTCTTCTCCTTCAGCAGAGCCTTCAGTTCACGGTTAATCCATGGCTTGTTGTTTGGAAAACACCGCACCATCCGAGAGGGAACAATGTTCTCAAAACAGAAGTTGATGTAGTCCGTGATGCACTCTGTGATGGTGTTGATGTCCTCCCCATGGCCATAAAGCTCAGTCCAGACAGTGGTGCTGAAGCAGTCCCCCAGAGCCTCCTCGCTCTCAGCAGACCACATCCTCACCTCACGGGACACCACAGGCTGCCTGCGCACGATGGGTTCATACACAGGCCTCAGATGTACAAGGTTGTGGTCCGAGCTGCCCAGGGGAGGGAGGGGGGAAGAGGAATAAGCCTCCTTGGTGTTGGCAAAAAACAAGTCCAATGTTCTATTCTCTCTGGTGGGGCAGGTAACATACTGGGTGTATGTTGGTAGGACAGAAGAGGGAGAACCGTGGTTAAAGTCACCAGAGACGAGGAAGAGAGCCTGTGGGTGCTGTGTTTGCAGCCTACAAGTGCAGGAGAGCAGTGCTTCACAAGCATCTTCAGCATTGGCAGACGGGGCCACATAGACTGCGATCAAAATCACATGTGACAACTCCCGGGGCAGATAATATGGCCTCATGCCAATAGCCAATAGTTCAATGTCTTTGTCACACAGCTGCTGCTTTACTGTGCAGTGTTCGGGTTTGGACCAGCTCGTGTTCACATACACCGCCAGACCTACACCTCTTCAAAAAATCAAGACGCTGCTGTCCCTATAAATCCTCTGGGACCGCATGAGGCTCGCTATTTCCGTCATTTTATTTTGAAGGGACATCACGTTACCCATGACTACGGCGGGAACCGGCTTTCTATTTCCTCCTCTCTTGTCTCGGAGTTTACGTCCAGCCCTTCTGCTTCGCTGCGTTTTCCTTAGGATGTTCGTCGGGATAACGTGACGATCTCCGGGTAAGACGACTGTTCTCCGCAGTTTCATGAGTTCCTCCTTTGTGTAAACGCGGTACGGCGCCGGCCGGGGGGCGTGGGGGGGCCGGGGGGGCTCGGAGCCGAGGCACATCGCGACAACACAACAAAAACACTCAATCCAGCCGAACAAAGTCAAAACAAGTTGAATTAAAGTGATTCCAGTGCGTGTCCCGATCGTTCCTCTTTTATATAAACGTGTACCGCGGCACACCGTACTTTAGCGGCGGCCGGACGGCACGGGGGGCCGGGGGCTAGCTCGGAGCTAGCATACATCACAACGACATGACAAAAATACTCAATATTCCAGCCGAACAAAGTCAAAAACAGTTGAAATAAAAACGATTCCAGCCCGTGTCCCTATCGTACAGTAAAATAGAAAAAAATATTTACAAATTACAGAAGATAAAAAACAAGTGTGAAAAAAGTGTGAGAAAAGAGCGGAGCGTTTACACCGGGCTGCCAGCTGTGACGGCGCCTTTGTGACTAAAAAGCATATAATAATGCACTTTTTCTCCACACAAGATGTAATAATAATCTGGAATGAAATTGCCATATTATAAAGTTGTATTCTGTTAGCTTAATAGCATTAGCGGTTGTGTTTCGGTTGTGTTTCAGGAACTGTGCTGCCACTATTAGCGCTTGGGGCTTACGTTTGCTATTTGTGCAACCTTTGGTGGTCTCCCGTGTGTGTAATATCTGCCGGGCCCAGGTAGCGTAGTTGCCATGGTGATGGTAATTACAAAAGCGTCATTAACTTGCCAGTGCCAGTTTTGCCAGTCAAAGGAGTCTTCATTTTAACTGGATTTACATATTGAGGAAATGAACAGCACGAGCACGAGACCAGTGTCATTTACCAGCACCAAGACAGCACTATAATATATAAGTGAGCAATAGTTTGGGGTTCAAAGGCTAGCTGTATGCATAACTGGTTATGAAATATGAAAAAATAATAAAACATGAGTGACATGACATAACAGAACAAATAAAAGCATGTGTAGAGCTATTATTTGTATTAAAGGACACATTGTGTTTTTTTTGCCCTTATGTCCCATGTGAACATCATGAGTTCCGATTTCAGAGCGTTCCAACTGATGTAACTCGGATGTTAACAAATTGAAGAAATGCAATGGTTTGCAAGTCAGATTTGACTTGTTTGGTTTAACCACTCAAAACTACTATTTATGGTTATCATTAATGTAAAATTTTAGTTGATCTCTAGATGTGAGGGAGTAACTCAACCAATGATTTACCAGTTTAAGTGGCATTCCAGGGAATTTATTCAAGTCAGAGGTGGGAAAATCCTAGTTACCAGTTTCCTGGAACGCACCAATAGTCTTGAACTACAAAATAAGTAGATTATTTTACATTTTGTTTATTGTAAATTGCAATATAAATAGCTTTGTAATAGAAACAGATCCATTGACTTCTTGTTTATAACTGCAGAAATGATAAGCCCCGCCTCTTCATAGTGACATTTCACTGTAACAAGCAGCAGATTGTCATTTATGTGTTTTGATTTTTAAAAAGTGGCTACGTGACATTTTAGAATTCTACGTGTGTAATTCTGGGTCTTCAGTTTTCAAATAATCACAGTTAATTGCTGGAATGTGGGCGGCGATAGGGGGTAGGTGAAAACCGTGATTTTCTGAGTACTCAAGCCTCAGGTGCAGGACAAAACAGGATGAACTAAAACATGCAGGAATCAATCAAAACACAACTTTGTTTGAGTACACTAATGACGAGGAAACACATGTGGTCCTGTTACTAAGAAGTATTTATTATATTTATTGTGCTGTCCAGCATTTGAAAACTCCATAAAGAGCGTGCTGCCTGGTGGTCGAGTGGTTAAGTCTGCAGCACACTTGCCAGGCTCTATGTGAAGTTCAAATCCTGACTGTATGTCCTCCCTTCTCTCTCATCCCCATTTCATGCTTAGTTGGGCCATCTAATAAAGTCTGCAGGCAAAATAATGATAAAAAATCCATATATAAGCTCTACATAAAGAGCATCAGGTTCCATCAGGTTTTATTTTCATAGAAAATATTTTAGATTAGTGTCCTTAGTGCCAACGGCGTCCACACTGAATCAATGGATCCATTTCTATTATGTGGTGAAATAATGAAGACCGTTGCAATGTCATAAACTAACTGTTTAATGGAAGGTAGAACTCACAGTGATCAGAAAGTAGTCCCTGACTGAGAGCTTCTCAGAAAATGAATCATCCCATGACCAAACAAGTCGGTTTGATAAACTTTATTGAGTCTTGACAGGAACACAAAGTGTGCAATGAATGAAAATGTCTTATTGAGCAGCTTAAATTTGGCCACAGTGATTTAGTCCAACGCTGTGGCGAAGGAATCTTTCACACGCTTGAGTCGTGGACACTCAGCTCAGATCAACTCATCAGGACAAGTAGCGGTCTTGCAATCAGAAGAGAACGTGTGACTCCACAGACGAGCTGGACATGTCCACATGAGGAGGACATGTCCACATGAGGAGGATATGTCCACATGAGAAGGACATGTCCACATGAGGAGGATATGTCCACATGAGAAGGACATGTCCACATGAGGAGGACATGTCCACATGAGGAGGACATATGTCCACATGAGAAGGACATGTCCACATGAGGAGGACATGTCCACATGAGGAGGACTTGTGCTACTTAAATGGCAACGACAAAATTATTCTGATATAATCGGTCAAGACGCATATTCTTCATTTCCTCGTTCGAACGCGACGAGAGCCTGAGCCAAAGCCACGCCCACCCCGCATCCTTTAAGTTCATCTACCAGTCGATCTCATGGATCTATGGTCGATCTCATGGATCTATGGTCGATCTCATGGCTCTATGGTCGATCTCATAGATCTATGGTCGATCTCATGGCTCTATGGTCGATCTCATGGATCTATGGTCGATCTCATGGCTCTATGGTCGATCTCATAGATCTATGGTCGATCTCATGGATCTATGGTCGATCTCATGGATCTATGGTCGATCTCATGGTTCTATGGTCGATGTCATGGATCTATGGTCGATCTCATGGATCTATGGTCGATCTCATGGATCTATGGTCGATCTCATGGATCTATGGTCGATCTCATGGTTCTATGGTCGATGTCATGGATCTATGGTCGATCTCATGGCTCTATGGTCGATCTCATGGATCTATGGTCGATCTCATGGTTCTATGGTCGATGTCATGGATCTATGGTCGATCTCATGGATCTATGGTCGATCTCATGGCTCTATGGTCGATCTCATGGATCTATGGTCGATCTCATGGCTCTATGGTCGATCTCATGGATCTATGGTCGATCTCATGGCTCTATGGTCGATCTCATGGATCTATGGTCGATCTCATGGCTCTATGGTCGATCTCATGGATCTATGGTCGATCTCATGGATCTATGGTCGATCTCATGGTTCTATGGTCGATGTCATGGATCTATGGTCGATCTCATGGCTCTATGGTCGATCTCATGGATCTATGGTCGATCTCATGGATCTATGGTCGATCTCATGGTTCTATGGTCGATGTCATGGATCTATGGTCGATCTCATGGATCTATGGTCGATCTCATGGCTCTATGGTCGATCTCATGGATCTATGGTCGATCACATGGCTCTATGGTCGATCTCATGGATCTATGGTCGATCTCATGGATCTATGGTCGATCTCATGGCTCTATGGTCGATCTCATGGATCTATGGTCGATCTCATGGCTCTATGGTCGATCTCATGGATCTATGGTCGATGTCATGGATCTATGGTCGATCTCATGGATCTATGGTCGATCTCATGGTTCTATGGTCGATGTCATGGATCTATGGTCGATCTCATGGATCTATGGTCGATCTCATGGCTCTATGGTCGATCTCATGGATCTATGGTCGATCTCATGGCTCTATGGTCGATCTCATGGATCTATGGTCGATCTCATGGCTCTATGGTCGATCTCATGGATCTATGGTCGATCTCATGGCTCTATGGTCGATCTCATGGATCTATGGTCGATCTCATGGATCTATGGTCGATCTCATGGTTCTATGGTCGATGTCATGGATCTATGGTCGATCTCATGGCTCTATGGTCGATCTCATGGATCTATGGTCGATCTCATGGATCTATGGTCGATCTCATGGTTCTATGGTCGATGTCATGGATCTATGGTCGATCTCATGGATCTATGGTCGATCTCATGGCTCTATGGTCGATCTCATGGATCTATGGTCGATCACATGGCTCTATGGTCGATCTCATGGATCTATGGTCGATCTCATGGATCTATGGTCGATCTCATGGCTCTATGGTCGATCTCATGGATCTATGGTCGATCTCATGGCTCTATGGTCGATCTCATGGATCTATGGTCGATCTCATGGCTCTATGGTCGATCTCATGGATCTATGGTCGATGTCATGGATCTATGGTCGATCTCATGGCTCTATGGTTGATGTCATGGATCTATGGTCGATCTCATGGATCTATGGTCGATCTAGGAGCCGTGAGTTGCAAGAGTTTTAAAGCTCTGACGTTCTGACACAAGTGATCTAACTCGGTGTCGGAGTTGCTGGTGCAGAATACATTTGTATTTGTTATTTTTATTGAGGTTTTGGCCAAATTATTTTTGGGGGGATCTCCGTTTTTTGTTGTCGGCGGGGTCGCAAAACAACTTATTAAAAAACTAACTGTCAGATTGCACATATCTAGTTATGGATCATATCTCTGTCATTTCTAGGCCTATCCGCATGACACAAAAATGGTCACATAGTTCAACACCTTCAGCAGAAATAAACAAAAGTTAAATGACATTTTCACGATGGCCTCAGGAAGTGGCGCCAATATTCAACCCCAAAACTGTGACAGTCTTAAATAAATAATAAATAATACTCACTCCGTAGCAAATCATAAGGTTCAACTTTTGTGTATTTCTATTTTATACATATAGTTAAAAAACATTAAATCTACCATACAATTACATAGGCCCTCATGATATCAAATTCTACAACACAAACGCAACATATTCAATAAACTACTCTTTACGCCTCATTTCTTTGTCTAAATCTCTAAAAATGACAGTCTTTATCGAGAATTGAACAAGCTATTCTTACGTATCCCCTGTAAAATGGCAGTTATTGTTAACTCGGCGATGATGGACAGTGCGGCGTGTGAAGAGTCAGAGGTTTGAACCAGAGCCACTCGACACCATTGAGCTGCAGCTCAATGACTGCACATTTTCATTACTGTTAATAGTTGTGAGCAGCAGCAGCAGCACAGGTTTAAACAGCGGAACAAATGAAATGAATTATGGGCTCATAATGAAAGTGAATTTCCTCTTGATTATCTCTGGGGTCACTGGGGCCCCAGTGCCTCATGAGGGCCGTGCTGTGAGTGTGCAGAGCAGACCAGTGTTGCACTCACTACAGTGGAACAAACAGAAGAGATAGAGCTGTATTTTCTATGAATAAACCAACATATAAACCGTAATAACATGTACAATACAAGACAGAGAAAAATGGAGAGTAAGATAAACTGTTAAAACAGTGAAACATTTATGTAAGCATAATTTTTTTTATTATAATTTATTTTCTGATACTTCCATTTTGTTTTATTTCCATTTTTACTCATGTGTCTGTTCAAAAAGACACATCTGAAGCTAAATATTGGCCAATGTTTGTGTTTTCTTTCACAGTATTGGCCTATACTGATAAATGAGAAACCCCACTGATATCCCCGATACCGATACTGGGACTGATATCGCCCATCATCGCTTTCCCCTGACATGCTGTAATGTATTGATCATGTATGGACTCAACACCACAGAAGATCTACCGTCACAAAACTGGAAAATACTGTGTTTTTTCTGAGGCTCAGAGGGAGAGGACTCACTAAACGCTGAACAGGATTCCTCAAAGAAGTGTGAGTGACGCTAAATACGACTCCAGGTGTGTTTATGATGAGGGAACAATGTTAGAACATGGTTAAAAGCTCAACAACATGGTCCTTTTCATTCTTTCTGTGTGTGTGTGTGGGGGCCTGTAGTTCTGGGGGCCCGCCGGCCGCTCGGCCAGTCCGCGCTCCACGCCGCACACGGCTCCACTCTCCACATCATTCATCACCGCACTGCACTGTTGTGACTCAGAGCCAGCTGCTTGATAAATGACCCACTGAACCACGCGCTCGGAGCCAAAGGCTGCAGACCAACACCACCTACGAGAGGAGACCCACGAGCCGGGCACCACACACATCTGCAGGGGTGGTGCCACGGGGCCATCCTCCTGGTGCTCCTGATCGTGAACTGGTGGTCGTTCACTGCTCCTACTGGGTGGGCTCATCCGCGCTGAGGATGGGGCAAAAGCAGAAGAAAATCAACAAAGGAAGTGCTTAAAGGTGCTCAGTTTGACAGTTTGGCATTAAACTGATCCATCTTGCATTCACTCAATACAAAGTTGTTTTTATTGCTTAAAGAAATTGAGCGGTGTCACCTCTCCACAGAGCTGGCTGGTAATTTGGTCATGTGGCATCACCTGCATGTCTCCATGGCAATAGATGGAATTTGATTAGAAGCTGGGCTAGGTTTTAGTCCTGAAATGGCATCTCTCACTTTGAAAAGCTGCAGAGCCAGGTTCATTTTGTGCCAGAAAAAGTAATTAATTAAAACTCTGTTAATGAATTAAAAAAAAAAAAAAAAAAAAAGTGTAGTACAAAGGAATGGTCCAAGAAATAGTCAAGGTAAGAGTAAGAGTAACTATCTGGTGTTTCAACTGGTTAATAAAATATATATAATTTGAAGTTATTGTAATTGGAAGAATAATAAATCATTCAAAAACTCTATACGAAAAAAGGAATCAAAACACTCAATTAAGACTTTTTTAGTCTTCCATACGAACCTACCACCAATATAAACAATGACAGCAATCCCCAATCATGCACTGTTGAATCCTAGAAGGCGTCGTGATTATTTTGGGATGTTACACCGTCCAATCAGAGCGCAGTCTAATCACACGAGAAGAGAAGAGCAAAAAGACAAGAGCCGGTCAGAAAGCACACATCCCGGAGGACAGCTTAACGCCGAGCTAATAATCAGTTTGTGCGCCGCTGATTACGGGCTAATCACGAGGCGCCAACGGGAAGACGCGCTCCGTCTCTGGCCCCGCCCCCCTCCCAGCGCGTCACGTGACCACCGCGAGCCAGACCGGCGCTTCCCTGTGGCGGTGTGTGTTGATGATATTTACAGTGGATTATTAACGTGGCTAATTTCCTCCAAATGTCAGAGTACACACAGAGTAGACACAGAGTACACACACAAACAAGGCGAAGATGAAGAATGATGAATGAAGACTTGAGAGGGGAATTTTAAACAGTTTGTGAATTCTGTTTTTTTGTAAATGGACTTGAAGTTGAGTGGATTGTGTAAAGATAAAAGAGTTCAGATGAAAACACAACTATACAAAGAATGATCTACAAGCTTTACCTGTGATTGCTTTTTGAAATACAAATGAAGATAAAAACAGTATGACCAGAAATACACTTAAATGACACTTAAAGAGCAGAATGGTCACAATGAGGACCGACTTGAAAGAAAACTTCACTGTACACTTTCACGAGTAGGTAATAACATGTACTTTGGTTGAATATTGTAATTTTTCCTTCTTCCGTTTTTCCCCTCCTTTTTTCCTCTTTTCTTTCTTGTACAAAATGAGAAAATAGAAAACCAGGTTCAGTGAAGAAGCAGCGACAGCAAAAGCATCAAAACAATGTGGTTTAAAGAGTTCCTTAGAAACAGATTATTTCCTTTTTAAAAAGGGATTGAGAGCGTGCGGAGCATAATTAGAATGAGTGAAAGCCGTAAAATGGCAAAAATTAAAAAAAATGCTATAGACTTTGAATAACTGTCACTTTTAAGTTCAGTTTAAGTTTCATAAATGTCCATCGCCATTGAAGCCTGGGCAGTTGGCTTAGTTTCTTTTTCTCTGCTCCTGAAAGTCCAAAGGTTCATCTACATCCATTGTTTCCATTGCTGGAGTTTAA
Organism: Eucyclogobius newberryi; assembly: GCF_026437365.1. Classification (NCBI taxonomy): domain Eukaryota; kingdom Metazoa; phylum Chordata; class Actinopteri; order Gobiiformes; family Gobiidae; genus Eucyclogobius; species Eucyclogobius newberryi. The sequence goes on from NW_027315790.1 coordinate 5,104,164, forward strand.
AGTCCCAGATTCCTTGTATTAAAACCTAGTGGCAGTGCCTTTAACATCAGTCCAGTATTTATGAACAATCCCAAAACACATGACAGCGAAGGGGTTTTTGTTCAACCTTAAGTTCCGGAGCAAAAGAAAATGGAATTGAGTCAAATAAAACTTCTTCAACGTTTGTCTTGTTGACAGAACTCCATTTTCTTTTACTTTGAGATGGTTTTATAAAATACAGTGATACATTTTTCCAACAGAATTATTTTCTGGCCCTCCTTTAAGTCGACTGTCGGTGATAATGTTCCCATTCTACATCTGTTATAACAGCATTTATACTTGTTGTAGTATATCTAGTGGCTGTTGAGTAATACATTTAATTTGTTTAGATATTATTTCCCTTGAGAGTTCTGATTAATATGCTTTCATAATATCAAAGAGTTATAATGGTCACTGTTCCCTTATTTCTTGGCTGTTACAACTCAGTATTTGTTAGTAAAAAAAAGTACTTGTTTCTTTAAGTAAAACGGTTTCTTTGGTATAAAAATGTTTGAATTGAATTTCTTTTATAATCTTGTGAAGAAAAAAATTCAAATAAATCCAGTCGATGTAATCCAGACCTTAAATCTTCGACCAGCGCTGTTTGGTCCAGAAGTTTCATCATAAACAACATCTTACGATTGTAACATTTGTGTTTAGTTTGTTTGTTCGGATTAGCTCTTCCCTGATAGTAGTGTTTTTTTGTCTGCTAGAATGGCGCTAAATGTTTTTCCATTAAGACGCATACTCTGGGTCTAAATGAAATTGTAATGTATATTTATATGTTTATCTTAGACCTACATTTTTGCTATTCTAGAAATAGGATTTGCCAATGTAAGAAATATGTGTTGGACAAAAAGAAGTTTAATCAATATATACATTCTAGCCATTATAACTCACTTAAGATCATAGTTATTTTTGCTGCTATTATCATGACAATTGTGGCCACACTTCACTGAACATTACAGCCGCAGAGGTACAAATACACGTTCTTTCCAGAGGCAGTAATGCAGTCCATTTTCCTGGTGAGAAATGCACTTGCCGTTCGCTCTGCAGAGAAAATGGCCCTATCTTTAATTAAAGCACTCAGAACAGCGCCTGGAGACATTATGCTCCGTCTGAATGTAATAATAAAGCAGGGTTAGAATATGAACAAGCCTATGTGACACAAAATGGCAGTTCTAACCATTTAGGCAAAACAGATTGTTCTCATCAGCATAATTTGTTTTAGCTATTTCTTTTTTGCTTTTCCACAAATGCAATATTGGGGCCAATTCCATGACTGCTAGCTGCTACTGCTCTCAAAATATTGGAAGACATACGGTATATCAAAGGCAAAATACTATATTTAATGTTGTCTTGAATCAGGTTTAAACAGGGTAAAAACAAATGTAGCAGTTAGAGACAAAGCTGGTGAGGAAATCAAAATAAAGTTGAGCCTCAAGTCAAGAGCTGTGTGTGAAAATGTACTATTCATAATCGACATTTCACAGATAATGGCACGGCAAAAAGCAAGCAAAGTAAGCCAAATATCAACCGTACCAAACCATTGTCCTATTCTGAACAGTCCACACACCTCTTGATATGTTCTAATGGCTTGTTTCCACTGGGTTTGTGTGGATTTGTACAGTCCTGTCTTAAGTGAACCGTACCGGCCCTTTAAATGGTCTAAAGCTGAGGTCTGGCTTCCGATTGAGAGCGAGAAGATTGGATAAGAGAGAACGTAAAACAGCAAAAAGCAGAAATACAGACATTTCTCACCAAACAATGACATGATCTTGTGATAAACGTTCATATTTCCAGTGACGATAACTTAGATGTTGAGGCCACATGCTTAGCAAAACAAAGCGAGCCCACATTACCGACCGCTGTTTCCTGGTTGTTGCCTCGTGTCAAGATAAAACGATATCTCCAGTGTATAATGCAACTGACGTCTGCCAAACCCAGTGCATCAAACAGAGACATGAGAAAATGCCTCTTGCTCGACTTCATGCAGATAAGTTTAAAGTCATACTGTGGAACATCTGATGAGACCAGCAGATCGTGGACTCTCCAACAAAGAAGTTATCAAATTTTCTGGCTTATAAATTGCCGGAAAATACGGAGTAAGAGTCGCACCAGCCAAAAATGCATAATAGAGAAGAAAAAAACCCATATGTGACTGCCGGGGCCAATCCAGTTACATGTCTACCCGGAGACATTTTGAGTTATTCTGAAAGTGTGAATTCAAAGCTTTCCAATGATGTCTCACTCATGTAGATCTGATAATATTTGAGTAAGTTGTGGAATGTATACAACTCTCAAACCCATTCACTGAGAAAACGGCTTCCAAAGTTTCTCACCGGAGTGAGCCCAGAGTCACAGGGGGCGGGGCTCATTTGCATCTCATTGAGATAAGCCCTCCCCCCTGTCACACTGACACCATCTTCCCCCTACAGCTGTCACTGAAGACTCAAGAGGAGTGTTGTTATTGATGGTAACTGGACTTGAATCAGAATTAGAAGTTACTATATTAAAATGGAAATACTTTGATTACAAAAGGCCCTGAATAGAATCAAAGAATCAGAATGAGAATAGGGTTCATTGCATTTGTCGATAAACATAATTCACAGGTGATTCAGTGCAACACAAACAACAAAAGATAAGATAAGATAGCCTTTAATGTTACAACACAGTAGATACAGGGGGAAAGGACAGATCACTTACAGGAAGTTTAAAAAACACTCTTAATAGAAGAACTCTTATAAACAGATGCCAGGGCCAGGTATACGAACTGCAACGGGTCCATGGCTTTGAATATATGAGATATGAGATAATAGATATGATATGTACACCACCAGAGTCTAATTACATCAGAGATCACATCCTCATCCTCTTCTTCCTCTGTGCACTCTTCTGTGCTGTGACTCTCGGCTCTTGGCATCAAAGCTGTAAACAAATAACAGGACATTTAAGAAATGGCTAACTATTTCACATAAAACACTCATTAACTATTTTTTTTTTTTTTAACACAATGTGAGAGTTTCAATATAAATACCTGAAGTGCTGATAACTCTTGATCTTTGGAAGCCGTCTGAAGAAGGGACTCAGATGCTTCTGCCAGTCCAAGTTCTTGACAAACACTTTGCCATCCGCCGTTCCAACAAGCTGTGGGATACTGAGGTGAGACTCAGGAGAGCTGTTTTCCACTCCCTGATGACAAGGGCGACACTGTAAAAAAATGAGAACAGAAGAAACATATCTTAAGCAGAGAGCAGCACTGAAGTTTTGCCAGGCTAATGTTTACACATTACAGTAGTCAAATAATATAAACTAACCTCAGCGATGTCTTCCAAAGTGTCAACCCTGGTCTTCATGTATGCTCGCTTGATAATCTGATGATCTGAACGTGGCCTGCAGCTTCTGATGTGTGGGAGAAGCTGTTTCCACAGTGATCTGAAGCTTGATGCACAAACTGCAGGCTCTCCTGAAAAACAGATGTTGCTTATGGTTAATTATACTCTAATCATTAAAACACGAAAATCACCAAAATAATGTTTTACACTTACCACGCTCCTTAGCAGACTTCACGTAGAGACAGGTCATGTCAGTCAGGGTGTCTTTGCCAATTCTGAAAAGGGGGATAAAAGGATTAGGGTTAACAGTAATATGGGAATAACACGCTTCACAGATAACAGTTCACATTGTGACGTTAACGGTGTATTTAAGATGAAAAACGCGGAGATATTGGGACATCTGCCCTTGGCTAGCGATGCTAGCTAGCTCACTTGAGATAACACTGCTCGTAAAAGCAAAACACTTGCAGAACAGCACACCAAAACATAAACATACACTCGAGTTTAAAACCGGCGCACATTAAAGTGATTAAAAGTGGGTGTTTTAGTCGCAAAGCTTACCTGGTTCAGCCGTCCTGTTGTCTCTCCCAACACCGTGCACAGAGACACACAGGAAGCTGATAATGGCCAGGCAAGCGCGTGATTGGTTCGAGTGACGCAGTGCGTGCGTGACGTGCAACGTACGTAAGCCACGTGACCAGAAGTGGTATCGGGAGTTGTAGTTTTTTTCTCTTCCCTCGCCGAAAAATAACCCGATAACATAGCAAAGTTTAGCTTACAACTTAGCTCCGAATAGCTGCGTTTAGCTCCAGGCTGTGGCGCTAACAGCCGGTTTAGCACCATAAAACAGACACAAAGCACGACCCACATAACCCACGGGCCAACCCACGCCGAAAAATAACCCGATAACATAGCAAAGTTTAGCTTACAACTTAGCTCCGAATAGCTGCGTTTAGCTCCGGGCTGTGGGGGTAACAGCCGGTTTAGCACCATAAAACAAACACAAAGCACGACCCACACAACCCACGGGCCAACCCACGCCGAAAAATAACCAGATAACATGGTGATAACAGCAAGTAGTCACATTAAGCCCGTATTGCAGAGTGCACTGAAGCAACATGTTAGCTTAGCATTAGCTCCACCGGAGCAGACAAGTAAGATTCTAAAGTGATCACGAGACTGCCTTAAAACACAGCGTTAAAGCAATAATTTAGTAGTAAAGTAAAAGTGTACCTGAGTAAACAGTTCCGTTGCAATGTAGTCCAGGAAATGTAAGCTCTGAAGACTGTGCTCTGCAGACGGTCTGGAGTAATGAGCACGGAGCACGCAGCTGGCCATGCGGATCACAGCTGATTGGTGGAAAATGTAAACAATATGTTGGCTAGAAAAAGGTGACGCCCCCCAGGAGAGCAGGAAAAAGACCCGAAAACTCCACATTTTTAACAGCTTAATGTATACGTTTAAGACAACCAATAGTGTTATCTGAAGCACACAGGGGCTTATTCATAACTTCAACCAGCACATTCTGCAAAAAAATGAAAATCACAAATTTGGGGGAAAAAAAAGTAAAATGCTGTTTTTCTCAGTTTCACCGAGGCCGACATGGTCCGACAATTGCCGTGGCGAGTCACATATATAAGTCGCACTGGAGTATAAGTCACATAAAGAACATGCTAACGAGTTTACCAAAGCATCAGTATTACCCCCAATCACTAAATCCATTGAATTCTTCTTCCTCTGTGTCACTTCTAAACAACTCGTAGAGGAAGTGCAGATTCTTCCTCTGCGTCGCTTTGAGAGTCACTGCGTTGCTTTAGAGCCCTCTTGCGGTTGCCATGTGAAATGCAGTTGCCAGTGTGAAATATAACAAAATAATATCACATGTAAGTCGCTCCGGAGTGTAAGTATAAGATGCACCCCGGCCAAACTATGAAAAAATGTGCGACTTATAGTCTGGAAAAAACGGTGTATATATAGTGCACCTTGAAATAGGTTCAAATTGTTTAAACAAAGTAGTATTCATCTTGATTGAGTACATTTTGACTGGTCAAGGGAATAAAATTGCGATTGTCATATTCCAATAAAGATATTATGGTTAAGGTACACTTTATTGTCCCCATAGGGATATTTGTCTTCTGCATTTGACCCATCCCTCCTTCTAAGAAGCAGTGATGGCTGCCGGGGGACCCATTTCCAGATCTTTGTGCTAGTCTTGGTCAGGAGGATCTCTGTGCGTGTTTTGGGTTAATGTGGTAAACTGGAAGAAACACACCCAGACACAGGCAGAAACTTGCAAACTCAATCTAAGTTAGAGAATAAAGACTGAAATAAGAAGTAAACTTTACAAAGTCAAATCTAGTCAAATTCTCAACAACATCCTTTAACTTCTTAACTTCTTACAGCAAATGCAACTTAAGTTCAAAACTATTCTAAAATATCAAATAAGTCATATTTATAAATGCATATGTCAGTTTAGTTTTAATATCTACGATCGGATCTCAAAGTGGTCCAAGTGAAGCCGAGCGTGACTCCTCCGTACACGCCGCACATCCTTCTTTCATTAAGCCGCACGTCGGAAGCAACAAACTGGGCAGAACTAATTAGAATTTAAAGGGGAAGCATAATTGTACATTTTGTGCTTGTCACGCAATGAGAGACAGATGGCTTAGTAATTAGGCTACAAGTGTGACATGCTAGCCAAGAGTTAGCACGCACCTCCCCGTGCCCTTCAGAGAGACGAGAGGAGAGGCTGTGATCCAAAACTATTTACTCTTCGTCATCAGTCAGTGTCAGCCGCAGACAAATCACAATGAATGGTTTGTGCGCACGGTAACAAACAAACAAACAAACAAAAAAGGCCAAAGGAAAGACGAGCCAACAAGAGCCGACGTTTAGGAATGGACTGGAATGTTTTTAAGTTATTCGATTTAGCTGCAATGTCAAGTGTTACTGCGATGAAAGTGTTTTTTTTTGTATTTTGTATTTTTGGTAACTCTTCGTAATGAACAAAGAGTTTATTCAGTTCAGTTTATATAGTTTCAGTTACATCATATTTCATTACACATAATTACATACACGTTTTGCCTGACCAAAAAGACAGAAGCTAAAATGTCTGTGTCCCCGATATATGCAGCCATTAAACAAGTTTATATCTTTTTACACATTTAAAGAATTTGATGATGACTTTGAAGTTACTGATTCAAATAACTTTATCAAATAACTAAATCTAGGCTGACTCAAATGTGTCTCATATAGAACTATCTCAATGTGGACTATGGAACACATTTATGTATGAAATAATTTGTTAAAATGATGAAACATTTTGAAATATTGTGAAATAAATGCTTGTAACTTTGAAAGGTTTTTTGTAACACATTATTTAAATTTTAAAACACAGTTTTTAGAATCATTTGTTTTACAGTATTGAAAAAAATTGCACTGTTTTTTTTGTAAGCAAACTGGGCCGGATGTCATGACGCGTGATGGCCCCGTTCTGGGTGACTGACTGGGCCAAGGTCAGAGGGGCCGAAACTTTCTGTCTTAATAAATTAATCAAGGGTGCGCGAGTTATTTCTGAAACTTAAAATCACAGAAGTTTATTGGGTACTAGCCAGTTTCAGGCAACTTTTAAATCAATATATGTAACTGTTCTAGCTCAGGCCCTCGATGTAAAAAGGTATGAGTACAACGCTGTGCTCGATCAACTTGAAGGAGTTTTCATAACCAGCTTTGGGAAAAGAATCAAGAGCACAGTTGTTAGTGTAGTAACAGATAATCTAACTGAGCTGCCCAACTTTAAACAAAATAGTCCGAACTGGCTCTTTTGAGCCACATAGTAAAGGAAGCGGCCCTCTGCAGGATGCCCTGTCTGCAGGACTCCGCCCTCAGCAGGACGCCCTGTCTGCAGGACGCCCTGACTGCAGGATGTCACCCTCTGCAGGACGCCGCCCTCCGCAGGGGACTCCCTGTCTGCAGGACGTCACCCTCTGCAGGACGCCCCGTCTGCAGGACGCCCTGTCTGCTCTGTGTTGCCCTTTGCAGGTCGCTGCGTCTTCTCTGGAGAGCAGCTTCAGTGACAGACTGATCCATCCTTGCTCTGTGAAGGAGAGGTTTCCTTCCTGCTGCTGTCAGACTTTACATTGAACACTGCTAACACTGTTAGCCCTAAACATGTATAATACTTTAATATCATGTCAAACATCTCACTGTATGTCACTGTACCTGTTATTACTTGTACCACTATTATTTAGACCCACATGCTGCACTAAACAGCCATAATTGAATTCAATTAAGTTTATTTTTGTAACGCCCAAAATCACAACAGCCTTTGCCTTGAAGGGAGACGGTGAAAAGCAGATTCAACAATTAGGGTTAGGGTTAGCAGATGGTAATGTCCCAATGTAGATGCATGGCAGTGGCATGCGGTCGGATCAATCAAGGCAAGCAGTGATTGACAACGAAATCTAAAATTGTGTGTTACAACTATATTTAAATTATTCTGAAATATATCCAAATAAACCTGTTTACCCCTCACTTCTGCTGCTGAAGTTTGGTTGAAGTCACAGTGTCTCTTAGAGACCTCTACTGACCACTGAGCAGTACTGCGCGGGAAGCTTGTTTCTTCTTCTCCAGCACTGTGACTGTGATCAGAGCCCGTTCATGCTCCGCTCTCTGACAGGAGCTTGTAGAATCAGAGCGGTCAGCAGCTTCTTCTGCTCGTGCGCTCTGAGGACCACACAGCCTCTAACCACGCTGTATAAACCTGTGTGGGACGCGTAACTGAGCATGTGCAGAGGAGAAACAAAGTGATGTAAAATCTAGCTTTAGAGACCAGTCTGTGTTTGTAGCTAAGGCTCGGTTCACTTTTCGAATGATTAGACATTAATTAGAAACACAGGCAGTATTTTAATAACATAGAGCCCTAATTTTGTGTAATGAACTGATCAGTCCATCCAGCAGTATAAAAAGGTAAAATCGATTAGTAAGATAGGCGGTCGTCCTTCACATGGGTTTTTGAGTCTGGCTTTTGCATGAAAGTTATGTTAGCCATAAATATTGATGACCATCCCAAGTTTTCCCATCCATAAAAGTCACCACACGCTTCTGATGCATAATCAAGACAGGGTAGGACTCTATACATTTTAAAACTTCCTCCTTATCCTTTTAAGCATCGTAAACTTGGAGCTAGCATTTAGTTTGCTTGTTTGTTTGTTTTTTGGCTATTTTGATAATGTCATATTAATTATTATTATTCTTATATTACATATATTATATGTATTATAATTATTTCTAATGCTCAACTGACACTAAAATAAATAGCCACTTACTCTATATAAGACATGCTCTACCTGCACATAGTGTGCATATCTTTCAGTCTATTCTTAAAATATGTAGCTTGTTTTTTATTGCATGTCTTTATTCTCCCTCTGCTCTTGAATTGGCATTTTCCCATTCAGGCACAAATAAAGGTTCTCTTATCTTACCTTAATATAAATCCTAAGAATATAAGATAAACACATTATATAGCCCTTATAGAGTCATTTAAAATATGCCAGGTCATATAAAGCCTGTAGGCTAGAGTTTAAACCAGCTTCATAGAGTCCCCAATCCTCCAGACCTGAAGATAGCACGAGGGCTTTCATGCAGACGTCTGCAGAGCACTGCTGCCTTCACCTGTGCACACACCGTGAGTGTAGCAGCTGGACACACTCTATCCTGCTGCCTGTTCCAAAGGTCTCCGTACAGAGTTTGACCCAGCAGCTCTCTAATGACAGTGGACTGTGCTCTGTGACACAAATCCTCCTACCTTGTCTCCACCATGTCTGTGACTGTGATCATTGCAGCTGCTTCACTCTCTGTGGAGGCATTTTGACCCGACTGCGCTCAAGCCTGGACACGCAGCTTGGAGCCAGTGGTATAATATATCTTAAGTAATCATTCACAGTAGGCTGTTCTGTGCAGAGTCATACTTTTATTCTGTTCAAAACTCCCTTGCGATCCTTTGGCACTTTAGACAGCATTCAAAGCGTCCGGTGGGAAACACAGGAACTGGAAAATGTGGACAGGATTTCCTTCAGATGGTTTGATGGGGCTGATCTGGCCCCCTTGCCTTCAGTTGAATAGCCCTGCTCCAGACACCAAACTACTTTCAAAAGCCACCAAGGAAGCATACAAAATAAATGGGACATTTTCAGACAACAAACATATTTTCTGGTACAGCCCGTAGCCAACAAAAGCTCAGCGGGAGCACGTTGTTGAGGCTTTTGTATTGTAATATCTGTAATATCTGTTTTTGAAAGATTCTGTGGCTGGATTGTTTACGTTGAAAAACAGCACCACAGGGCCAAAGGGAGGTCTCAAGGATTGCCTGAGTGAAATACCAGTAAAAGAAATGATACAGAAGGAAGAGTGTCCAAAAGTCTGAGGTAAATGACCTGGCCCCGCATCCTCAAGGTGAAACCTAGGAAATGCTTAAAAAAGAAAGGATTAAATTATTTAACGAGTACAAGAAATCCAACAAAAACAGCACACATATGCCAGGCTCCAAGTGCAGCTAGCTGCAGTGTCGTGAGTTCGATTCCCAACTCCGACAATTTACTGCATGTCCCTTCTCTCTCACCCCCCATTTCACTCTCTACTTTCCTGTCAATAAAACCTACAGGCAAAAAAAGAAAAACATGTTCACTCAGAAGTAAAATAATTCTGGTTGGAAATAACTGTCATAGACATTGGGCAGCTTTATATGAGCTGTCTCAGGTTAAAAAACATTATGAAATGGATTTAGTGTGTTGTGAACTTGAAAGTAACACATGTTTCTACTTTTTTAAGTCAGAAGAGTTGTTCAGACGTATTACCCTTAAGTCTCAGCAACTAATATCTGCATGTCTCAAAACGTCTGAGACAGTACAGAAGAAAGCGGGGACTGAAAGGGAAGAAGTTGGATTAATAAATGGAGGTAAATACAAAATGGACCTGCTGATTCTTCACGTCGAGAGGCGCCAGCTGAGGTGGCTCCTGGAGGCCTCTCTGGGAAGGTGTTCCGGGCATGTCCCACCAGGAGGAAGACCCAGGACACCTTATATCTTTCGTCTGAACGCCTCGGGATCCCTTCGGAGGAGCCGGAGGAAGTGTCTGGGGTGTGGGAAGTCTGGATGTGTCTGCTTGAACTGCTGCCTTGTTCTAATACAGTGGTTTCTTTGGTCACTGATAGAAATCATCAGGTTATTGTCATAAAATAATGAAAAAATAAATTCCCAAATGTTGAGCCTGATGTTTAAAGACATGTTTGAACACATTTTCTGTTCCTGGGCCGGGGTTGATTTGAGCCATTTCAAAACCATACTTTGTTCTCAGTAAACAGTCTCTGGATTCTGTGCTTGACTTGAGGACTGCAACAATTAATTTACTTATCTTGGCTATAAAAAAAAGAATCATAGTCGTATTGTGATAACCATAATCATTATTGGACAATGGAGTCTAAAACACATTCAAAGAAAGAGGCATTATTAAAGACGCAGGCATTAGTTATGTTAAATTATTATTTTCAATGTATGTTTGTATGGTTATAGTAAGTTTCATCATACTGTGTTTCTTTGGGCACCTTATCACGATGATTTTTGTTTCATGCAGTGTTTCGAGGGTTATTTTTATTAATAAATACTGCCTGCATTTGAATATTGCACTTTTCTTTACATGGAATTCAACTTTTGTTGTTAGCATTTGTATAAAACCTCTTTATAACAACTAAAATTGTTGTAGATACTTTACATGCAAAAAAATAAAGCGGCCGATATAAACCTTTGGATACAATTTGGAGGATTAAATGAAATAATGAAACATCTTTTGGGGCAGACTGAACAGTTTTGTAATTCCATGAACTGAAACAAGCATTTTCGTTTAGCTTTGACGCAGGTGGATTTTTGTACATTCGATTATTTTTGCAGATTTATGAAGGATCAGATGGGTGGGGTTCAAAATGAAACGGCTAAATCTCCAACTCCAATTGAAGTTTACCATCATCCTCGGGCAAACATGAGTGGATTTAACTTTAATAGCTGTTAATCCCTATGTTGTGCTTCAACTGGAAGAGGTCTGGGTCAATGATGGAAAAATATAGAAGAAATAAAATTATTATTCTGGAATATTTGAGCCAGGGGGAATTGCCTGTCAGCGTCTGTGAACAGGAGACAAGTGAAGCGTTCGTTCTTGTCCAGAATGACAGTGTTGGATGGGATTACTCAGTGTTTGGACAGATGGAACAACATTGCTCTTAATGCGTCACAGTCCTGGACAGAACGAGCAGGTTTGGAGCGGCGCATTAGCAGCAGCAAAAACAGCAACAGCCCAAACTTTGCATTTTACCCGCTTTTTCACCATAAAACAAGTGCTGTACTTTGATCAACAGGAATTAGGCTAGCTGATGCTAACGTGTGCTACTTTCATTTTGCAAAGCATGTCGGCTCAATGTATAAATTAGCATTGCTGGTAATAAAGGGGTTTGTCGTAAGACTGTGTTCTCTCTTCCAAACATCTCACGCTAAAGTGTTCTGGGAGCCAAAGAAAGCCGGACCACTTTGGAAACCTCGATGGCTCCGCTGCGTCTGGAGTTTTGTCCCTGCAGCGTTAGCGTCATCATCCCAGTGTTTGTGTTATTCTTATTTTTTAAGTCTAAGAATACATATTAGTTCAAGCCATTGCAGGGAATCAGATGAGCTCGTAACAATGCTACAACAGCAATGCTAATGTTCAGTAGCTTCTGGTTCTTATGGAAACACGTCTAGTACCTGAACACATCTCTTTCCCCTCATGTCAGATGTTATTGAGGCTGTTATTGTTTCCTGGACGTGGAATTTGTGTTTTCATGCGATTCTGGAGAGTTTCTAGCCGCTCAGGTGTCACATTGTTGTCTTTAATACAACCTTAAGGGGACTATTTCTGACGTTTTTTTAAATAAATATAATTTGTAAATATTGCATACATTAAAGTACTAAGAGGGATCTGGAGGCCCTCAACCAAGAAGATAATCTAATTTCCTGTTTTCTGGTGCATTTTAGCTGCAAATTATTAGCAACTCAAAGCTTAGTTTTGTTCATCTCCCCTTTGTAATTCCCTCTGCTGCCAGTAGGTGGAGGTCTAACTCAATTCCAGACGTGGAAAGGCCTGACTGACATAAAGTCATGTTTGCATTTAGAAGACATACTATTTTAAGTTCTAAAACATGAGATACCAAAGAACAGTTAAAGCCTGTACCAATACAAACACTGTGTCATTTGTGTTCTTTAAAAACACTCTCTGTATAAATGTAATTGTTGTGAGTATCACACAGCTTCAATAAACTTTAAATACTCTCACAATTGTATTCATGCAGCCCACTCGCTCTGTCTGGTCCCGTGTTGAGTGACGTGTCTCATTGAGCACCTGTTTTAGTCGGGGTCCAGCCTCTTGGACGCGTCAGCCTGGTTTTGTTTGCTTTGACAGTAACATTAATCACTCTCACTGGTCACTCCGGCCCAATAAATCAGACCATTGTTTCTGTGCCGAGAAGTTACTGAGAGAAACATGGACGGTGCACAGGTACAGGCATGGGGTTTTTATTTTTTTAAGATTATGGATGGAAAACTTACTCTGAACTTTTTAAATTACTGTTAAGCTGGTTTACACACTTGGAACATAGTCTCTTGTATTTGATGGACAAGAAACATGATAATTTTCAACTTGATGGAAATAGGGTCAGCTCACATGGTTCTTCTCAGTGCTAGTTTATGTGCTCAACTTAAAAAAGTGAAGAAAATGTGGACTGTTTTTGGTGTTACATTCAAATAAAAGTTCTGCTTCAACCTGTCTTTTCATCTCTCTTGGGAGATGAAAAGACTTCAGTGTCATATTGTTAGTTAGAGGTTCCTCCAGATGTGGCATGTGGAGGGTTTATCTGCTCGGACACTAATGAAGACCAACAACACCAGGGCATGAATTACACCCAAAACATGCAGGTGCACAGGCTCGTTCACATTGATTAAAAAGAGGCAAATATAATTTTGTTGCAATCATTTATTTTCTACATCATTTCAAGTAGATACTTCGTTTGTGGCTTGAGTCCTTTCAGTTTAACTAATTGACAGGAGTTCATACAATTTTAGTCTGACACATTCAACTGTCGTGATAAACAAGAAGACAAGGAACAAGCCACAGTTTTCAGACCCGGGCTACGAGAGCTTTCCAGGTCTGAACGTGAGAAATGTGGAATAGCTCAAAACAGAAATGATCATTCCTATTGTACTATGGCAAACATGTGACCATCAGTAAACACAAACATGTGACCATCAGTGAACACAAACATGTGACCATCAGTGAACACAAACATGTGACCATCAGTGAACACAATCATGTGACCATCAGTGAACACAATCATGTGACCATCAGTGAACACAAACATGTGACCATCAGTGAACACAAACATATGACCATCAGTGAACACAAACATGTGACCATCAGTGAACACAAACATATGACCATCAGTGAACACAAACATGTGACCATCAGTGAACACAAACATGTGACCATCAGTGAACACAAACATGTGTCCATCAGTGAACACAAACATGTGTCCATCAGTGAACACAAACATGTGACCGTCAGTGAACACAAACATGAGACCGTCAGTGAACACAAACATGAGACCATCAGTAAACACAAACATGTGACCATCAGTGAACACAAACATGTGACCAACAGTGAACACAAACATGTGACCATCAGTGAACACAAACATGTGACCATCAGTGAACACAAACATGTGACCATCAGTGAACACAAACATGTGTCCATCAGTGAACACAAACATGTGTCCATCAGTGAAGACAAACATGAGACCGTCAGTGAACACAAACATGAGACCATCAGTAAACACAAACATGTGACCATCAGTGAACACAAACATGTGACCGTCAGTGAACACAAACATGTGACCCACAGTGAACACAAACATGTGACCAACAGTAAACACAAACATGTGACCATCAGTGAACACAAACATGTGACCAACAGTGAACACAAACATGTGACCATCAGTGAACACAAACATGTGACCAACAGTGAACACAAACATGTGACCATCAGTGAACACAACCATGTGACCATCAGTGAACACAAACATGTGACCATCAGTGAACACAAACATGTGACCAACAGTGAACACAAACATGTGACCATCAGTATACACAAACATGTGACCATCAGTGAACACAAATATGTGACCAACAGTGAACACAAACATGTGACCATCAGTGAACACAAACATGTGACCATCAGTGAACACAAACATGTGACCAACAGTGAACACAAACATGTGACCATCAGTGAACACAAACATGTGACCATCAGTGAACACAAACATGTGACCAACAGTGAACACAAACATGTGACCATCAGTGAACACAAACATGTGACCATCAGTGAACACAAACATGTGACCATCAGTGAACACAAACATGAGACCGTCAGTGAACACAAACATGAGACCGTCAGTGAACACAAACATGTGACCAACAGTGAACACAAACATGTGACCATCAGTGAACACAATCATGTGACCATCAGTGAACACAAACATGAGACCGTCAGTGAACACAAACATGTGACCATCAGTGAACACAAACATGAGACCGTCAGTGAACACAAACATGTGACCAACAGTGAACACAAACACCAGGGGACTTTTCCTCACGGTGCCAGAGCCGGATAATCAAAGGTTTGGTCGTAGCAGGACTGATTGTGTGAACAATTGCACAGTGTGTGTGTGTGTTTGTGTGTGTATGTGTGTGCGTGTATGTGTGTGTGTGTGTGTGTGTGTGTGTATGTGTGTGCGTGTGTGTGTGTGCGTGTATGTGTGTGCGTGTATGTGTGTGTGTGTATGTGTGTGTGTGTTTGTGTGTGTATGTGTGTGCGTGTGTGTGTGTGCGTGTATGTGTGTGTGTGTGTGTATGTGTGTGCGTGTGTGTGTGTGCGTGTATGTGCGTGTGTGTTTGTGTGTGAGTGTGTGTGTGAGGGTGAGTGTGTGTGTGTGTTTGTGTGTGTGTGTGTGTATGTGTGTTTGTGTGTGAGTGTGTGTGAATGTGCGTGCGTGTATGTGTGTGTGTGTGTGCGTGCGTGTATGTGTGTTTGTGTGTGTGTGTGCGTGCGTGCGTGCGTGTGTGTGTTTGTGTGTGAGTGTGTGTGTGTGTGCGTGCGTGCGTGTGTGTGTTTGTGTGTGAGTGTGTGTGTATGTGCGTGTGTGTGTGTGTGTGTGTGTATTTTAAATCCCTCGTGTCTTGTAGTGTGACATTAATATAGAACTTTGAGGATTACGAGGTTTCTCTTGATCTCTGTAGATCTGGATGGAAAGTATCTAATTCCACAATGAACACCAACATTATTACAACATTTATTTATTCACCTTTATTTCACCAGGTGAGAATCCATTCAGACTGAGACCTTTTTTCAGAGATGACCTGGAGTAAAATGCAACATTGACCCAATCAAGAGACAATCATGATAACAAATAAAACGTTTTACATTTAAAAGCACAGACGAAAACCCACTTCAGAAGACCCACTTAACTAACGATAACCTCACATATATTTATCACGCTCGTAATATGACATACCCTTTACCATAATCCTCCATCTGATCCATGCTATGCCAGCTAACTCCTCCCATTAGCCCCGTGGAGAGAGCCTTGTCCCTGCTGTTGGCCCCCTCACTGCTGCGTGTCTCCGATGGGCCATGATGGAACAGCCCTCTCCACCGCGCTTACCTCTACGAGACAAGATCAAGGAAATCTGCTGCTTAGTGGGACCGCGCCACCAATTTCACGCCTGGAGAGAGGATAGATCCATGTAGCCTTCACCAGCCGGCACCGCCAGGGGATTATGGGGAATCACACACAATACAGGATGGCTATCGGGGACGCAATAAAGTCAATGACTTTGGGGGGTTGGAGCAAGTAATGCAATAGATGTAATCGGTGGAACAAGTGAGGAGTTATTTTATCGCATGTACTTTGCATGTTGGAAGAGGGTTTCATTTAACGTGTTCATCAAAGACATTGGAATATTGAATGGAACAAGAAAGATTGTATTTTCCTATCTTCGGGCTGATTAAATATCAATATGAAATTACAAATTGTGATGATAAAAATTAGAAACTCGTAAATTGCATGTAGAGCCACGTTTCGACTGGCCCAGTTCCTGGTTTAGGAGGAAGAGTTCTTTTATTGGCAGAATCCTCCATGTTCAGGGTCTGGCACTGCGTCCAGAGGCACAGTTCCGACCATCTTAATATAACTCATGTTTTATTAATAAATACAATCAAATTATACTTTTCAATCATATGGCCGATCTCAGCAATTCACAAAAAATATGTTTATTCCAAGTGTGTGGCGCTGATGAGCGGGAGGGGAAGAACTAGAATAAACCATAAACTACTATAGTAGAAAAAGCTTCAGTTGTAGTCATCTGGACTCAGTTTGAAAAAATAGACGTTTCGACTCTCATCCAAGAGTCATTGTCAATAACAGAATTTAGATCGAGAACTCCGATATTAATACTGTTCTGTGGTAAGACCCGCCCATTGGGAGGAGCCTTCCTGAAGTAGAAAGAGTTGTTTGTTTCAACAGAAACTCCCCCTTGTATCTACAGAGCTAGCCTATTCAGAATCTTAATGGCCTATTAGAATCCTCTTTGTCTTTGTGAGACCCTGGCTCAACCACCCTGAGTACCTGATTAGCATCTAAGTGTCCTGGTCCTGGTCCTCTACCTTTCCAGGGGTTCAGAATCCCATTATAAATAACAGGAAGATTAAACCTTAGCCCTCCATTTCTGTTTAAAGAAGGTCTTTCTTTTTTAACAAAAATAGCTTCCTTGACTCCTCTTTCAAACCATCTTTTCTCCCTGCTTAAAACCTTCACCTCACCGTCTTCAAACGAGTGATTAGAGGCTTCAAGATGGAGATGCACGGCGCTCTGTGGTCCTGAACTTGTATTTCTTCTGTGCTGATAAAGCCTCAGGAAACACTTTAAGACAAAAACTGGTTCACCCTAAGGACAAGTTGCCGACTCAAAAACAGAGCAATGTAGTTTATTCGATCCAATGCAGTGAAGAAAGTTGTAAAGAACGTTACATAGGTGAGACAAAACAGCCTCTACACAAGAGGCTCTATCAGCACAGAAGAAATACAAGTTCAGGACCTCAGAGCGCCGTGCATCTCCATCTTGAAGCCTCTAATCACTCGTTTGAAGACGGTGAGGTGAAGGTTTTAAGCAGGAGAAAAGATGGTTTGAAGGAGGAGTCAAGGAAGCTATTTTTGTTAAAAAAGAAAGACCTTCTTTAAACAGAAATGGAGGGCTAAGGTTTAATCTTCCTGTTATTTATAATGGGTTACTGAACCTCTGGAAAGGTAGAGGACCAGGACCAGGACATTCGGATGCTAATCAGGTACTCAGGGTGGTTGAGCCAGGGTCTCACAAAGACAAAGAGGATTCTAATAGCCCATTAAGATTCTGAATAGGCTAGCTCGGTAGATACAAGGGGGAGTTTCTGTTGAAACAAACAACTCTTTCTACTTCAGGAAGGCTCCTCCCAATGGGCGGGTCTTACCACAGAACAGTATTAATATCGGAGTTCTCGATCTAAATTCTGTTATTGACAATGACTCTTGGATGAGAGTCGAAACGTCTATTTTTTCAAACTGAGTCCAGATGACTACAACTGAAGCTTTTCCTACTATGGAACACGCCTGGACTAATGAGGGATTACACCGACATAAACTACTATGGTAAATGGTTGGCTTTATCTGCATTTCTTTCACTTTCCTGCCTCGTGTTCGGATAATGTTAGACGGATTATGCTCTGAAAGGAGTTCAATGCACTGGTGCAAACAACAAATAACAGGAAACAGCTTTTGCTAATGTGCGCTATCATTGTTATGCTAAGCATGTCGGCTCAGCAAATAAAATAAAAGCAATTATTATTGTCTCTTTACATCTGCTTTTTGACATATTGTTTTCACCTGAGTCTGTGTAATCTCTTATAACAGCTCAAGCTCCGGACGCCATGGCGACCCACGTGGGGCGCTCGGCCTTCACTTTCGACCCTGACATTAGCTCCAAACAGATACAATTTTGGATTTTTGAGAGATTATTCTGTATTTTACTTTTTTTACTTTGTATTATTCCGCTAGACCTTCGCTTTGCTGTACTGGCCATTTCGTTGATTGGTCAGAACTGAACATGCGGTTAACCCAGGTCCACAATGGCATAGGGCGGTGGGCGGTGCTTGGCGGCGGGGGGTGCTTGGCGGCGGGCGGTGCTGGGCGGCGGTGGGCGGTGCTGGGCGGCGGTGGGCGGTGCCGGGCGGTGCTAGGCGGCGGTGGGCGGTGCCGGGCGGTGCTGGGCGGCGGTGGGCGGTGCCGGGCGGTGCTGGGCGGCGGTGGGCGGTGCTGGGTGGTGCTGGGCGCCGGTGGGTGGTGCCGGGCGGTGCTGGGCGGTGCCAGGCGGTGCTGGGTGGTAGGCGGTGCCGGGCGGTGCCGGGCGTTGCCGGGCGTTGCTGGGCGGTGGGCAGTGCTGGGCGGTGGGCAGTGCTGGGCGGTGGGCGGTGCTGGGCGGTGCTGGGCGGGCTATGTAAAACGTTCATTCGTGCGCCATTGAAATCCATTGAAACTTGTACAACAGAGATCTTGGATTTGTCATAATTATTATAACACTTCCATGGTAACAATTTGTAACATTATGTAACCTTCAGCACCATGTATTTACATATTACAGGTCTCTCAGGGTTACTGAGTATGTATTGTTGATTTACTTTGCCTGTAGTATAACCTCTTTTAACAAAATACACCTTAATCTCTACCATTCCTCCATTTCCTGCAAACCTGTACTTAACCACACGATAATTTAGTTTCTCAATCAATATAATCGTTTGAAACATTTTTATTTTGGTCATGCAGCGCTTAAACTGAACCTACAAACCTTTTTAACCTGTGTTGGCCGAGCTACACTCAAGACGCTTCCAGAAATGCGACGAGAAAAGAAATGAAAAAAAAGGGGAAAAAACAGGCAATTATCAATCAGAGCGGCAGATTGGAGCGTTTAAAAGGACTTACTCATACCTCCATGTGTCGCCGCATCTCTGTTCCTCTGATTAGCATCGCCCGAATTGTAAATCGCTGCTAATTAGGCTGTCAGGGGTTTGTTAGGGCCCCTGCTTCGTTAGGCTGCGCGCGCTCCCCCTCACCTGCTGCATGTGTATTAAAACTCATTACCCTCCTTGTCTGAATCCCCACTCGCATTAATTGCCATTGATGCCCTGGCCAGCCGCGGCGGACACTTTTCATGGTCCCCTGCGCACGGAGCTAACGGCAGAAGACGTCAGAAAGTCCCCGGAGAATAAAAGAGTTTTTTTCTTGTGTTTCATCTAATGTGAGCTATTTGAGGATCAGATTTTATAAAGCAGAAAGGAGGTAAGTTAATGAACGGACAGCGATGGTGAGACGGGAGAAAAGGGGAGGGTCTGTGCTGCTAATGTCTTTTAACTTGTGGTGCTTTGATTGGTTGAGGAAACGCTAATTGGGCGTGAAGGAAATGCCTGTAAAAGATGAAACTCCACTTTGTTAACGGTGCAGTAAACAGTAACTTTTCTTTATTTTACCCTTGACTTGTTGGTATGTGTGGAGATTCTTTGACTAGAATGTTCCACAGTACGGCAATACACGTATCTAATGCCATTGTTAATAAGACCTTTAATGTTAGCGTTTATTTTAAATGTATTACAAAAACATCCCCTCTTTGTTTCTTCTGGTATTTAAAGTAAAACTAAGTAACATGTTCACCTTATTAAATGTCTTTGTAAGTGCATGTGATGGTTGCATATGTATTTTCGGGGCGTTTGAAATGCCCGTCGTCGCCCCCTGCTGTCTTTGGGCGGAAAACCAGAGAGAGCCAGGGTTTCTCAGGAGAGTTTTCTTTGGTTTGATGTCGGCAAAAGTTAGCCTTGTAACTTTTGCCGACATCAAACCAAAGAAAACTCTCCTTAGAAACCCTGGCTCTTTTTATTATATTTGGCAATGTTAATATGTGTTTGTGATTATACTGTTATTATGATAGAGAAAGAAAAAAAATGCATATGTAATTCATAAGGTAGGGGGGGAGCTCTTTCACCCGCTTTTTTTAGTTCTACTCTGAATGTCTTTAAATATTTTCTTTAACTTCCTTAACTATCCATTCAGAGAGCCAAATGACCCCCACCTCCCTCTTTGACCTGAAGAGTCACCACCAAATTTTGCAGCATCTTTCACATATTGTGCATTCTCCATTCATTTAATTCATCATGTCTTCTTTTTATATACTTTTGTTTGCTCATTTTTAAGGGTCAGTCCATCTAAAGGTGCCTGACAGCTCTGCCCAAGGTCCATCCGTCAGACTGGCCACTTCCGGGAGGATCAGCTGATAAAAGTGACACGTCACAGCAGTCGGATGACCGAAGGTGAAGGTAAAAACCACCTACTTTATCTTAAAAACGAACAAACAAAAGACTTGGGCCTTCTGTTACACACTTTAATTTAGTGCAGAGCGTCAATTTATGAAACATTTCACACACTGCATCATCCAATAAACGTGTTGAGAGAGTCATTATTTTTGTAAAGATTGAATATATATATATGTTTGTCCACGATGCAGAATACAAACAACACCTTTTTATCCCCCTGACGAAATGCAAAGCGTCATTGACAAGACATTGATTAAGCACCGTTCAAGTCACTTCCACACTTACACAGCTAATGTTTCAGGAGAAGTTTATACCAAAGGGTTTGTACCATTGAGCTGCTATCGACGAGGGACAGTGAACTCCCCATCAGTCACGGGCCGCTCCGCTCTCCGGCCTGGGCCAATACAATACAAGCCCAGGATGAAGCCCTGTTTAATACCCTGACATTATTTATCCTCCATACGTCCACGCCAGGACCGCCGCCAACAGCAGACAGACCAGACGGATGCCACAGCTTAAAGACGTATTTTATAGAGAGAATGGCACGAGGATGGGCGCGGTCTCAAGGTGGAACACTCAAAGACGGTGTTGAAGAGACTGGAAACAAGTGCGATTCTAAAAAGGAAAGGGAAAGACGTTGAAACTTTTCTATAGAACTTTTTAAATGTTAATAATTATGAAATGGAGGCAAAAAGAAGTAAACATAATTATAATGACATCAGCTAATGATTTTAATCTTATTAGTAAAAACATAAACAACCATTTTGAATTTCCAGGAAATTCAGTTTTGTTTTTTTCTAGCCTTAACACTTTTTTTAAATTTACAAATGTATAATTTGCGGGAAATTGCTTAATATGTTTGTAGATAAAATGAAAAACTGGTCAAGATTTAATAACTCATGTAAATAACTACTAATAACTACAATTCCACTTGTTCTGATCCTGTTGTTGTGTATAAATATTATATTTGAATCACTGTCTAATACACATTTTATTTTGTATGCCCTTATTTTTATCTAGTCCATATGTTTTTACTATTATTATTATTATGCTACACTTTATTATGTCGCACCCTGACGCCGAAGCTAGTTCCTAGTTTGTGAATTGTTCCCTGACTATGGCAATAAAACTGATTCTGAACATTTATGTGGGAATATGATGTGCGTTATATCTATTAAACAAATATTCTAAAATATAACTATGAATGTCTTTAAACTGGGCTCTGAAGAGTGGTTTTCATTTGCTTAAACTGGTTTAGTGATGTTTCTCCACTCAAGCTGCATTATGTTCCACTTCACTTTTGCTTCTCGTTGCCTCCATTCTGCAGTTTAAAATGATTTTGTTTGCACATTTGTACATTACTAAAAGATTTTTTTTTAGTAGAGCACTTCATTATGCTTTAAAATGTATTCTGGGTTTCAAATCAGGATTAAGGGGATTTGAGATGTATTTTTCTCTTATCTAAACTAGATATTGGTGAAGAAAATGTTAAATCAGCAGCGACGAGCACGTATTCTACAGTAAAATGAAAGTAAAAACTACCAGAGCCTGATGTATTTATTTGTGCTCTCAGAATGACTGAAAATCAAATGTGAAAGGTAAATGACATGTTTGCCAAAGGTGTGGTTATACTGTATGTGTGATTATAGCAATTATAGCAACAACGCTTTAGGGGTAATGCTAAGTTACAAGATACATCTGAATTTCTCTTTTATTTTTTAACCTGCTGTGGACGGCAAATTGAGTTTGTTTGTTCAGCCTACCCACAATTCCCTGTGAATGTAAACATTAGTGAGACAACCACTAGTTTAACCCAATTTATAATAAAAAAGTGTAATAATACATCAATTTTAAACAAGATCTTAATGTATTCTGTGGCATAATTGCTCAATGTTGGTGAATTAGATGCTTCGTATTGTTAATTATCTTGTTTGAGGTGACAAACTCTATCTACATAATTTAATTACCATATTTTTAAATGCTTTTACTTTAAATTATGACTTCCCAAAGTTGCCCATTCCAGATTTGGTCACGTGAGTGTAACCGTGTAAGTGCTCTCTCTTGTGTGTCCGGATTAATTAGCCCTGTAATTGTTGCCGTGTCGACAGATGTGGACGCGCTACATCTGGTTAAATGGCACCCATCAGTCAGGGCTCAGAGCAGGGTGCATGAGGAGGAGGGGGAAGAGGGCTGGCCGCTCGCACGGCCATGTTCTGTCATAAATTCCTGTTGGCGGTGATGGATTTGCGGCGGTTAAGTGGATTGGACAGGTCTGCAGAGCCAACTGACACTAATTACATTTGTTAAATCCCTGCAGCACAGTCAGGGAATTGTTAACTTTGGACCCAACTTGTAAATAAACAATGGGACGTGTTCCAATGTGGCAGTGACAGGCGCTGGACACGTTTGGAAGGGCAATTCTGGGGCCAGGAAAGTAGTGTAAAGGCAGGAAAAGCATGCATTGTGTACTGTTTATTTTCTTTTTGAAACATATAATAAGATTACAACAAAGAACATGGAAAAGAACATACAAATATAAAAATAAAATAGTCCTTAGCAGTCCTTATTTCAGTCTAGTCCGTCCTTGTTGGTTCAGTCAGTGCCACAGGTTTTTGATGATGGCCTTCTCTTCTATAACTGGAAGTATTCTGCAAAAGTATCTTTTGCATTTATTGTGTCCTTGGCAGAGGTTTTGAGGCCCAACGATATGGAATTTTGATGTCCAATATTTATGAACATTACAGTCCCACAACACATGATATCAATGTGGCACCAACCACACTGTCTCCACCAACTAGTATTTCCCTGTGAAAAGTGTGACAGTTTGTACTATTTTCAACTGCACATGACTTTCTATTTATGTTTACTCATTTCACTAAAACATAGTTAACATAATTATCTTTGGGAGTTTGCTGAGGGAAAATAAAACCCAATTTTATGTTCTAACAAAATTGGTAACATAGAACCCTTTTTACCTGATTATGATGATAATAAACCACTGCTACTGCTTTTTTGTATTTTCCTTTTCCTATAAACATGAAAAGAATGTGAAGTTGATTTATCAGTGATCAAGTTTCTCAAATTCATAACTTATCCAAATCAATTCTTACACTGTCGTGCATAAAAATAGCATAACATTTGATCCAAAACGATTTAGCGATGGATTTGGCGGAGGCACATTTGAACACCTAGATGTATGATTTAGTTCCCTCGCCATGACAGAAGTGTGAAAGTGAATTCTCCAGGACACGGGAAACACTCGGCGCTGAACATTGATTACTGTGGAGATATCTCCCCAGTCATTTGAGAGGAAATAATGCATTTTTACAGTTGCACGAGAGAGAAGTGTTGCGCAGCGTGGAGAATGCAAAAGACGAGACCTGAAATCAAACTATCAGAGCAGGGCACGAAGAAAGAGGAGCGCCGAGTGTGAAGAGGCTCAGGCAGGCGTTTGTCTAAAATATGTAGATTTTAAGGGTCCGGTACGTACACACTTTAACGTACTTTAAGCAGCACAAAATCGGACCGCTGCGGATTTAACAACAATTATTTTATCTATTGACTTCACTTCACCATCTGACAAAAGCTGTTCCAAAGCCTTGTAAGCGCTTGAAAATGCCTGCATGTTAATACGGGACTAACAATGTGCCAAGGGGTTTGTGAGGGCTAGGAGCTAGTTAGAAAACTCTTTTTGCAGTTAGAAAATCGCTTGGTTTGCACAAAAATCCTCTGGCTAAAATCGTCCTGACCCTTAAGGCAAGTTAAAAAAACAGAAAAAAAAAAAACAACACCTTGATTTAACCCAGAAAATAAACCAAAATGAATGACACAGGGGTTTGTTCTTGATTGCACACATTTCATTCGAGTCAGAAATGCATTATTAATTGAGTTTAAATAGACAGATGAGTAGTTTCAGTGGCCCAATTTCATGTCTAGTTCCTTGTTCCATTAGACAGACATTAGTCAACATCAGAGGACAGATCTACAAGACAACTGGTCTACATAAAAGGGTGAAGGTTCCTGCTCCGGCACGCACTCCACAGGTCCTGAGTCGTCCCATCACTTCAGCTGCTTAGGAACACGCACTTCCAGGCTTTGACAGCGAGACCAAAACAGATCCTGCACCAGCGCTTTTATTGATTGACAGCCATTGTGAGACAATATAAACTTAAATGGGAGATGTGATGCTTTTTTCTATTGTTTTTGGCCTTTAAACATGTTCTTGAGTACCTTTAGTTTGGCATCTCATGTTTTAGAACTAAAAAAGAAAATATTGAAAGCAAAGTTAATGGAATATACACTATATACCTACCAATTTACAACACTCCAAACTGTGTGGTTTCCCCCTCGCAGCCAGTAGATGGTGCCACCACTTAACAGTGTAGGATAACATTTCTCGCTGTAAATCCGGGTCTCAGCACGCGGTTGTACTGATAAGTGATAAGAAAAGGGATGATGATGATGATTTATGGACTTAAAAACAGCAGAGAAGGTTCTACGTCACAGCTACGTCAGTAAATCGCTTTCTGAGTTGATGTTTATTGTATGTCGGAGGGCTGAGGATTTTATAACCAGGATTCCTCAAACTAGCGTGAATGAATTTTAATGCTACTCCAGGTATGTTTTTTGGTGAGGGGAACAATGTTAGAACATGGTTAAAAGCTCAAAAAAGGCAATTTTTAAAGTATGTCCCCTTTAAGGTTTAAGTGGAAAAGGCAGTCCATACTACAACTAGTTCCAAATCTAGAATTGGTCCCTACACCAGGTTGCTGCAGTAGGTTACTAGGTAAAGATAACACTGATTAAACTACAGCCACATTTCCACATCTGCACTGTAGCTGTAAAGGTAGACTAGGTGTCAGTACAATGCGACATTCTTTCCATGTAGTTAATTTCTCAGATTTGATAAATAATGTAGGAAATACAGCCCTGAGGCAAAGACCCCAGCACTGAGGAAAAAAACTCACATTTCTACCTAATGACAGCGCTCCCCACATCAAGTGAGCACATCATCACCACATTTCAGTTCCACGTCATTAATCGGCACAAGCTTCTTCCCTGGCGCCAAAACACAAAATAGAATTAATTAGTACCGAGCAGGAAACCAAGTTGTGGGAATTAATAAAAGTACGTCGTTTTAATGGACACAAAATAAATGACACCATTACTGTGGAAAAGGCAAGAAGTCTGTGCTCGCTGGCTGCTCATTCTCACTCAATTACAATGCAGAGGAGAGCGCCTTTTGCTACCTTTCCCGAAATGAGCTTTCAATGAGAAAATTTAATTAGGAATTATAGCCCAGCCAGGACGCGGCGATGGAAAACAAAGCGGCTCATTTCCGCAAACTTTTTTTTGTTTTTCTCAGCGTAGCGTGGTGTTTAGTGAAAAGGGAAGAGACTCAATGTGTCCGTGGAGATCGGGAGAATGCCAGCTACAAGACGGGAGCTGTTTTATTAAGCTGGTATTAAGACAGAAAGGCTGTGTCCCATTTGCACAATAATGGAGACACAAAAGTTGCAGCAAAAAGATTTCCCCCAGTGGCTGCTAGAGAAACGAAATGTATGAAAAGCCAAGAAAAGTGCTTATGAGTGCATCTACACAAGCACGTAACTTTGTGGAGATATTATTGCATTACTGCTGTTGTATTGTCTGAAATAGGGCTGCAGATGTTGATTATTTTAGTAATCGAGTCATCTATTGATTGTTTTCTTTGATTACTCGAGCAATCTATTTTCGTTTTTGTTTTTTTACATTCCGTAAACCATTTTTAAAAGCATATTCAATCTTTTTTCAAACGTTATAGTTATACCAGTAGTACCAGTAATAGACAAATAAGAACGCTCTGCTTAAAGTAACATTGTGGAAAAAGATTCAGTTGTTGTCATCTGGAGTCATCCAAGACTCTTGGATGAGAGTCGAAATATATCGTTTTTTCAAGATGACAAGATGGAACACTCCTGGACGAATGAGGGATTACGCTCACATGCTTAAAGTAACACATTTTATTCTTAAATTCACATAAGTATGTCTCCAAAACAGCAACATTTCCCTGTCTTTGATATTGAGTGTTGTGGCCATGGAAAGGGTTTCATGTGCTGCCCGGTGGTCGAGTGGTTAAGGCGGCGGTTGTGAGTTCAAATGTTATGTCCTCCATAACAAACGATCTCAGCCACTCACAAAAAAGACATTTAGTCATTCCATGTTTGTGGCGCAGGGAGACAAGGCCATCAAGTTGTGTCTAGTTCTATCTCTTGTACAAACACTCCACTTTGGATCATTTGAATAGACCGGTAGTCAAATAAATAAAGTTTCTAGAGGAAATTGTAGAAAAAGCTTCAGTTGTAGTCATCTGGACTTAGTTAGAAAAAATTCTACAATGGAACATGCCTGGACGAATGAGGGATTACACCCACATATTTCTAGAGGAAAGATTGCATAAAGACATGTCTTGTTTCAAAATGCAGTACTGCTACTCTTGGTGGTATTCAAACATTTGGTTAAAATTGAATGACTTTTGCTTGTCTTGCAGGATCGGTTTTGCATTATTTGTATCATTATTGGCCTATAAACATGATCTTGAGTACTTTTCCACATGTAAACCAGTAGAAACAGGCCCATACTGCACTTTGAACCAAACAGACAAAACCAAATGTTCATGGGAAAATAATAATGCTTTAGATTGCTAAGTGTCTAGCCTAACAACACAACCACAGAGAGAAATGCTGTTGGAAAGGAACTGAACCTCTGTCTAACTGGTTAGTGGGTTATCGTCTGTACTTACTGAGCCACTACTGCTTCAGCCCGTCAGTGCAGTCTCTCATTGGCATTTGTGACATGGGGAGGACCGGAGCAGCGGTGGTAAATAATGAAGAGCTCCAGAGCCTGAGGGAGGAGATAATGCTCTCAGCGTCGGATCACAGCTCGCATGATCAACAAACAGCCCCCAGTCGTGCCCCGCCCCCTCCCCCCCATCACCCACCCATCCTCTCCTTATCAGCACCCCTGGGATACAGTCCACCCACCCAACCTACCCACCACAGCAGCTCAAGCAAATGCTTCTGTGACATATAAACATTTAAATATCATTCATGAGTTCCAGTTGAGCATAAAAGTGTCGTGAGAGGAGCTCAGGTCATTCTGAGTCATGTGGTGTTCAAACTGCAACGGTGCGAGGTCGATTATGTTTAGTTTAAGTGCAGTACTGTCACAATTTGTGCATTGTAAAATACAGTTGAAATTGTACTTTTAAAAATGTAATATTATCAGAATAATATCTAAATATTTTAAGGCAAGGCAAGTTTATTTATAGAGCACAATTCATACAAAAGGCAATTCACACAACAGGGAAAAATGCATTCAAATCACAAAACTGATTAAAAACCTAAAAGAGAACATTAATAAAATCCTTTCTGTCACATGCACAGCTAAACAAAACTGTTTTTATCTTGGATTTGAACATTGTCAGAGTAGAACCTGTCTCACATCTTCAGGAAGAATGTTCAGGATTTTAGCTGCATAAAACTGAAACGCAGATTCTCCATGTTTAGTCCTGACTCTGGCACCAGCAGGAGGCCGGTCCATGTTTAGTCCTGACTCTGGCACCAGCAGGAGGCCGGTCCATGTTTAGTCCTGACTCTGGCACCAGCAGGAGGCCGGTCCATGTTTAGTCCTGACTCTGGCACCAGCAGGAGGCCTGTCCATGTTTAGTCCTGACTCTGGCACCAGCAGGAGGCCGGTCCATGTTTAGTCCTGACTCTGGGCACCAGCAGGAGGCCGGTCCATGTTTAGTCCTGACTCTGGGCACCAGCAGGAGGCCGGTCCCTGAGGTCTTCAGAGTCCGAGATGGTTCATATGGCACCAACATGTCTGAGATGTACTTTGGTGCTAGGCCATTGTTACGCTCGGATAGCAACCTTAGCGACGATGACGAGGACAGAGCAGAACTGAGACGAGTTCAGATGGTGCAGACCCACGTGCATTTTATTTACAGTGATTATTTACACACACACAAAAAAGAGATTTAAAATACTTCATCTGTTAGCATGTTCACACAGCACCGAGCATACGCACAACTGCGACCACGCCCCTTTTATAGGCCACGGGGTTAAATGGACACTCCTACTCCGAGGACCAGGTAAGTTCCTAATCTTTCTAAACAGCTAAAAATAAAAGTTAAAGATAGATAAAAGCCAACTGCAGAAAAACAGTGTCAATATACATACTTACATTTAATACAAAAATATATTCTTTATTTAATTTACTGCGCACAATTTCATCCTTACCATATATTTTAAAACACCCCTCCTATTTTCCCACAATGTTCTGCCCTGGAACCTTCCTAAGGTGCTCCGGTTCCCTGGGGACTCTTTTGGCCGGCACACCTAAAATGGCTGATACATGAGGTAAGTTAACGTTTCATTTTGTTAAACTGATCAGTTACATACATGTTCTCTTTTGTTGCAGCCTCACAAAACGAAACTTCTCAATAAATCCTTTAAAACATTTACTTGTGTTTCCTTTTATTCTCATTCTAAACCCATGTTATGGTCGGCTAGATTACAGCCATGGAGAGACTTGTACACAAGCTTTAAAGTCTCTTCTCTGAGCCACAGGGGGCAGTGCAGAGACCTGAGAACAGGACTAATGTGATGGTACTTCCTGGTTCTAGTCAGGACCTGAGTTTTCAGGGTATTTTAGTAATTAAACCATTGCCATACTTTTGTAATCTGTGTATTTTATTTTTTCAATGAGTCCCTATGACGCTGTTGTAAATGTAAGTGCTTTTAAGGTGGGGTGGGTCTTTTCAATGTTCATAGCTCTGGCCTGAATATTTACAATCATAACCAATTAAAGCTGTCATCTTATCTCACTATCTTTCAAAAAATAAAAGCATTTTGCCAAACATAATCAACCCTCTTGGCCGAATTAAGTCTTCCAAGTTTACATGGCTCAATTATATGCTGCACAGAATCTATTTCAAACAGTTCCAGGGAAAGCTAAGTATATTTGAAGGAGTTGATTTCCCTGCCTCAGCACCTCCTTGTCATCCCACACAATCCTCCAGTTTAGCCTGCGCCGCTAACGTGCCGCCACAGTAAACATGCTTTAGCAGGGCCAGGGGGGCTTGGTGTGGGTCAGACAGTGGTCCACCAGGGAGGGGGGTCTACCTGAGGACACCGGCACCACTTCTAATCTACTCAGGAGAAAATTGCAAAGCTCAATTTAAGAGCTAACCCATGAAATTAGCACCTCCAGCGGTCTTTTTTCAGCAACCCAGAGTGATTTGACACGACGGACCCGGCACTTTGAAACTTTTCACAGCCGGAGAGCGGTGTTATATTTCGGGAGTCACCTCATGTGCCTCCGACTTGTTCACAGATCCGGGGCTGGGGGATGTACAGAGGGGAAGAACACACACGACGAGTCAAGCAGTGATATCGGAACAAGATAGTGTGCAGAGCTGGGTTAAGGATGAGAGAGGCTGCAGTTTGGAATCATCTTCATGAAAAGCATACTCACCTTCTCACTTACTTTGGATTGACAAAAACTGGTATTGTCAGGTTAACTCCTCCCACACAAAGACACACGGATGAGTCAACCAAAGATTAAAAAGATCTTCCATCTTCGTCATCACCTGTTCACGCTCATGTCCTGTAAGTCTGTAAAGTTCTTAAACACTTCATCATCTTTGGACTATGGTAAATGTATTTTTGTTGTGCTGTTGTAAGGCTTTAATGTTTTATGTGTTTGTTATAATGAAATTAAATTCCACCAGATGTGTGTTGATGGGTGTGTCTTGATGGGTGTGTGTTGATGGGTGTGTGTTGATGGGTGTGCGAGTGTGTTTTTTCACTGGCTTTAATTCAATTGTGAAGTTTGTATTCGAATAATAATGTAAATGTAACATTTAAAGCAAAGAAAAAACATGTATTTTTATGTTTTCATTTTTTTTGCACTTTCACCAGACCAGGATAAATATTATGCATAATTTGTATTATTAGCCTTTATGCGTCTCATGTTGTAGAACAAAAAACATAACAAATGGCATTTCGATGTCTGCTGTTTCCCCTGTGTTGAGCAGAGTTTTGGCCGCTGAGGAAATTACAGATAAACAAGTTTCGGATAAACAATGTATGTTTCAATCAGGCCTCTCACTTCCTGGTCTCAGCACACAGTTGTACTGATGGTTATTAGCCAGGCAAATTTCACAGAATGAGTCTGGAGAGGATTTAAGGACACACAAACAGACCAGAATATTCTCAGAGACACATCACAGATCAAGAAAACATCAGTTATTGTGGAGATTGAGAACAGTGTTTTGACACTGGAGGGGAGAGGACGTTCTAACCAGGATTCATCAAACTAGCATGAATGAATCTAAATGCTACTCCAGGTATTTGGTGAGGGAACAAAGCTGTAGCATACAGTGACTTTTATGGATGGGCAAGCAGACTTTGGGTGTTCATCAATATTTAGTGGATAACATTTGCAGGGAAAAGTGAGAAGACAAAAAAAAGACCCCACTCTCCCACGTGAAGGGCGAACAGCGATCTGAGCTGTGCGATACTGATGCTGATGGATTGAATAGTCTCACTTCAATAGCATTCTATGTTATTAAAATACTGCCTGTATTTCTAACTAACGTCTGATTATTAGAAACGTGAACAGAGCCTTAGCTACAAACAGACTTGTTTCTAAATATGCGATTTTACGTCAGTTTGTTGAAAGTTGGTGCTGCTGTTGCTTCACTTCTCTGCACATGCTCAGTTAGGCACAAGATTACCGCAGGTTTATTCAGCGTGGTTTGAGCTCAGATGCATGTGTTTGAGCCTTTGTGCTCCTCAGAGCACATGTGCAAAGCTCTAAAAGAAGCTGCTGTCCGCTCTGGTTCTAAAAGCTCATGTCAGAGAGCGGAGCATGAACGGGCTCTGAACACTGGCCACAGAGTGAAAAGGGAAAAGAATCAAGCTGCCTGCAGTATTCTAAAAATAAAAACAATACATCATTACAACAATGTACATACCATATAAAAATATATATACAACACACTGAGGTCTTTGCATGATGCGTATCATTCATAAATACCAGGTCTAAATTTGGGAACAGATGCACTTCTAAACAAGAGTCTTTCGGGGAGATCTGGTTGCTGTAGTACCAGGAGTTTTGACAGAAGGGCTCACAAAATGTTACTGGCTCAGCATTTTGGGGAGTTTTTCTGGTCCCTGAAAATACAGCAAAAATGCAACACTGCAAACGCCGCGCTGTCACAACACTTGTGTGTGTTTCCTCTTAAAGTTTGGAGAAACCAAAACATATCACTATTATTTATATCATTGTCGACTTTTCAGAATTAAGGGAATTCTTTTGTTACAGGAAATGTTAGAGAAGAATCTAGAGATGAGACATTTGGACCATGGCACTTCACCCACATTGTTAAAATGGAAATGTACTGCGATTGTGGGTGCAAAGGATTGTTTTTCTAGTCTTTATTACAGAAATGGCAGACTGAGAAACACTGAAATATGACAAGAACCTTTTGATTCATTCATGTTTCTAGCTTTTCTTAATTTTTCAGCTATTTTAGGTAGGTTTTACTAGTGTAAAGTACTGTACTATAGTGTGAAACGTCATCATTCCTTACCAAGTTATTGTGTTATCAGTTATGCACTCACGCTGACACAGAATCTCAATCTAAACTTTGCCCCAAAAGCACCCAAACTTTCCAAAAGAACCTCCATGACGCCTCATTTTCTGTCTTTACCACAGTTTTTATCTTTTGTATCGAAGGAAAACGCAATTATTGGATTGGAAAACGATGGGCGGGGTTCAAATCTGGACCTAAACTGGACGTAGAGACTAAAAACAGTCCAAATTATAGACATGAACGTTCGCTAACTTAGAACTAACATTACTGTGAATTTGTTGAAATACAGTAGGTAAAATTGGGGAAATGTTTACAGACCTTTTCACAGACATGGACGATTTTTACGAGACTGGAAACACAGTCGATGTTCGTAAATGTTTAGAATTTACCAAAGGTTTTTAGGTCAATCTAATCCCATACAACAACCTATACTTCTAATTGTAGAAAAAGCTTCAGTTGTAGTCATCTGGACTCAGTTTGAAAAAATAGACGTTTCAACTCTCATCCAAGAGTCATTGTCAATAACAGAATTTAGATCGAGAACTCCGATATTAATACTGTTCTGTGGTAAGACCCGCCCATTGGGAGGAGCCTTCCTGAAGTAGAAAGAGTTGTTTGTTTCAACAGAAACTCCCCCCTTGTATCTACCGAGCCTATTCAGAATCTTAATGGGCTATTAGAATCCTCTTTGTCTTTGTGAGACCCTGGCTCAACCACCCTGAGTACCTGATTAGCATCTGAATGTCATTTACCTTTCCAGGGGTTCAGAATCCCATTATAAATAACAGGAAGATTAAACCTTAGCCCTCCATTTCTGTTTAAAGAAGGTCTTTCTTTTTTAACAAAAATAGCTTCCTTGACTCCTCTTTCAAACCATCTTTTCTCCTGCTTAAAACCTTCACCTCACCGTCTTCAAACGAGTGATTAGAGGCTTCAAGATGGAGATGCACGGCACTCTGAGGTCCTGAACTAGTATTTCTTCTGTGCTGATAGAGCCTCTTGTGTAGAGGCTGTTTCGTCTCACCTATGTAACGTTCTTTACAACTTTCTTCACTGCATTGGATCGAATAAACTACATTGCTCTGTTTTTGAGTCGGCAACTTGTCCTTTGGGTGAACCAGTTTTTGTCTTAAAGTGTTTCCTGGTTTAAAATAAACAGGGACTTTGTGTTGTCTAAAAATTCTCTGCAGTTTTTCCGAGAGGCCAGACACATAAGGGATAGAGACACCCTTCCTTCTCTGTTCAGTTTCCCTTTTGTCCTGCTTCTTGGTTCTCTTCACTCTGTTGAGAGCCCAAGCGGGGTGACCACAGGCTGAGAGGGCATTTCGGACATGTTTTTCCTCTTTCTTCTTGCCCTCTGAGCTGGTGGGCACACCTTGAGCTCTGTGTTGTAAGGTTCTGATCACCCCCAGCTTGTGCTGTAGTGGGTGGTTGGAACCAAAGAGCAGATACTGGTCCGTGTGTGTAGGTTTCCTATATACTTCTATTTGGAGTTTCCCGTCCTCTCCTCTGATCGTGGAACAATCAAGAAAGGCCAAGCGATTCTCCTTAGCGTCTTCTCTTGTAAACCTAATATGTGGGTCCACAGCATTGATGTGATCAGAGAAGGTTTCCAGCTCTTGTTTCTTGATTGTTACAAAAGTATCATCGACATAGCGGAGCCACAGTTTTGGGGCTATGCCTGAGAATGAGGACAGTGCCTTCTTCTCAAAGTGCTCCATGTACAGGTTGGCCACTATGGGAGAGACGGGCGAGCCCATGGCACAGCCATGAATCTGTCTGTAAAATTGTCCCCGGAATTGAAAGTAAGTGGTGTTCAGACAGATGTCCAACAGTTTACATATGTGTTCAGGTGTCAGTTTGGTCCTTTCCTGTAGGGTGGTGTCTTCCTGCAGTCTGATCCTCACTGCTGCTACTGCATCAGTGGTCGGGATGCAGGTGAACAGGGACACCACATCATATGAAACCATGAGGTCATCTGGGTCCAGTTGGAGATGTTTCACTTTATCCACAAAGTTGTGCGTGTTTTCCACATGACGTTCCGAATTCCCCACAAGCGGAGCCAATATAGTTGTTAAATGCTTGGCCACATTGTAAGTGATGGAATCTGTGCTGCACACTATGGGTCTGAGTGGAACCTCCTTTTTGTGTATTTTTGGAAGGCCATAAATGCAAGGCATGGCTTCCCCAGGATACAGTCTGTAATACAGAGGCCGGTCTATCGCTTCCTCTTTTTCCAGCCTTTGTAAACAGTCTATCACTTTCTTCTTGTAGCCACTGGTCGGATCTCTTTTCAAGCGCTCGTATGTGGTCGTGTCCTCGAGGAGGGTGTGGACTTTGGCTTCGTAATCAGCTGCGTTGAGAATCACAGTGCAACGTCCCTTGTCTGCTGGGAGGATGTTGATGCTATGATCTTTTTCCAGTGCTGAAAGTGCTTTACTCTCTTCCACATATTAGGTTTACAAGAGAAGACGCTAAGGAGAATCGCTTGGCCTTTCTTGATTGTTCCACGATCAGAGGAGAGGACGGGAAACTCCAAATAGAAGTATATAGGAAACCTACACACACGGACCAGTATCTGCTCTTTGGTTCCAACCACCCACTACAGCACAAGCTGGGGGTGATCAGAACCTTACAACACAGAGCTCAAGGTGTGCCCACCAGCTCAGAGGGCAAGAAGAAAGAGGAAAAACATGTCCGTAATGCCCTCTCAGCCTGTGGTTACCCCGCTTGGGCTCTCAACAGAGTGAAGAGAACCAAGAAGCAGGACAAAAGGGAAACTGAACAGAGAAGGAAGGGTGTTTCTATCGCTTATGTGTCTGGCCTGTCGGAAAAACTGCAGAGAATTTTTAGACAACACGAAGTCCCTGTTTATTTTAAACCAGGAAACACTTTAAGACAAAAACTGGTTCACCCAAAGGACAAGTTGCCGACTCAAAAACAGAGCAATGTAGTTTATTCGATCCAATGCAGTGAAGAAAGTTGTAAAGAACGTTACATAGGTGAGACGAAACAGCCTCTACACAAGAGGCTTTATCAGCACAGAAGAAATACTAGTTCAGGACCTCAGAGTGCCGTGCATCTCCATCTTGAAGCCTCTAATCACTCGTTTGAAGACGGTGAGGTGAAGGTTTTAAGCAGGAGAAAAGATGGTTTGAAAGAGGAGTCAAGGAAGCTATTTTTGTTAAAAAAGAAAGACCTTCTTTAAACAGAAATGGGAGGGCTAAGGTTTAATCTTCCTGTTATTTATAATGGGTTACTGAACCCCTGGAAAGGTAGAGGACCAGGACCAGGACATTTAGATGCTAATCAGGTACTCAGGGTGGTTGAGCCAGGGTCTCACAAAGACAAAGAGGATTCTAATAGCCCATTAAGATTCTGAATAGGCTCGGTAGATACAAGGGGGGAGTTTCTGTTGAAACAAACAACTCTTTCTACTTCAGGAAGGCTCCTCCCAATGGGCGGGTCTTACCACAGAACAGTATTAATATCGGAGTTCTCGATCTAAATTCTGTTATTGACAATGACTCTTGGATGAGAGTCGAAACGTCTATTTTTTCAAACTGAGTCCAGATGACTACAACTGAAGCTTTTTCTACTATGGAACACGCCTGGACGAATGAGGGATTACACCGATATACTTCTAATTGTCAAATAATTACGTATTTAATTAAAGGTGCATTGTGTAACTTTCCTACTTAGTCACCGTCACCTGCTGATCTCCAGAAGCGTTAGTTATTCTTTTGCCCAAGTATGGCATTGGTATGTACAGATTATACAGTCGACTATACAACAGTTCATCAAAAATATGAAATAAAACATGAATGACAAAATAAAAGTTGTACAAAAAAGTACATTTGAGGAGAGGAGGTGATAGATGTGTGGTGTAAATGGGCTGTTGGAGTCCGAACTCCAGTCGTCCTGCTGCAAATCTGCTTTACCTCCTGCAAATCAATAGCTCCCACTGTTTGGAAAAGTCCATTAAAAACCGCTTGTGGAGACAAAGCGCCGCATTGACTAATGGGACGGCTCATTTCAAACGAGGAGACGATGGTAATTTTTCCTGCCACGGCATCACTCCACAGCTAATTACATCAGCTAATGAAAATAGTGTACTTTTTATTTGCTAAGCACTGCGTGAATCTGGAAACTTAGCTCCACAAACAAGAGCTCGTTAATACTCAAATATCTCAGATCAATCACCCAGCGCTGATGAAGATCCTGCTACGATACATTATCATTATTTCACCACGAGTCACGAGCCGGCTGTGTCTTACATAAAGATACGTGTTGCACTCGAAACGGGAGCGAAATGCAAATAAAACGGTTCAAAACAATGTTGTGGCTCTGCACTTGTAGTAGTAGTAGTAGTAGTAGTGGTAGTAGTAGTGGTAGGGGTAGTGGTAGTGGTGGTAGTGGTAGTAGTAGTAGTAGTGGTAGTAGTAGTGGTAGGGGTAGTGGTAGTAGTAGTGGTAGTGGTGGTAGTAGTAGTAGTAGTAGTAGTAGTAGTAGTAGTAGTAGTAGTAGTAGTAGTAGTAGTAGTAGTAGTAGTAGTAGTAGTAGTAGTAGTAGTAGTAGTAGTAGTAGTGGCAGGGGTAGTGGTATTAGTGGTAGTAGTAGTAGTAGTAGTGGTAGTGGTAGTAGTAGTAGTAGTAGTAGTAGTAGTAGTAGTAGTAGTAGTGGCAGGGGTAGTGGTATTAGTGGTAGTAGTAGTAGTAGTAGTGGTAGTGGTAGTGGTAGTGGTAGTAGTAGTGGTAGTAGTAGTAGTAGTAGTAGTGGCAGGGGTAGTGGTAGTGGTAGTGGTAGTGGTAGTAGTAGTAGTAGTAGTAGTGGCAGGGGTAGTGGTAGTGGTAGTGGTATTAGTGGTAGTAGAAGTAGTAGTGGTAGTGGTAGTGGTGGTGGTGGTGGTGTTGGTGGTGGTGGTGGTGGTGGTAGTGGTAGTGGTAGTGGTAGTGGTATTAGTGGTAGTAGAAGTAGTAGTTATTCTACAGAGCTCCTGCCACTTATCTTAAAATGAAGCTCCACATTTAACGTTGTACTTCTCACAAACTTCCAGAGATGCTTTTGGATGATATTAGAAGGTGAAAGTGAATCTGATTCCCAGATTTTACCAATTTATGGATCTAAACTCTTTAAACTCACATTCGGACCAGACTAATATTTACTGTCATCTGATTCGTTTTTAAGATGTATTCTACTTTACGGCTTCATTTAATGACAAAGATCAACTCCAAAAGCTACATTCCAGGCTTGATGCCGTTCGTTGTTGCCATTAGTAACATGGTGCAGGGAAACACTGGTCTGAATCTGCATTTTCAGTTCCTCCAACATTTAAATGGGATCAAAGGCTCCTGAAAATGTGTTACTACAAAGATATTTTCTATATCGTGAAACATCTCTGATGATGCTGTTGGTCTTCTCTAGTTGCTGTTTGTAAAAATGAAAGTACTTTTCACCTGTGTTTGCCCTGAAGAAGTTTCCTTTTACAGATCGATATATCAGTCTGGTCTAATCTCCGCCAGTTCAGATTGCCGTGATTGACAGGTGGATTAGCCAATCAGGGACAACGCACGGTCCGTCTGCATCAATACAAACAAAGGAAAGGCACAAAAATATCACAGGGTCGTAGAGTCGTTAAGGTAACAGCACATATGCCGGGCTCCATGTCAAGCCAACCACAGCGTCATGAGTTTGAAGCAGTTTGCTGCATGTCCTCCCTTCTCTCATCCCCATTTCATGCTACACTGTCTAGTAAAGCCTTCAAGCCAATTATTGCACGGTGCTCTTGATTTTTGCCTTTTTCTTTGTTGTTTTAATCCATTTAGTATTATTCTCGAGTTTTCTGACCATCCACACATCTTTCCTGATAATACTCGTCCAACAATCAAACCAGTTCAGTACCAGTGATCTAAATAATGGATTCTAGCCTAGTTTCACTGCAAAGCCAAACTATCTCTCACTAGATTAGATACATTCCTGATATCCATGCACAGTCCACTTATTAGCATGACAATAACATCATTAATGGGTTGTCAATGCGGATGATTGCTTAATTCGGCCCCGGCAGAGGACGAGGTTAAGGACTAAATAAAGAGCACCTCAACACCAGCGCCCGTGTTGTCAATGTGTTCCTCGCGCCGGTCGACCAATCAAAGGTTGGTCACATGGCCTTCTTTAAACCCAGGCCAAGTGAATGCTCATTATCCCCACGTGGAAAATTGCAGTCATCCTGAACGGAATTTCAATTACGGCACTTCTTAAAACACTCAGCGGATTAAAGATGGTACAAAAGGCCACTCGCTGCAATCAGGCGGTTTGATTAGCTTTTCATATAGACAGTGAAAGCCTCCAAACACATTGAATCGGCTCCTTTGTGCTCGCGTCCACCTAGAGCCGTTCCCGTATTTCTTTCCCAGGCGCCGGATTTCAATAATAGTGCGTAATAGTAACATAAAGTTGAGAAGAGAAAGGAGCACAAGACAAAGGGAAGGTTTTATGTGTCTACGGCTGACGCTTTATGGATGGTGTTGGTGAGGCAGGTAGTAAAACAAGTCTTGGAAAAACAATAGCGTTTGTATTGTTCTGTTAAGATAACAGTAAAAGTACTTTTACACATCTAGAACATTCTTTTTTTATCCTATACTTTTTTCAAAGAGATACGTAGCTACGGAGGAGGTTTTAATGGCATCTGATTTGTCTAGTTGAAGGTTTTATGTAATTTCTCGTAAAACATTCTGTACGTTTTCAAAGACTATATACGTTTCCCATTTCCCGTTTTGTTGCGTCATTGAAATACAAAAAAGGGAATAAGGCGTTTATGACAAAAGTTCGGTGCTGTTCTTCTGCTAGTTTTGACAGTCTTGATAGTTTCTAGATAAGACCTTTATTCGACTTTCACTGGTTCTTGCACAATATTTTATGTATTTGGCAAAGAAAACAAGATCATAAGGTTCATTTTCTGGAACTCCCATTTTGTTGTATCAGTAAAGAAGCAACAAAACATTTACTTATTTTGAAAGCTGTTAAAAGTTTCAAAGTTTGGCCTATTGCCTTTTGGAGAAAATTTTACTGTTTAAAAAAAAAAAAATCACAGGTTCAATTCCTGGATCATTCCTTGAGTATGTTCAAAGAGTCTTGCTCTTCTTCTTCACCTGTTTTGATAAGTTTAATGTCCTTGATAAAACTCTTGTTGGCTCTGGTGGACTTTTTGTCCTCAGAAAATGCCCCATTTTTATTTGATATTTTAGTTTTTTTAAAAAACACACATTTTGGACAACATTTTTAGGGCAGATAAACCTTTCATCTATGTTTGCACTAAATATTACAGCGTTATTAACATTATATAACTCAATTATTGTCACATATTCGACTTACTGTGTAGAAATGTAGGGGTCAACATGTAAAACATGTGTATACGGTACAACCAATATTTATTCGACAATAAAGAGGCTTTGAGTATTGTCAGAGACAGTTGTTATAAAGATCTATCAAGCCCATTGTTTGTCCAAATTTAAGGACACATATAATGCTGAATACTTTTTGTGCTTTTAACCATGTTCTAATATTGTTCCCTCAGCAAAAACACACCTGGAGTTGCATTTAGCTTCATTCACGCTAGTTTTATGAATCCTGGAAAGAAAATTATCTCTAAATGTATGCACAATACATGCACTTCTGGGGGTGTGATGATATGTCATGATGTGAAATAATTTTGGAGACACATAAAGTGAGTTTTTAAGTCTTTACAGGCTGTGTAACGTAATTTTTCACTAAGCAGTTTTACCAAGATCTGGTTAGCAAACTTGTCCCAAAGCGCTAAGCCCTAACCTTAACCAACTGTTCCGAAACCTTGGCTGGACCGAACACTAACCTTTCCCTAATTATGACAAAACATATCCTAAAAAAAAACAAGTGGGTTGTGACAAAAAATGAACAGAGAGTTATTTAAAACAATCTCTTAGCATCGCTGTGAGAGAACTGAGAGCACTGTGAGAGAAGCGAGTGGAGAAAAGGTATTCACTCTAAAAACTTTGTCCAGTGATAGAATTCAACCTTCTTTTGCTCTTGGACGACACTGGAATGACACAAACGATGTTACTACTTTGCTAATTTTGCACAATATATGTTTTTTTTTTTACCAAGCCGACCCATGTGGCCCCTCTGCAGTCTGCTTGTCTTCCATGTGGCCCCTCTGCAGTCTGCTTGTCTTCCATGTGGCCCCTCTGCAGTCTGCTTGTCTGCCATGTGGCCCCTCTGCAGTCTGCTTGTCTTCCATGTGGCCCTTCTGCAGTCTGCTTGTCATCCATGTGGCCCCTCTGCAGTCTGCTTGTCTGCCATGTGGCCCCTCTGCAGTCTGCTTGTCTGCCATGTGGCCCTTCTGCAGTATGCTTGTCTTCCATGTGGCCCCTCTGCAGTCTGCTAGTCTTCCATTTGGCTCCTCTGCAGTCTGCTTGTCTTCCATGTGGCCCCTCTGCAGTCTGCTTGTCTTCCATGTGGCCCTTCTGCAGTCTGCTTGTCATCCATGTGGCCCCTCTGCAGTCTGCTTGTCTGCCATGTGGCCCCTCTGCAGTCTGCTTGTCTGCCATGTGGCCCTTCTGCAGTATGCTTGTCTTCCATGTGGCCCCTCTGCAGTCTGCTAGTCTTCCATTTGGCTCCTCTGCAGTCTGCTTGTCTTCCATGTGGCCCCTCTGCAGTCTGCTTGTCTTCCATGTGGCCCCTCTGCAGTATGCTTGTCTTCCATGTGGACCCTCTGCAGTATGCTAGTCTTCCATGTGGCCCCTCTGCAGTCTGCTTGTCTTCCATGTGGCCCCTCTGCAGTCTGCTTGTCTTCCATGTGGACCCTCTGCAGTATGCTAGTCTTCCATGTGGCCCCTCTGCAGTCTGCTTGTCTTCCATGTGGCCCCTCTGCAGTCTGCTTGTCTGCCATATGGCCCCTCTGCAGTCTGATCGTCTTCCATGTGGCCCCTCTGCAGTCTGCTTGTCTGCCATGTGGCCCCTCTGCAGTCTGCTTGTCTGCCATGTGGCCCCTCTGCAGTCTGCTTGTCTGCCATGTGGCCCCTCTGCAGTCTGCTTGTCTTCCATGTGGACCCTCTGCAGTATGCTAGTCTTCCATGTGGCCCCTCTGCAGTCTGCTTGTCTTCCATGTGGCCCCTCTGCAGTCTGCTTGTCTTCCATGTGGACCCTCTGCAGTATGCTAGTCTTCCATGTGGCCCCTCTGCAGTCTGCTTGTCTTCCATGTGGCCCCTCTGCAGTCTGCTTGTCTGCCATATGGCCCCTCTGCAGTCTGATCGTCTTCCATGTGGCCCCTCTGCAGTCTGCTTGTCTGCCATGTGGCCCCTCTGCAGTCTGCTTGTCTGCCATGTGGCCCCTCTGCAGTCTGCTTGTCTGCCATGTGGCCCCTCTGCAGTCTGCTTGTCTTCCATGTGGCCCCTCTGCAGTCTGATCGTCTTCCATGTGGCCCCTCTGCAGTCTGCTTGTCTTCCAAGTGGCCCCTCTGCAGTCTGCTTGTCTTCCATGTGGCCCCTCTGCAGTCTGCTTGTCTGCCATGTGGCCCCTCTGCAGTCTGCTTGTCTTCCATGTGGCCCCTCTGCAGTCTGCTTGTCTGCCATGTGGCCCTTCTGCAGTCTGCTTGTCTTCCATGTGGCCCCTCTGCAGTCTGCTTGTCTTCCATGTGGCCCCTCTGCAGTCTGCTTGTCTTCCATGTGGCCCCTCTGCAGTCTGCTTGTCTGCCATGTGGCCCCTCTGCAGTCTGCTTGTCTGCCATGTGGCCCCTCTGCAGTCTGCTTGTCTTCCATGTGGCCCCTCTGCAGTCTGATCGTCTTCCATGTGGCCCCTCTGCAGTCTGCTTGTCTTCCATGTGGCCCCTCTGCAGTCTGCTTGTCTTCCATGCGGCCCCTCTGCAGTATGCTTGTCTTCCATGTGGCCCCTCTGCAGTCTGCTTGTCTGCCATGTGGCCCCTCTGCAGTCTGCTTGTCTTCCATGTGGCCCCTCTGCAGTCTGCTTGTCTGCCATGTGGCCCTTCTGCAGTCTGCTTGTCATCCATGTGGCCCCTCTGCAGTCTGCTAGTCTTCCATGTGGCCCCTCTGCAGTCTGCTTGTCTTCCATGTGGCCCCTCTGCAGTATGCTAGTCTACCATGTGGCCCCTCTGCAGTCTGCTTGTCTTCCATGTGGCCCCTCTGCAGTCTGCTTGTCTTCCATGTGGCCCCTCTGCAGTATGCTAGTCTTCCATGTGGCCCCTCTGCAGTCTGCTAGTCTACCATGTGGCCCCTCTGCAGTCTGCTTGTCTTCCATGTGGCCCCTCTGCAGTCTGCTTGTCTTCCATGTGGCCCCTCTGCAGTCTGCTTGTCTTCCATGTGGCCCCTCTGCAGTCTGCTAGTCGTCCTCCTGCCCACACTGTCTCCTCACTACGTAATGGCCTGACATTTGGCTTCTTTTTGTCACGTCTTTAATGTCACATCTCTCAAAGTAGATTGTGCCGTTCCGGACTGTTACCACCTGTAGAAACGTGTGTCGACTTAGGTCACCAAATTAAGTCTCTGCAACAATTTATTATATATATGTATTTTCTTCGAATACAGTGATGTAGAATGCCGCTGCTGTCCACACAGTACAAATTGGCCTGGGAGATGATGATACAGCCAATTAAAAATAATGATGTTGGATTAGCATTTGGAGACGGATTAGGAACACTCACTGCTGAAAAGAACCTGGTAAGGATTTGCCTTTTGTAGTAGGCTTGTCGTGTGATTAGAGCAGTAAAATGATGGTCGGTTCCTTTAAATTAGTACTGTACAAACTCTTGTGTGTTTGGACAAAGTTTAAAAACAGATCGCAAGCATAATGGTTCTCAAATCCATGTTTTATTCACACACATGAGCTTTTAAACATATTGCATTGTATTGTGATTCATTCATGTATGTTTGCTCAGAAAATTAGTTTTTTTTATCCAATCCCCACCCATGAGACGTGATCATATATATATATATATATATATATATATATATATATATATATATATATATATTGTTTTAAAAATATGTATTTAAACTTCCTACGGTCCTACGTGCTTTTTACAGGAAGTCAGTTGATTCTATTTGAGTAGTTTTAGATCTATTTGGTGGTTTCCAATGAACAAAATGTAAAATAAAATAATTATCTATGCATTTACCAGGAACGTACTAAGGATTTAGTATAAGGAGCTTACAAATTGTATATCTGTACATCAAACAGCACATGAACGGCACATGAGCGGGTCCCGTCGAGTTCACGCAAAGATCTTCAGTTCCACCACTGTCCATCACAAAGAGGTGCAAAATAATGATAAATAATCCATAAAATCCATGTTTATGCTGCGTTTTTTCTTTCTCTTCAATGAAATGTCAGGAAGTCTTTTCGCCCACCTAACACCGCTTCTGATTAGTCACATTTACAGCCAATCACTGTCTCCAATTTGTCATTGTGCTTGTGTTTGTGTCCCCACAAACAACATATAACACTTAGCAGCTCTTCTGAATGAGAAGAGAGAACGGTGCTGCGACTCAGTAAAATAATGAGCCGTGTTGCAGTGACAGTAACTATAGACGTTATGGCAGAGGAAAAAGTAATGAGTTAGATTACTCATCACTGATCAAAATAACACAGTTAGTAACACCATTATAATTAAACACCGTTATTCCCAACACTGTTACTAAAGAGAGTAATATAAGGACTCGATGGTCATGACGACATCGGTCTGGTTCACGTTCACATTTGACTCAAACAAACTGAACTCACTGAGAGCGCAGGACCACCACTCACCAGGAGAGGGTAGTGCGTCCTGTAGGGAGCAGTGTGTCCACATTTTTGTAACAAACAAGAAGAAATTACAGCTAATTTGATGAATAGTCTATGAAATCGGAAGTTCAGAACTATGACCTTGACAGTGTTTGAAGAAGGACATTGGAAATAAAC
Source organism: Eucyclogobius newberryi (assembly GCF_026437365.1). Taxonomy (NCBI): domain Eukaryota; kingdom Metazoa; phylum Chordata; class Actinopteri; order Gobiiformes; family Gobiidae; genus Eucyclogobius; species Eucyclogobius newberryi. The sequence continues at coordinate 5,148,626 of NW_027315790.1, forward strand.
ATTCACATTAGCACCACATATAAATTGTCCTCTCGTCTGTCTGTTGTCTAATTTCTGTCACATGCTCCTGCCAGATGCAAGCATATACTGTATATCTTCATGCCATTTGACCTCTGATTTCAAAAGGACCTGGTTTGCTAGCGAGTTCAAATTTTCACACACAAAAGCACCAGACGTTATTATGCATAATTCACATAAAGCAAAAGAAAATGTTATTCTGGACGACTGAGGGTTCACTTTAAACATCTCAACTGTACTTTTTAAAATGTCCATACACCTAGTAGTAGTAGTAGCAGTAGTAGCAGTAGTAGTAGTAGTAGTAGTAGTAGTAGTAGTAGTAGTAGTAGTGGTAGTAGTAGTAGTAGTAGTAGTAGTGGTAGTAGTAGTAGTAGTAGTAGTAGTAGTAGTAGTAGTAGTAGTAGTGCAAAAGCCTGGGTGTTGCGAAATATAGAGCCTTTAAAACTTAAACTAAACTCTTTTACCACAAACTTTACCACTTGTTCTGATCCCGAAAGCCTCGCAAGAAATAAAAAGTCAAAATAAGACTTGCCATAAACAGTTTTTTACCGTGGCTTCGGCAGGAGTTGGCTTATTTACCGCAGGACACGGCGTGTGTCTGGGTAACAGCTCATATTCTCTTCTCGCTATCTCTGCTCCGCGCCCGCCATAAAACACGGCTCTGTGCGGCTTTTATGAGCTCCCTCCTCGGCCCTGGGAGCGTGGAGAAGTTTACGACCACCGCTGTCCGAAGATATGACACCCAAATACAACCGACAGATCAGGGACGCGCTGAAGGATGTCCCACTCTGACCGGGCCGAGCGCTCAGCAGAAAGGGAAAATGATAGACCCAGGTAACAGGGTAGTGGATCACTTTGTGCAGCGGTCAACAAAACACAAGGAAACGCGAGGAAACGGTTACAGGAAAAGTGGCTGGTGACCAACAGTGGGTAATCTACTTAGTTGAGTAGTAGTTTTTAGTCTGCATTCTTAATTGAGGAATATATTTAATAGTGTAACAGTCATACTAGAGTAAATGTGTTTGTTACTCTTCCCACCGCAAGTCTATAATTCTATGTTTCTGCTTCACCTTCCTTTTAATGGCGGAATGCGTTTCCGCGCTCAGCTTTGCGATGTGAGCAACTGACGTCACCTAAACTAATCTTTTCTTAAAGGACACATATTATGCAAAATGTACTATTTTGAGCATTTAACCATGTTGCAACATTGTTCCCTCATCAAAAACATACCTCCATTTAGCTTCATTCATGCTTCAGAAACTCGCCTGTTGGTAATCCCCCTCAATAAAGTTTTCTCAATCTGTGACGTGGCTCTGAGAATCTTCTCTGCTGTTTTTAACTCCATAAATCATCACCAGACTTGTTCCTTTTTTCCATATCGCTCTATATTTCTCCAATCTCGATCAGTACAACTGTGTGCTGAGACCCGGAAGTGAGAGGCCAGCTTGTGAAGCCAGTAGAGGGCACCAAAACTCAATTAGTCCCGGGTAAACAGCAAATATCCAAGTGTAGATTTATTTTTTATACTAAAACATGAGATTTAAATTGTTTTTGTGTTTCTTGCTCCTTCAGATATCATTCTGTTTTTCTCATCTTTACAGTCCTTTTTCATTTTTTTTACTGAATTTGTGAATTATGTAATGTTTTGTCCCACTAATCCAGTAACTTACTTGAGAATTTGTTTCCCCAAAGATTTGTTGTACTCTCATTTGAGTAATTTGGATACAATTATTTCATGTAGTTATTTATTTTAATTATGTATTGATTGAGTAACAGTACAAACGCCCCTTTTTTGTATATGTCCAGTGTCTTTGGGTCCCTGAAAAGCGCTATACAAATAAAATATTTATTATTACTATTACTTTACTTTTTTTTACTTGTAAAGTAAACCATTTTTTTGAGTTCAATTCCTGGGTCCTCTACCTTTCTCTTCTAGTGTTGAATAGTATCTTACTTTACTAGGTCAGAGTCATAAACACTATGACTTTAAAGATGAAAGGTAATTCTTGAGAAGTTTGTAGTTTTTTTTTTTATAATATACAGAGACATCATTTAAGGGATCTTTATTTTTTAACCTTTCATTTTACACTTTCACTTAATAAGTAGATTATATAATTACCAAGAACCAATCCCTCTTTAATTCTTAAATAAACTGATACTCTATATTATGTTGTCAATCAAGTAAATACAGCAAGAGAACTTTCTTTATAGTTAAATGAGTTCATAATGGTTGGTATTCACGGGGCATACTGTACATGGTCTACCAGGCTGAATCCAGATGTCTGCCCCTCAGAGCAGCCATGAATGTTTATGTTCTGAGCAGCAACTTTATGACCAGAGACCTAAGACCTCTGACTGGAAGCATGTTTGCAGTCAACAGTAAACTTAGCGAGACATGAACCCTTTAACATAAACAGTAATAATCTAAAAAAAATAATTGTAATGTGTAGTTTGTGGACTTAAAGCCGCTACTTTCCCCCCCGCTTTGAACCCTTCAGCCCATACAAAGGTGCGTCAAACTTATAGATTTTTACGAGCTAATGGCCACTGGGGGGCGCTCTAGCAGGAAGCGCAAGCATTTGTCACACTGTAGAAGAAGACGTCAGTGGACAGTGGAAGCACTGTCCAGGGGACACATCATGCCGTCAAAATGCTGTGTGTTTTATTGCAATCAAACACATATTCATGGAGAAATTAGTCTAATGAGGAAGTGAATCTAGACACCACAAAACGCAAAGACACGTGGAGTGCAGACATGTGATCTATGGCGCCCTGCAGGTTAGAACCTGCTACAGTGAATAGCCTGAAAAACACTGTATAGCCTGAAAATTACATTGTGTGTATTTTGTATATATGTTATTTGCGGGTTATTTGAAATCAAGATAGCTAGGAATAATTTAAACCTTTTGCACTTTCATACCACCTTCATGTCATTCAAAGTGTGGCTTTAACACTAATTTGCATACCATGGAAAAATGAACATTGCTATTTCCATCCATCCATCCATCCATCTTCTTCCGCTTTATCCGGGGCCGGGTCGCGGGGGCAGCAGTCTGAGCAGGGACTCCCAGACTTCCTTCTCCCCAGACACTTCCTCTAACTCCTCCGGGGGGATCCCGAGGCTTTCCCAGGCCAGCCGAGAGACATAGTCTCTCCAGCGTGTCCTGGGTCTTCCCCGGGGCCTCTTCCCGGTGGGACATGCCTGAAACACCTCCCGAGGGAGGCGCCCAGGAGGCATCCGGAACAGATGCCCGAGCCACCTCAGCTGGCTCCTCTCGACGTGGAGGAGCAGCGGCTCTACTCCGAGCTCCCCCCGTGTGGCCGAGCTCCTCACCTTATCTCTAAGGGAGCGCCCAGCCACACGGCGGAGGAAACTCATTTCGACCGCTTGTATCCGCGATCTTGTTCTATCGGTCACTACCCAAAGCTCATGACCATAGGTGAGGGTAGGAACGTAGACCGACCGGTAAATAGAGAGCTTTGCCTTTCGGCTCAGCTCCCTCTTCACCACAACGGTCCGATGCAGCGACTGCATCACTGCAGCCGCTGCACCGATCCGCCTGTCGATCTCACGCTCCATCCTTCCCTCACTCGTGAACAAGACCCCGAGATACTTGAACTCCTCCACTTGGGGCAAGAACTCCCCACCCACCTGAAGAGGGCAAGCCACCTTTTTCCGGTCGAGAACCATGGCCTCGGATTTGGAGGTGCTGATTTTCATCCCAGCCGCTTCACACTCGGCTGCAAACCGTCCCAGTGCATGTTGCAGGTCCGGATTTGATGGAGCCATCAGGACAACATTGTCTGCAAACAGCAGAGATGGAATCCTGTGGTCCCCAAACCGGACACCCTCCGACCCCTGACTGCGCCTAGAAATTCTGTCCATAAAAATTATGAACAGAACCGGTGAGAAAGGGCAGCCCTGGCGGAGTCCAACATGCACTGGGAACAGGTCTGACTTACTGCCGGCAATGCGAACACAGCTCCTGCTCCGGTCATACAGGGACCGGACAGCCCTGAGCAAAGGGCCCCGGACCCCGTACTCCCGGAGCACCCCCCAAAGGACACCCCGAGGGACACGGTCGAAAGCCTTCTCCAGATCCACAAAGCACATGTGGACTGGTTGGGCAAACTCCCATGAACCCTCGAGCACCCGATGGAGGGTATAGAGCTGGTCCAGTGTTCCACGACCGGGACGAAAACCACTCTGCTCCTCCTGAATCCGAGGTTAGACTATCGGTCGGATTCTCCTCTCCAGTACCTTGGAATAGACCTTACCCGGGAGGCTGAGGAGTGTGATCCCTCTGTAGTTGGAACACACCCTCCGGTCCCCCTTCTTGAACAGAGGAACCACCACCCCGGTCTGCCAGTCCAGAGGCACGGTCCCCGACCGCCACGCGATGTTGCAGAGACGTGTCAACCAAGACAGTCCTACAACATCCAGATACTTTAGGTGCTCAGGGCGTCTCATCCAAGCATCTCATCCACCCCGGAGCCCTGCCACCGAAGAGTTTGCGAACAACCTCAGTGACTTCAGCTTGGGTGATGGATGAGCCAGCCTCCGAGTCCCCGGTCTCTACTTCCATTATTCCATTCCATTCCATTATTGCTATTTCCAATTCTGAATTATCAACCATTTTAAAAGCACCAACTGCACGCACAAGAACGTGCCTCAGACAATGCAAAATGCTCCCCATCCAAATTAACCACCCATGTCTTTGAACATCATAGCTCTATTCAACTTTACCTATTTTATTTTCTCTTCTCCTCATTTTCCCTTTACTACGTCCCTCGTTTCCATGTGAAAACAGAACCCCTGCAGCTCCACACAGCTCCGCACTACGTGTCTATTTCACACTTAATTAATTTGCTCTAACTAAACATCTCCAATCTGTTGTCTTCTGATGGGCTTTGCTAGAGCCACTTCTCCTCAAGGCCAACAAATGTAAACTAAAAAGTTGTTTTTACTCCAAACAAACGGACGTGAGCATTTTACAAATAAAATAAATCATGAAATGTGGGCAGGTCTTTGCAACCTCAATGAAGACCTATAGACTGGAGCCTGTTGTATCAGCTCGAAGCAACACAGCCTTGAAGTCAGTGAAAGCCTGTCAGTATCACGTAGAAGAAACACTTGGGGGCACCACATTGAAAAGCACCAGACTTTTGACGCTCTACTGATCTGAAAAAAGCTGATGTCAGGTCTATTGCAGGGACACAGCGCAGTTATGTGTATGACACCGATCACAAGTGTTTTAGAGAGGAGCTTCTATCCCTTGAAAGTCACACAACAGGCAAGGAGTTCTTTGATAAGATCTCAACCTATTTTCGAGACTGGTTGAAACTGGTTGGACAAGAGGCTGGTCGGTATAATTGTGACTGATGATGGTCCGTCCGTGTCGGGTAGAGTGAGTGGGCTGATAGCGCGGCCGACAGCTGCTACTACCAGGATGAAATCGCTCCACTGTATTGCACACCAGACCGTGCTCTGTGCAAACCTAAGTGGCCAATTCACAACTGCAATGGACAATGTCATGGCAACAACACATTTTCATACACGTTACCTTGAGTCTCCAGCACCGCTTGTTGCTGTCTGAAATGTCCCTGGAACATAATGACCTTTTCCTGCACTACGACTTTAAGTGGCTCGTTAAAGATAATTCACTGGAGCGCTTCTAGATTTAGATCGAGTTTGATTTAGTTCAGATGTATTTTCCATTAGTACTTTGGGTTCACATTAAGTTCAAATCACATAATCAATTGTCTTCTTTGAATTTTATCACAGTTAAATGTAAATTATTATTGTTCATTCTGTGCATTTGGAGCACGTCACAAGCTCACGTTGTCTATAAAGTGTCCGTCACAGCAGTTTCCAGAACAAAGATAAAATAGTCACATAAAACAGAGCAAAGACAGGTTGGCAACGACATCTCGATCACTGTTAGCTTCAGTAAGTTTAGGTTAGACTATGACATTGGGAAAACTAATGTGGCAAGCTGTTGAACTGTAGCTTGCGGTTGTCGTTCAAAATCCACCTGAACCTGACATGGATGCACAACGAGTGGCAGGGCCTCTAACTGCGGCAGGGCCTCCAACTGCCACACAAGGGATTGCGCACAGGCCTTGAGCACAGGTGGAGGTTTGTGGATCAGAGGACAAATGACCGGGATGGGAGAGACGTTTATGGCCTTGCGCCGCTTACTGGTCGTTACCCGAACCCCAGCGGCATCAATACTACTCACGCTAAAAATGGTCATGATCCCATAAACATAACTGAAGAACTCGAACCCAGAGAAAGCTGCATGTACAACACACTTCAACACAGCAAGGAGAGGCATTTAATAACAATGCAAGAAACAGACGGGAAAAGAAGCTTTGAAGGAGACGTGTTGTGCTTTTTTCAGGTACTTCTCATGGAATTGTATCAATCTATGTACTGCCCGGTTGTCAAGTGTTTATGGCACAGCACAGTGCAGTGTCGTGAGTTTGAATCCCGACTTCGACAGTGTACTGCATGTCATCCCCCATTTCACACTGTCCTTTCCTATCTAAAATAAATCTAAATTAAGGAATTATAGTAGATTACCATTTTACATTGAGTTCATTGTAAACTGCAATATTGATCTAAAACTGGTAAATTAACTTCCTGCTCAAAACTTATAGTGACATTTAACTGTAAAAAGCAGCAGGTTTTCATTCACATGTTTATTTTTCCAGTGGCTACGTGACATACAGGGATGTGGGCGGGGGAAGGTGAAAAAAGGAATGTTCTAAACCCTTGAGTCTCAGTTGTGGGAAATACAGGATTACATCAAAATGCAACTTTGTGGTGAGCAAAAAATGTGAAAAAAAAAGGTAAATTTTCAAATCAATTTGAACTCCTGAAGTCTCTTATTCCCGATTTCCTGCTAAAAACAGGACAAAAATTGCATCAAGAGCATCCTCGGAGGAATCTGTGCATAGACAGAGCTATACTCGTTCAAGATTTTAGCCCCTTTATTAAGCCTCAAGGCCTCTCCCATTTTGTTCAATCTTCTCAGGGAAGGTATCTTAATAGAAAACCACAGGTGTTTAAGTAATTTACCCCCATAAACAAATAAAATGTTGTTCATGTGATCTCTCTCCTCCGTACGCCTTTAACGTTGGCTGAAATGTATTCTTTGTTGGTGTCCTCATGGCCCCTGCTTACCGCTCTTGCAGAGGCGGGGGGCTTATAATATCCCTGCGATGCTATCTGTGTTATTACATGGCTTGCTGCTGGATAAACACGTCAACGGGAAAGAGTGGCTCTATCTATGAGCACAGATTTGCAGCTTTATGATGATCAGAATTGCCCATGCTATTAAGTGCTTGTGAGAGGGAAAAGATGCACATTAGGTAAGCGACAGGAGGCAGACATTTTAGCTTCAATCTAACAGAACATGGAGTGGTTCAGAAAATAGGGACTGGAAATTCCAGGGGAAATATTGTAGTTGGTTTGGGCTCTGCTCTGTTGGAAGAACATACTAAATGTGGGAGGACTGTTTTTGACAGCATCATCTCACTAAATTTTAGAACTATGTACTTGGTCCTTAAAACCCGCTGATTTCCTCTTAATAAACAACTCATTTGATGTTTTCCAGTCAGGTTTTAGACCTCATCACAGCACTGAGACTGCTCGTGTCAAGGTGACAAATGACATCCTCCTGAACACTGACACGGGCAAAGCCTCAGTCTTAATTCTGTTAGATCTGATGCTGCTTTTGACTGGCACTAATCTGGTTAAGGTCCTATCTGGAAAACAGGAGGTTGAAATTGGTAACTGGGGTGCCTCAAGGGTCAATCGTGGGACCCCTTCTTTTCAACCTCTACATGCTGCCATTAGGCTGGTTAATATGCAGCAAAATTGTGTCCAATCATAGTTATTCAGACAACATTCAGATCTGTGTTTCACTGTTGGCAGGTGAATATGGACCAGTGGATTCACTCTATCACTGCATCCAACAGATCAGTGTGTGGAGCATGGGCGGAGCCAGGCCCTGGCTTTGGGGCTTGAGCCCCGGATCTTTGTCCAAAAGCACCGGATCTTTTAATCTTTTAGAAATACATTGTGATGTCACTAAGTGGTTAGTGCAACAGGTAGAGCGTTGGATTGGGACGAAGGCGACCGGAGTTCGAAGCGAGCAGTGGCTTCTATCCGTTTCATTGGTTATTTTTGTTGAACAGATGAGCGTAGAAAGTGCGCAGTGTTTACCGCACGTCATGCAATCTGACCAATTTGGCCTTTTCTACATCATTTAACTGAGGTTTTGCAAAAAAGTGAAGGACACAAGAGCAGATCGACTGGAAAAAAGAGACATTCAGAACATGTGCTGAAAGTTAATCTAACATAGAATAGACAACAGCACATGATCGTTCAAACCATGAATTCATTGTGGTTGTCGGTGAAGCAGAGGCTCAGAGGTTTTATTCTTCTACAAAGCAAAAGCAGAGAAACTATAGACAGCAGAGCATCAGTCTGTGGACATTAGTGTTGTGAGTTCGAGCCCTGTCAGGGGCATGTTTTTCATATTTGTTTTGTCACTGATTGTTTTAAAGAACACCAAGATGTACAATTTCTTGAATAACTAAATGTCACCTCTGCTGTTCAACGTTTTTTGGAGGGAGGAGCTCTCTCAGAAGGCAAAAAGGCTGTCTTTGCCTTTGGAGGGTTACTGTCTGTAACTGTCTGTAACTGTAACTGCACTAAAACCACATCATATTTGCCAGAATTAACCTCCTCCCTTTCTTTTTGGGCTAAGCCCCGGATGTTTAGAATGTCTGGCTCCGCCTCTGGTGTGGAGGCAAAACAACTTTCTCAGACAAGAAACTCAGACAAGATTGAAATAAACGTCTTTGGTCCACAGAAACAAAGAGAAAGTGTTAGCAGTCACTTCCAGAGTCTCGCTCTAAAACTTACAATTAAAGTCAAAAATCTGGGGAACTCAGACTTGAACTTTAAAGGTGGTCTTTTGATTTTTTTCAGCAAATTTTTTATCATATTTCCTTGTGGCGTGGATAAATCATTTGTCCTGCCACGTATCAATCATAAAACGCACCTACCGCTCACCTGCTGCTGCGTGCGGTTCGTCCCCACGTTTCCGCGTGCCTAAGCGCATGGATCTATCATAATATAGTTCCCTGCCCCTGTATGGGGCAAAATGAAGACGGAGAAAGACAGTTTGAGCTGACGCAGAAGTGGACAGAAATCTCCGGGAGACGAGAGATGCGATGCGCTCCGTTGCGCTAATAAACAAATGCACGTGTGTGTTGTATCAGTCTGCACGGGGGAGTGGCATGCGCACTTCCGCCAGCGCTCTCAAATCGACGAAAAATCTTCCATACCGCCTTTAACTCCTGACCAAGCCTAGCACAAAGATCTGGAGATGGGTCCCGGGAGCTGCATGATCACTGCTCTTGAGGAGATGCCCCAGCGACATTGAAGAATGGGTCAAATGCAGAGGACAAATTTCCCTATGGGGACAATAAAGTGTACCATAACCTTAAACTTAAAACAGCTGCAGTACATCGAGAAAGCTGCTGCTCGGGTCCTGACTAGAACCAGGAAGTACCATCACATTAGTCCTGTTCTCAGCTCTCTGCACTGCCCCCTGTGGCTCAGAGAAGAGACTTTAAAGCAGCTCAGCTTGTGCACAAGTCTTGCCTTGTGTATGAAGTGTGCTCTACACATAAACATGCCTTTTCTTGCCTTTGGGCACAATAAATGGATATTTTTTGAAAATATTCCTGTCAGCGGGGAAAAAGCCTATCACAAAAAATGTATGACACAAATTGTGCAGATGATCAAGGACTGGACTGACATTGTAATTGACATACAGAGAGAGTGGACTCATAACCGTACCTGGGTGTTCATCTGAACCACAAACTGGACTGGACTCATAACACAGACGCACTGTACAGGAAGAGCCAGAGTCGGCTCTACCTCCTGAGGAGACTCAGGTCTTTTGGAGTGACAGGGCCACTCCTGAAGACCTTCTACGACTCTGTGGTGGCATCGGCTCCTGTACGGTGTGACCTGCTGGAGCAGCAGCATCACAGAGAGGGAGAGGAAGAAGCTGGACAGAGTCATCAAGAAGTCCAGCTCCGTCCTGGGCTGTGCTCTGGACTCGGTGCAGGAGGTGGGGGACAGGAGGGTCCTGGCTAGATTCACATCTATGCTGGACCATGAGTCTCACCCCCTGCAGGACACTCTGTCCGCTCTGGAGAGCAGCTTCAGTGAGAGACCGATCCACCCTCGCTGTGTGAAGGAAAGGTTCCGTAGGTCTTTCCTTCCTGCTGCTGTCAGACTTTATAACAAAAACTGTTAGTACTGAACACTCGTGATACTGACCTAACCTAATACTGATGTGCAATTCTGTCATATGTGCAATTGCTGTTGGAATTCATGTGCAATTCATGTGCAATTACTGTGAAATTCATGTGCAATCTATGTGCTGTCGTGACACATATTCATGTGCAATTACTGTCGTGATCACATGCAATGGTATTTATTTATTTATTTATTTGTCTATGGGAGTTTTTATTTATTTATAGGAGATCTTCTACTGAAAGTGTTTTTCAGACTTCCTATAAGTGATCTGTTCTTCTGTATCTACCTCTGTATCTGCCTGCGTTGCACCAATGAAATTTCCCCATGTGGGACAATAAAGGAATATCTTATCTTATCTTATACAGAAAATGGAGGAAAACACATTTTGACTCGATTAGAACATTTGACTAATGGACTAAATGAGACGTTTATTTTGCACTTTGGATGTCTTCTATCTTAAATTCATTTGATCTTCTTTATTCTCTCTGGTCTTGTTCTGTTTCTTGTGTTTGTTGTTAAATGTTTCAAAATGCTGAACATAATGATTATTTGTTAGGGCTTGGCGCCACAAACTTGTTAACATCAAGGCTTAAAGTCCTTTCAACGTACACCAATCACGTCTTTGGAGTTGATAATAGCACCACTTTCTGACTGTGAAAACAGTTAATTTTGGTGTATTCATGTTGACAGAAAATATTCCAGTGCCAGTGTTTGTTTCATGTGGATAGGTCCAGCAATTACAGAGATAGAAACCACGTCAAACAAATCTACAATCTCAGTTAAACACCAAATTCAACCATAGAATTCTGACCTGTCAAGATTTATGGTTCATATCTCTCTGTAATTACTTGGGCGATCCACATGAAACAACAATTTGCGCAAAGTTCAACAGCATTAGTGAGATGACAATCATTGACTAATGATAAACGGCCACATTCCACCCAGAAAGAAAACTTCATCCAGAAATAGAACCCTTGACTTTTATACCGTTAGCAGTTCCCACACGTTTACTCAAATCAAGAATCTTAGCTGGTGAAATTGGTCCAAACTCCTCCAGCTCGCTCCATCTCTCCAGAGAACACTCGTTTGCACATTGAACGTCTCCAATGCTTGGCTATTTTAGAATCACATTGACCTTCAAAAAACACCAGAGAATCCTTTTACGTCGTCACTGAGGAGTAGCCTACACATCTTCTATACTCCTCAGCCCCTCTCCATTGCGAGGTCTCCCCCTTCCCACGCACTTATGAATATGACAACTCCTCAGCACCACGAGGACCCGAATAATGCTTCGGCGACCACCCTCCCAACCGCTCTCCATTCCGACGCTTTTATTCGCGAGGAGAAAAAGTGATTTGAAGCCGTTGGTCTTGAAGGAGCAGTTCAAACAGTAGTCTCCTCGCCCTCGCCCGCTCCCCTCCTCTGCCCGGACATCAAGGCAGATTTACTGGGGTCTTATCTCCAAAGGGCCAGGATGAGGCGGGCTGACCGAGAGAAACAATTACTCACAGCTGCTCCCTATCTGTGGCACGGCGAGTCCATTCCACAGCAGCGGTGGCACGGGCTGGCGTACAGGTTCGAGCGTGCAGGAGCGACGGACGGACGAGCGGCAGGGCTGTGCTGGAGGAGGCGGTGGGGGAGATGGAGGCGGGGGGGAGATGCTCTGTGTTGTCTCTCTGAGCGTGGAGGTCATTGGGACAGAGGAGACCTTTGACTGTGTGATCCAAGAGATGCAATCTGCATTTAAAGGAAGGCACATTAATGTAGAAGAGCTGCTCTGTCGCCCGCTGTTCAACAACTACAAGATCAAACACAGACTTAAGGGTCGTGATGATGGTGATACCACTGGGTTTTGATTCAATCTGATAACAAGTAATACTATGGCAAATATTAAGATATCTATCAGATCCGATATCAATGAGTTTTGTACTCAAATGCATTGAGACTATGATCAATTTCAACTATGGCCATAATTAAATGATTGAACTAATATGAATGGTAAATATATGTGCTGAAAACCTAAAATTTGAACAATGTATTGCAAAAATATAAAAAAAAAGTCGAACATTTTGTGATAATTTTGAAGTGCCTATATTTTTGCACGAGTATTGACACTTTTCGATACCTCCAATATATATTTGGCATCAATCTGCTCATCTCATCCCCAAATTTGTATAGTTTCCAAGAATGCTATAGAAAGCGACAAGCTAAACACTACAGCGATGCAAGCAATTTATTTTAACGGAACGATCTGTTTACTTTTCTAAAGCAATGACATGTGAACAACCTCCATTGAAATAAATTGTGACATAAATTGACATAAATGAGTTGACACATCTGAAAGAGGGGAAAAGTTGTGTTTTTACCCACGTTACACCAAACAATAAACCTGTTCAGAACTCTATAGGATTCTTGGTCACATGTTTTTGTTAACTGCTGGTCACATGTTAAATATGCAAACACAGCTCAGGTGCTGGTCACTTACGACTGGACTGTTGTAAACAGTGTATTATAATAATTCCTCTTCTGTTCTGGTATTTTCTGTTATGGATGGTAATACAAAAATAACCTTTCGTATATTAGATGTTTTCCAAGTAACGTTTGTTTATGTATATAGATAATTAGAATTAGAAGTACACAGTAGTTACTGAATCAATGCTTTGATCTGGTCTTAAATATAATGATTACTGAGGCTTTTGATGGCACGTGGACATCGGTGACAGGACCACATGCTCAGATCTCACACTACTCACAGGAATGTAAGTGCTTCAAGGGCCTGAATATATTATCCAGTATGTTCTTATGGCTGTCGAAGTAAACATGTTAACCGTGATTTATACCAAAAAGAATAGCTTAAATTGTAAGATGTGGCGCTTGAATCTGTCTCATGTGTATGAGCACGGCGCTGTGGAGTGCAGCACAGATTCTAATGCCACAGAAAAATCAAAGACGCTGCAGAGATGAACGTGGTGCACTCCGTGAGAAAAATTGGGGGAAAAAGATTGTGTCTGCGCTAAAACAAGTAATATAGACCAAACATTATACAAAATACTGGAAGGTGCCAGGTCTTACATTGCAGAATCTTGCATTGCCACTAAAGAAGCATCAGCTAGACCCGCAAGCGACAATGAAGGGCCTTGATCCCAACAAACCCGTTGTGTGGTTATGAACATTTAGTTGAAACATGTGACCCCCAGATTCATAATGAAACGATATCTAGACTTAAATTATTGCTAATTTGACTTCCTCTAATGTTTTGTCTAATGTATTTATTAATTGTGATTGATGAGATTTGAAAAGTGTGATTAATATGATTAATTCTTGTCAGTTGACAACATACCTTAGGCAAAACACTGTTTGCGTGAACCAGAGCTGTGAAAAAGTAACAATAAAATAAAATACACCAAATACACGTATTGAGAACACAGATAGTGATTAAATGTGGCTTTGAGAACACACTTCCTAAAATCAGAAGAATACATCATGTTACTTGATCATGTTTGGGTTCAAGCTGCATGATATTGTGAGAAAGTAGTGAAAGCACGGCAAAAAGAGACGTTACACCAGTGCGATGTAGCGGCTGCGACATGTGTGCAGTACGGTTTTGGCTGGGGCGAAGCGAGGGGCTGAGTAGTCTCCCCTCCGGGCTGTGGAGAGAGCGACAGGCGCTGGTAATGCAAAAATAATCTGCTAATCTCCACTGTAATTAAACAGATGGAAGAAGGTCTTTACTGCTCGCCTCAAATAAGCCTTAAGTTCCCCCTGTGCGGCCCGAGCTGAGAGTCACTGGTGTGGGATCAGAGCCAGGGCATCGGAGCATTTACAAGACACAGTACACCTGCTTACTCGCCGTGGACCGGCCTCCTGCTGGTGCCAGAGTCAGGACTAAATATGGACCGGCCTCCTGCTGGTGCCAGAGTCAGGACTAAACATGGACCGGCCTCCTGCTGGTGCCAGAATAAGGACTAAAGATGGACCAGCCTCCTGCTGGTGCCATAGTGAGGACTAAACATGGACCGGCCTCATGCTGGTGCCAGAGTCAGGACTAAACATGGACCGGCCTCCTGCTGGTGCCCAGAGTCAGGACTAAACATGGACCGGCCTCCTGCTGGTGCCCAGAGTCAGGACTAAACATGGACCAGCCTCCTGCTGGTGCCCAGAGTCAGGACTAAACATGGACCGGCCTCCTGCTGGTGCCAGAGTCAGGACTAAACATGGACCGGCCTCCTGCTGGTGCCAGAGTCAGGACTAAACACAGAGCTCAGGGGCCAGATATTGTAAGTTGAAGGAGGAAACCAGACACAGGAAGGACATGCAAACTCGTTATAGAAAGACCCTCACACCATCGGGGAATCAAACCCGTGAACTTCTGCAGCGATTTGCTGAAGCACAGATCCACGGACAAGTTTGAAGCACACGTCCTGACTTTTAACTTTGCCCATTCACGGGGACAGACACTTATTTAAAACGGCATGTACTGTATTTCCCTGCCTTGTATTAGGCCGAAGAATCCGCACTCATAATTGCAGTGTGGACGCTCATTAGGCCCGGGAGAGGAGCGGTCCACTTCTCATCCCAGGATCCAGCACATTCGGGCCCTCACTGCCGGCGCTTTGATCTGGTAACAAGGTCTCAGAAGCCCCATGCATCAGTCTAATCAGAGCTCCTTCCTCGCCAGGGCCCCGTGCACAGGCTAATTTAAACTCAGACAAAATAAATAGACATGTTACGGAGGGCTCGGGATGTGCTTTTGTTGCAGGTTTGTGGTAATTTGATGTTTGGACATTGGTAACGACACAGAAAATATAGCCCTGGACTGCGGGAACTTTCACACGGAGTCAGGCCCAAACAGAGATATGTATGGTTAAGAAAATGAGATAAAATCACTTCAAAATGCTGCATGTTTTATCACAATCCGACTTTAAGGTCGTCATAAGGTCAACATTCAATCTTTCAGCAACCATGAGGCAACTTTAGACATTCACAAATTCATATTTCAAATTCTGATATTCTTAATTGAAAAAATGTAGTTCCATTATTGAATTCAAAGTGAAAGATGACAAATATTAACAGTTATTATATTCTATAATTAGCCTGCTTCCCCTGAATGTCACTGGAATGATTTAAACGTGGAAAACAATTCTGATCTGTTTAAAAGCTCCTAAAAGTACATTGTGTGTACTGGTAATAATTACATAATAATAATTACTGGTGATAATTACACAATAAACATGGAAAATACTTGCACAAAATACACATGTCATACAAAATATACATGTCCTATGCTCTGATATTCATAAACAAAGTGAAAATGTTCTTAAAGCAAAGCATATCAGACACTAACCCCCAATCAGAGACAACCCAAGCAAATAATGGGGAGACCCTGAAGCATGGGGTCATGTGAAGAGAGTAGTATTTAGAATCACCTCTGCCTGACACCCCTGCACTCCATCAGGGTCCAATCACACCTAATCACAGGCCTGGGGTCCCAGCTCTCATTGGGGGTATTGTTCATACACTTGTTATTATTTACACGTCTTAACCATTTGACCTTTGTTTCTCTACATCAAGTTTTCTCACAGTCCCACTTTTAGTCCGTTTTATCTGTGTATGAGGGCGTTAAATTTGCTCTCAACTCTCTCTCTCTCTCTGTTCTTCAGGATTAAGTTTAAGTTATGCAGTCAAATGTCTGAAACTAAAAAAAACTAATTTTAGGTGAAGTCATTAAGATCTGGATTCATATACATTTTAGCACTTCATTTCACACATGCTTCAACTCTTCCATTGCTGTGAAAAATACATACATTTCTGCAAGTATTGATCTCCTCAAAACATAAAACATTGGATTTAATGTACATTTATTTTAATTGGGTCCATCACTCAATCTACCAGTGGAGTATTGATGACTGCAAGGCCAATATTTGTACTTTGTGTTTCTTATGCCACAAAATATGTTGTGGGAGAAGTTTGAAATGACTTTGAAATGAGTTACAGGTAAACACATGAGGACCACACACGCCGCTCCCCAAATTAAAACCGGTGCAGGATGAAGTTGTTTAATAGGAAAGTGCTACTTTTAATTAGTTCTATGCAGTTCCTGTAATGGCAAGTCTGCGCGTCTGAGCGGAGACAAATCTGAGAGTGTTGAAGCAGGAAACTAAGAACACTCGCTCAGCTCAGTTTAAAGAGACATGTTCAGCTTTAGGAATAACATTCATTTTCATAACATGCAGGGTAATAATGTGTACATATGCAAGTGCTGTCTGTTGCTTTTTGGCAGAAAACATTGGGGAGTGAAACATTTTGAAATGATACATTTGCATCACACATGATCAGTGTAATAAAGATGCTTTATAGTGTTGACAATTTAGGCAGTTAAATAATCAGAGTAAATATAAACTTTAAAACAAGTCGGAGCATTTCTAGGTTTATTTTTTTGTTTAGGAGTGTGTACTAGAGCTGGGTCCATTAAAAGGTCCCACTATGGTATGGGGGGTATATATATATATATATATATATATATATATATATACACACACACAATATATATATACACAATATATATAGAGAGAGAGAGCGAGAGAGAGAAAACACTGTACCAGTGTTTAGCGTTTCCACAGCTGAGAAGGGAAGCCGATGGCACTGTATTCAATATTAGACAATTAATAATAAAATCTCATTATTTTTTTATTTGTTTATATGTATATATTCCTTTCTCATCCTCCAGGGGTGGTCTCGTCCCTTTTTCTAAGCTCGAGTCCTCTACCAGAGGCCTGGGAGGGTTCTTCAGTATCTTTGCTGCTCCTGTTAATCATTTTCAAATCTATTACAAAAAAATCATTTATTTTATAAATGTCCAATGTTGTATCAGTCCAGCCCTTGACAATCTGTTCTGTTGTTGTTGTTGTTGTTGTTGTTGTTGTTTTTGCTGCAGCAAAAAGCCCATTTCACAGGTATACATCTAGTTTCCATTGTTGGAGTTTAACATCCACTATATCGGGTTAAAAGAAACATATTTTTAATTTCCCTAACCCTAATGTTTTCAGACAGAAAACAGAAATAGTCTAAACCGTTTGCAGCAATCCAGACTTATTTCTCAGCAACTCATTCATTCTGAGCAGCCTAAGCTATAATCAAGTTTATAAGCGCTTTCCACCTGAGCGTGGAGCGTACAGCGGTCTCATTTTCATCAAAAGGGTTGTTTTTGTAATGGGGAAAATACAATTTTATTTTCTTACATGAAAAAAAAATACTTGGCCCTTTTAAATTGAAATAATACCTAAGGTTATGTCAATACAGAATGAAATGGGTAAGTAACAGTTACTTACCGCTAATACTTTTTTCAACCTCCATTAAACAGTTACTTTAACTTGGGGCTACATAAACACACAGTCGGGAGCTAATAACACTGGATTAACCTATAGTGAAAAGGGATTTAAGAATTGGACATCTCCTCACCGCACGAGACACAGCCAGAATCTTCCTCCATCACCATCTGAATAGTGCCTGATAAAGACTGCGGTGGGAGGCGCTCCCTGCCCTGTGCTGGAAACAAGCTTGCAACCCGGGAATTTGTGATAAACATACGAGAGCCCCGCATTCAGCCGCAGACAATGGGGCTCTGATCAGAACAATGATTGCAATCCTGTCATTGGCTGGCCCTCTCTCCCCACCTCCTATGATTTTAATTAATTGTGTGATATTTGCAAAGTCTGAGCTGTATAGGGCCTAATGAGAAGGAACATCAAAAGACGCGGCTGAGGCAATCTGTGGCGCAGCTGCTAAGAGACGCTACAACCCCAATTACATCCTTCCATGCTCTGGACTGGCGTGTAGGAGGAAGGTTATGGTCAGCTGATGGTCGGGTAATGCCAGCTTACGTCAAACAGGGTAAGCTGTGGCATCGGATGTCAACTGCTTCCTTTTGGTGGATTTATTATGGAAAGAAGTCGTTAACCTTGATAAAGTTTTTGGTTATACTACAATAACTGGTGGTTTGACAATAAATATTGAGAAAGTTCTTAAAATTAAGCAGTTAATACAATTTACTCACCCAGTGACTTGTGTTTGTATTAGCAACTAAATGTCTAAATGTGTTTATGTCACATGATTGGCAACAATCAATATGAAGAAACATATTCTTTAGATGACAGTATTTCATACTTGCATGTTTTTGTGTATGTGGCATTCTCCATTAAAATAAAGGGCACAGTAGGATTATCCTACAGAAAAGTACTCCTGACAAAGGCCATGGTTCCAGATCCAGAGAAGGCTTCACTGAACACGGCTCATGACAGATCTCTTCATAGCCAAGTTAAAATAGACAACTAGACAGGTCTTTCCATTTGCTGATGCTGCCAGCTAATTTCTGATGGAGGGTCTGCCACTGGATTGTCTCCATGGAGATGGCTGGACTGTTGTACAGTATGGCAGGTGACGCCAGTCAAGCAGGTGGCCCCCACCAGAAAAGTGACATAATGCACTTTTGAGTTAGTATTTTGCTCACACTGCATACAGAGCAACTGCAGTGCGGACACCGCAAGAATTTTAAATCATTAAATGTAATGACGGCAACTCAGATTTCCCTCGGAGCACTGTGGAGGAGAAGGCACATCTTCTGTTGGCTTTTTTCCTATATACATGCTAGATATTACAGTAACTTGTGGTCTTGTGAGCCTGTGACAGCAAGAGTGAACAGTTTCTCCACGTTGTACTATAGATTGCAAGTGAGTTCCGTAATTTCTCTCAGCAGGGCTGTCCTGCAGTGGCTAAAATGAGGGGATTGTCGGCTTGAGGAGACAGAGGGTATTCCAGTTTGTCTATTAAATTAAGATATAAAATAGGCTAATTCTAAAGCTACCTATCTCTGACAAAGAGTCAAGCTCAGATACCTTAGCATTGTTCTATTCTCTCCTCTCTATCTATAACTAATAAAACATGTAACTTTTAATTCACAACTTCGCACCCAAAAGTGGAGGCATTTCACTGTTACGTCCTGATAGCCATCTCCTTGACTTTAATCAACCATCCATCAAAGTGACACAGGGGGAAGAATAGCGGTTTGGCTAATTACGCGCACGCTCCTGTCTGCACCGCACTGCTCAATCATGGAGTAAATAAAGCCAGTCAAGAATGTAATTGTTTGTTTTGTGAGCACGCTCGGAGGAAAGGCACTTTTTCATGTCCGTGAGCTGTGAGCGGTGCCCTTTAGTGTCGGCTGGTGGGACGCGTGTGTGGAGCAAATGAGGCGGAGGGCGCACGAATGTCACGCTTCAGTACAGTTCAGTTTGAGATGGTTTACCTGATTTGTTCTCTTACTGTACGTTCACACCGGCTCCTGAAATGGTGGATCATTGTTGCCAGTCTTTGTGGTTTCAAAATCTCACAAAAAACATAATATCGACGCCATAACTAGTCCACACCATGTACACAAGGCTCTTGAAAAATGTAGTCATGCTTTTTTTCAAATGACATTTTCATTAGGTTTAGGTTTGGGACCCTTCACAATTTGCCACAGGACGGCTAAGATTCAAGGTTGGAAGCCTTCAACTAGTGCCATCTATATCAATTGACATAATGTTATAATGTCAATCTCTTTGTAATTTCTGTTGAGTGGAGTTGACCTTCCATCTGATTAGTGATTGTCCAACTATTGCATTCATAATTCATTACTGGCATGAAAATAACACTCAAGGATCCTAATTCTTTACAGAGAATATATTTCTTTTGCCATTGTTATTCTCCTTGTAATATATTCATCACATTATCCAGTTTGAGATAGCTGAAACTGTAAGCTTACTTCAGTTTGTACGTATGCTTGAAGTAGGAATGCTTAACTCTTGTATCGCCCACTATTCCAACCAATCCCTACAAACTTACTCTACTTTCCTTCAAACCTCATGAAAACATAGTGTCCCTCCGCCCCATGCCCCTGTTCAGCTCATCCTGCTTTTGTCAGTGTCACAGGATGTGTCGGTGCTGCCAGCCATGCGTTTCAGCCGACACATGCCTCGTACAGTCGCGGGGATGGGCTCAGATGTAATCACGTACACAGGTCGCTAATGGCTTTTCAATGGTGCGCGCTGGAGATGGGACGTATCAGATGTGAAAGCAGCTAAAGTTCAGCCTGAGCATGAAGGATGACCTGGTATCAGCGGAAACGGCGCTGATACACCTCTATGTAGATCACAACGGCATGGCAAGCAATTCAATTAGAGCAGTCAAGTGTGAGGTAAACAAAGCATATGGAGATTTGTGCGGCAAAATGATCAAGGGGAGATTGTGAAAAGAAATGTCTAATGCAAGGTATGAATTCCGTACACATGTATGCGTAAATCTTGTTACATTTTTTTAATGTATTCTGATTACACATTAATTACAGACATCATAAATATATACATTGTATGTCTTCTCTACATACATATATGGCTGCTGGTTGCAATGCATTTTTTTTTGTTCTATACTCTATACTCGGTTATTTGCAAATACTTTTTCAAAAATGCTGTTAATATTGTTGTCTCCAATTGGAGTGCTTGCGGAGCGTGGTAGTGTTCCCACGTGACAGACACGAGAGAGACATGAGGTGCTTCGTAAGAGGCTTCCACGCAGACCTGTGCTCTCCTCCGTCATCCTGGGAAATGTGAGATCTCTTCCCAACAAGACAGATGAGCTGGCGGCGCTCGCACAATACCAAAGGGTGAACTGAGACAGGAGCATCATGCTTTTTATAGAGACGTGGTTAAACCGGCACAACCCGGACAATGTGATCACAATGGACCATTTAAGAAGGGTGGAGGACTGGTTGTGTTTGGGAATGAGAAGTGGTGAAACTTGGACACTACAGTCGAGGAGCAGATGTGTAACAAAGAAATTGAAATGTTAGCTGCTAGCATGAGGCCATACTATCTGCCCTGGGAGTTGTGATCCCAACGTACATGCCCCCCTCTGCTAATGCTGATAATGCTTGTAAAGCTCTGCTCTCCTGCACCTACAGGCCCCCTTTATCATCCCCGGGGATTTTAACCATGCTCCCCCCTCACCTATTCTCCAACATATACCCAGTATGTCACCTGCCACATCTGTGACAATACAACATTGGACATGTTCTTTGCCAATGCCAAGGAGGCGTATTCTTCATCCCCCCTCACTCCACTGGGCAGAGCTGACCATAACAGTGTACATTTGCAGCCTGTGTATGAATCATTGTGCATAGGCAGCCTATGGTTTGGTAAATAGGTGGGTTAGGAGGAAGATCAGGCAGGCAAAGGCCAGCTACAGGAGGAAGATGGAGGAGCAGGTGCAGCAGCAGAAGATCCCGGGGGGTTTGGAAAGCCTAAAGACCATCCCAGGCTTCCAAGTTCCTGCGGTCTAGATGGAGGGAGACCTGCAGTGTGTTAACGGTCTCAATTCTCACTTTCTGAGATTTTTCAGACGGCATCAGCTCCAGGCTCATTAAGTCCTGCGCTGAACTGAGTGTAGTTATTGAGCATCTTCTTCTTCTTTTTCTTTTACTTTTTAAGGCGGTTGGCCTGCCAACTGAAAAGGTGCATTTACCGCCACCTGCTGTAGTTGTATGTCTAACTTCTTCTTCTTCTTTGGAGATTTATGGTGGTTGGTATCCATAAAGTGTTACATTATCGTCACCTACTGTAGCTGTAAACCTTCAAAGAAAAGAAAAGAAAAAAAGAAAGAGGAAGAAAGCCTGTTATGGAGCATGTCTTCAGCATGAGCCTAAAGCTGAGGGTGGTACCACAGCTCTGAAAGAAGCCAGGAGATGGCTCCTTTAAAATGCCACATAGAGCCGCTCGTGGTTGAGTGGACAGCACACATGTCTGCAATGTGGAGCAGGCCTCTGCATCGAGCGTTCAACTATTTGCTGCATGTCCTTCCTCAGTCAAGTCCCCAAAGCACGCTCCACTGCACTGTTAAATAAGCCTCCGGGCTTAAAGTCAATAGAATGTGGCATAGTAAATATAATGGGTTTCAGTCATGTGACATGTTGGTTGTCGTCACCATCTTGAAGATCCGTGTATGTTGTAGCCTCTCAGCGTATCTTACTGAAAATGAGAAGAGGCGATACCTTAAGAAGACAGACATTTTGGGGCTTCTTCCGTACTGCCAGGGAAGTCACTGACACCACTTAAAAGCAACAAAAACTTGCATCAACAAACTTTTGCTGACATTTGCATCCAAGCTTCCTCATCCCCAATCGCTCTTCATACTGGACAAGCCCTCAGAGCACCTTGTGTCCATAAAGATGACTCATTCTAAAATAAACCATCTGAACAGTAGGAAATTAAGCTAACATTAATTTTTATTAGCATAGCCAACTGATTAACATGGTAGTTTATTTGTGCAAACTAGTGTTAGCAGCTGTTCCTGAAACAGTTCTCACTGCGCAGTCTGGAGGGATTTCTGAGTCCACTGGTCTCAGCTGATGGAGATAATACATTTCTGACGACATTTGTGAATGTTATAGAATCATTTCTTTCGAGACTTGTTTAGGGAGCCCACAGCACCAATGTGTATGTCACGTCACTTTGGACTCACAATAAATAGTGATTTAATAAAACTACTCACATAATACATGTCGGGTATCTTTATATACACGTTTATATGAAAGAGGAACTTCACGAACGATCGGGACACGCACTGGAATCGCTTTAAATTAACTTGTTTTGACTTTATTCGGCTGGATTGAGTGTTTTCGTCGTGTCGTTGCGATGTGTCTTGGCTCTGAGTCCCCCGGCTCCGGCCCCGCCCCCCGGCTCCGGCCCCGCCCCCCGGCCGGCGCCGTACCGCGTTTACACAAAGGAGGAACTCATGAAACTGCGGAGAACAGTCGTCTTACCCGGAGATCGTCACGTTATCCCATCGCAATACTGACCTAACCTAATACTGATGTGCAATTCTGTCGTATGTGCAATTGCTGTTGGAATTCATGTGCAATTCATGTGCAATTACTGTGAAATTCATGTGCAATCTATGTGCTGTCGTGACACATATTCATGTGCAGTTACTGTCGGGATCACATGCAATGGTATTTATTTATTTATTTGTCCATGGGAGTTTTTATTTATTTATAGGAGATCTTCTACTGAAAGTGTTTTTCAGACTTCCTATAAGTGATCTGTTCTTCTGGATCTACCTCTGTATCTACCTGCGTTGCACCAATGAAATTTCCCCATGTGGGACTATAAAGGAAACTATAGAATTGCAGATGTCACTTCATTTGTGGTCAATATTCCTGGCAAAATTCTTCTCAACATACACTAAACCCCCGTTTCCACTGAGCCCTTTCCCGCCTCACAGTACATTTTAAATTGTTTACCTAACGCAATGCAAGTTCTACCTTCCAAACACTTTTAATTATATCGTGCTTTGCTGCAGTGCTCCGAAGCCCCGGTCCCTCTCTCGTATCTGTGGTGTCCTCAACCAGGCAGGAAATTGAAATAGTGTGAGAGAATGAAGCCACCGTAATTACCCCAAGTGCTGTTGGAATGGAAGGAGCTGACTTTATGGACAGTTAAGAATACCTGCTCTCTTGCTCCATCAGCGATGTTCCTATCCGCTGGTCATATTCACAATGGCAGCCTAATAGCCAGATACTTAAAGACAGTACATCAGCGGGTGTGCAGGAAGAAGCACAGGTTTATGATCCATGGACTGGCTGTTCTAACAAGGCACTAGAAGCAATGCATGCAGCGCTCATTTTAATGTACTAGGTAGGATTTATCTCGCAGGTCATGTCTAATCTGTGCAGAATAAAATGCTGTTGTTTTTTAAAGGACAAATATTAAGCATTTTGTTATTAGACTTTCAGCGTGATCTTGAGTAACTTTAGTTTGGCATCTCATGTTTTAGAACTGAACAAAAATGCTTTTATAAAATCTAAAGTACATTCGGATCTTTGCTGTTTTCAATGGGACTAACTGAATTATGGTGCCATCTACTGGCTGCAGAGGGAAGCATGAAGTTGTACTGATTGTGATTAGACAAGTCCGTCACTAATTGATGGACTTAAAAACAGCAGAGAAGATTCTAAGAGCAACATCAGGGATCGAGAAAATGTCAGTTATTGAGGAGATTCAGAAGAAGTGTTTTTGACGGTCAGAAGAGGAGAGGATTTTCTAAGCAGGATTCATCAAACGAGCGTGAACAAACAAAACACTACTTCAGGTATGTTTTTGAAGAAAAAGCAACATCATATCATGCTTTAAGCTCTGATAAGAAGTGCTAAAATCTTATAATTCAGTACCTGGTTTGGTGTAACCTAGAGACGTGACATTTTTAATTGGTTCTTTTGAACAAGAACGCTTCTACTCGGATCTCACTTTTTACGTATTTGCTCTGAATTACTCTTAAAGAACGTGAGAAACTAGAACGCAGAGCAGCCAACACGCACAGCTTAGCCTTCATCAATACTCCCAGTACCTAGTTATTAGATTTAATAAGATATCAGACTGGCTCCCTAAAATATGAAAAAATAAAGAGCCAGTCTTTTTAGCTGCTCTCGATTTAAATGAACCAAACATCTGAATCCCGTTAAAGAGTCAAAAGTCCCATCAACATTGCAAAACAGTGTATGCCTTCAAACTCCCATTGCACGCCTCATTATGTCAGTGATGATGTGTGACTCTGTGTGAAAGGACCTCCTCTGTCATAAACACACGTCTTTGTGAACATTTGTCTAAACGTCAGAACAGAGCGTGTCAGTGACCCACAACCCCCTCTGCCCCCTGCCTTTGTCTGCGATGGGCTGCAGAGAAAACAGCCTGCCCGTGATTCCTCTACGTAACAGTCAGTCAAGGTCAAAAAGAGCAGGAAAAGTAAGGATCAATGGATCAAACAGATTTGGGATGTGCCGTGTGCTTCAGTCATACCCACCGCGACCATAAGACACTGTTTCAGCACGGCCTATATATAAGTATGAACAGTTTAAAAGGTTCTTGTATGTTTCTCACTTTGATAACTGTTATCTAAAGGTAAAAACTGGGTATGTTTACTTGGCCAGAAAAATCAGATAGCTTTTTAGTCAATAATAATAGTGTTTACATGTAAAAAAGAAGTCTGATCATCAAACACCTCGTGACATGTGTCGGTTAATCAGTAGATTTTCCCATCTTGAACGTTTTCTCTTTCATGTTGGTATTTTCCACATTAGTTTTCCCTTTGCATAACTTTTCTTGTCAAAACCAGCACATGTGTGAACAAACAGAAAGATGGCATTTCAATAATCTGGTCATTTCACAAATCAGATCATGATCAGATTTTTGGTGCGCATGTAAACATAGCCAATATGTTTTATGTATTATGGTTTTATGCTTCTGTATTGCCTTGTGTTATAAAGGGCTCTATAAATAAAAGTTGACTGATGGAATATTGTCAATTTGAAAAGGTTTCAAAATTAGTCATCTGGCCACTATTTTAGAAATCAAGACCATCTAAAAGTCATGTTGAATCTGATGGAATGTTTTGAGCAGCAGCATTTATACTTTCCTGAGATTTTTTTTAACAAATCTGCCAGTTTCACTCCTACGGCCGGGGTCATTTGGGTTATTAAGACCCTCTCTCTCCGTCTGATTTGTGTTGTGAGACTGTACTGTAGTGGTGCCTCTTCTCTTGCCCCTGATGGCAAGAGCCATGACTGCCACAGGCCCAGTGCAGCATGATTCTAACTCAATCTAAAATCAGCAACTGAATTCATTGTGTATCGAGCATCAAGCGCCGGTGACATGATCAGTTCTCAGAGTTCATGCTTCTTATGGCACGAGGCTTGGCGTGCAGTTTCCCCTCAGGTGTTGCATATGTGTCATACCACAAACATTGTTGTGTTTTTGTGATACTTCTCTTTGTTCTCAACTGGCTATGATCGACTCCGTGGCTCTGCATACGCTACTTTATGGTCAGACAATGTATATTTCCCACACGCGGACAACAGTGGTCGATGGAGGTGGTGATGGTGTACAGCGTTCATCTATACATCTATTCAGTTAATTGAACCTGTGTGACTTTGTGGGGATAAAATCTTCTTTATCCCTAAGCTTAAACTTGGGGTTGAGTTGCTTTACATGTTGGGCTAGATGATTGGCTGAGTCAGGAACGAGTAATATGTATACAATGCTCCTGCGACGCTCTCGTATGCTACAGTCGACTAAATGGAGGTTGTATCTCAGAGCTACAATCCTATTTAATGAAGGGTTTTCTTGAGCCCAATGACTACCTTTGTATCCCTTTCTACCATGAACATCTTCTGGTTAGTCTTGATTGTAAATACTAGTTTTTAAATACTTAATTAAACTTAATACTTGAAGATGGACACACGCCTACTGTTTATTCACAAACCTTATTCATAAAGATGTCCAAGAGGTGAACTTTCCGTGACATACTTGCCGTGCAATCAATTAGTTCATTTTCTAATTCCAAAACCTTGTATTTTTAATGGTACAAAGCAAGCATTGGTTGACGGAAAATAAACCATTTGGGGGGAAATATCTAATTGCAATGTTTACAAGATTCTTTCCTCCCCGCAATAAGACAAAATAGTTGATCAAGCCAGTGGTTACTTCTCGTTAAATATTTGATTGTTTTTCGTTTTACCTGGATGACTGACGGGCTTCAAAGACAAGTACATTACAGAATCCCTCCAAAAAACTGGTTATTCCAACGCATTTGATCCGAGTCACCTATGTTTAATAAGAAAATCATTCTTATAAACAGGCCCTTTCTCAGCACTTTGAAGTCGAATATGACCATAAAATACAGTTATGGCTCCGGGCCGACTGTCAGAGCAGCGGCTGCTCCTGCGCCTCGGCAAAAGCAGCAGCGGTGCAGCAGCTTGGATGTTCTTTTCCACTTTTTCTCTATTTCTATGTTGAATTTGAAGAAGCTGTTTAAAAATGTGTGACGTCCGACGAGGTAGCTTTGTAAGGGCATAGGAGATCAAACGGCCGCAGCCACAGAACAAAGCATGATGGGAGTTTGAGCTGTTGTCGGGGGAGTATGGATGGATTTCGAATGAGCTGGAGTTCTGGCATGGAACAAGGATTAGATCTTTATTTTTCATGTTTTAAGAGGATACATCAAAACAATACTAAACATGGATCAGTCAGTTGACCAGTCATAAAAACCACAGTGATAAATTGAAAAAAGGACATGAATCTAATAACAATATCTGGTCTTTGGCTTGCTGCTGTGGCCGATTTAAAACTCAATAGAAAGTAAAGCTCACAAATTAACTTTTCACTTGAGTAAAAATGAAATCAAAATATAGTCACCTGAGATATAAAATCATTTGTTGCATGATTATGTAAACATACTGATGTATTTCTAGCCTCATTGTCAAACACATGGGCACGCATGCAGAGACTCAGGCACTGCCGCCAAATATCTGCCCTTTTCCCCTCCATTTTCCATTTCCATCTGTGAAAACCAATACAATACGATACTGGAACCAATGTATCGCCTATGTCTAGTGTAGGCGGAGACAGGGGGTAAGTGAAAACGGACATTTTCTCAGCAGTCAAACCTTAAACGCAGGACAATACAGCATTTCTTAAGCATGTGTGTACTTTATTCATTCATTCCCCCTTTCCACTTTGCCTAGTCTTTACATTGCATATCTGACTACGCCACATTATACCATGAAAAATCTTCTTAGCTGAAAGAATATAATCATCCTCACTATTATGATAAATTGGCATCTTCCACATATTCAGAACTAAAGATATTTTCTCCCCAAACAAAGCGCAGCTACAAAAGGCACTGTACGGCTGCAGCTGTCCAACTCATCATTTGTATTCATCAGCAGCCTGTCAGCTCTATGATGCATTAGGGCTATTAACATGCGAGGGAACCTGCTGTCTTGGAGTGATGCTGCGGAGAAAAGATATTATACACTAATAAATGTGAAGTCAAAAGCTTTTTTTCCCCCCAGTTGTTTTCTAAAAATGTTGTCAAGTGAAACTCCTGCAGTCGCGCTGGCGGCTCAATCGCGATGTGGACTCACTGCAAAAAGCTCCTGGCTTTGATTCCAGGTTTGGGTTTTTAATGTGGAATATGCATGATCTCCCTCTGTCTGAATGGGTTTCCTCTGTGTGCTCCGGTTTTCCCTATCGACCACGACCTGCAACAACAGGCTGATTGTCCTGCTACGTACTCAGTTACTAAGGACTACTTAAAGATGCACATGGGGTCATCCAGCAGCAGAAGCTTCCTCAGCTGGTGATGCTATTTGAAGTTTTTTTTAACGTCCAAATGTGTATATCTTACATTGACATTTCAAATACATATTTACAACTAAATGAATGAAGCAAACAAACTTTATTTTTATTTCCACTTTTGGCAATGGTAATACTATGACTTATTTGACATTTTACACATTATAAAATATCAGATTGTAAAGCGCAAAAGTAAAAATCATACAATAAAACGCATACAATTGTTGGTGCTTGTTTCATAAAACTGCAGAAAACAAAACTAAAAGAACAGCTTCTAAGTGGCATTAGTTAACCTGAACTACATGTGTAACATTTTACATTTTTATATTTGAATCATCACAGACAACATTGCTGTTGTCATGGTCACCGTCTGTCTGGTGATGTATAGTTGGTCTTGTTTTACTCACTTTGTTTTCTGTCTCTGCTCCTCTTCGTTTCCCCCCTCCCTTCTTGTTCTCCTCCCTGGTTACCGCCCCTTGTCTCTCAGGCTCCTCCCACCTGTGAGTGGGTTCACTGCTGGATCTGATTGTTAATCACTGGGTGTAGTATATTAGTGTGTGTGCTCGTTGTCTCAGTGCAAGATTGTCTGCGTTACCTGATCGTCCCCAGCAGTCGAGCGTTTTGATTCTGATTCCCGTTTTTGACTTTTGACTCTGATTCCTGCCTCCTCCTCGTGACTCCTCGTGATTCCTGTTTGCCGTCGTCGACCCTGGACCGTCCTGAGATTACCCTTTTCGCCCATCCTCTGACAACGCTGTTATTACCTTGTGTACCGAACCTGGAACGGACCTGACTACGCCTGTCGTTTGCCCCTGACGCCGCGGTTGCTGGCGCTGCCACCGCTGGAAAGATCTTTTGTTTTTGTCACTCTAAACCATGAGACTTTGTATTTTCCTATTTTGCGTCATTAAAAACTGTTTAATTCTTCGCCTGTTTCCAGCCCGTAACTGGCTCCGTTCTGCCGTTCGTGACAGCTTTATGGAAAGTCATTCATAGCATTCTTTTATGGGTTTTCAAATAATTAAACCATCGTACTCTTCTGACTTTTTCCCTACACTTTGAACCCATAAAATAATGCATCTAATGTATAGATTTTTACCGGGGGGCACTCTAGCAGGAAACGCAAGAATTTGATACACTGTAGAAGAAGACGTCAGTGGACTGCGGTCACATCATGTTCTCTGTATTTTAAGCCTCAGAACGTTGTGTGTTTTATTACAATCAGACTCATATTCACGGAGAAATGATTCTAATGAAGTGATTCTAGACGCGGCTGAACGCAAAGACACACGTGGAGCGCAGACATGTGATATACGGGTCTGCAGTTTAGAACCTGCCGCAGTGAAATGAGACTTTCTTGGCCAGACCTGACCCGCCGGTCAAAAGACAACCCTTTATGAGAAGATGAACCAGATGTGAAGACACAGACACAGGTAAATCTGCTCATACCGAGTAATCAAGGACAGAAGGTTTGTTAAGCTTCAAAATGCTGTGTGTTTTATTATAATCCAACTCATGTTCCCTGAGAAAATAGGTCCTCTGCGCCGCGAGGCCCCTGGTTGAAAAGACAACCGGCGTACAAACATGGGTGCACTACCGTGTTGATGCATTGCATTACATACTGCCGTGAACTGTTTGTGTAAATATCTCATGTTACCACGTGGGCACCTGCGGCTTATTGACAGGTGCAGCCTGTATGTGTACAATTCCTTTTGTCTTTTTAAATTTCGTTGGCGCGGCTTTTTTTCAGGAGCACTGTACTGCCCGAAAACTGCGGTATTTATGAACAGAAGAGCGACGCTTTCAACGTTGGAATTATCCAGCTTAATATAAAATCAGCCGCTTTCACGTCACCACAAATATTTTTTATTCACAGCCAGCAAACAGTCAAGGAGTTAATTCTGAATAATTTTGAACGTACCTTTGAACACACTGTCGTTATAAAAAGTAAACACGGAAAACAAGGCACTTCCGCGTCGAGTTGACGGAGCCGAATACATCAGCCTTGAGGTGTGCGCACCTGCTATGCTGAGTCTCCAGCTTAAACAGCGTCGCTCGTAAACACACTGCTTAAATGGGCGATTTAGACTTTTCTCATCGTGATGTAGTCATTTGATTGGCTAAAGATTCCCATTGCTTTTCTACCAGGCTCATGGGGGATCTTCAGACAGCCCCAGCCCACGTTGAAAAGAGCAGACAAAGTAGTTCCTCAGTGGGGGAGAGGTTTTTTTCATTTGACCAAAACCGTCAATCCAAACCTTGCAGCTATTGTTTTAAACCTGATTTAAACTGCACCACTCCTTTGAGGCCTTGCTTCTACTAATAGCTCTTATGTTTTACATGATCAGAATCATTGTTCCAAAAGAAGATTGATAAATCCTTGGTTTAGGACTTAACTCAGTGGACACAAAACAGATTTGGATTCAAGTTAAAAATCCCCGACTTTATTCATCTTTAGTGTTCTAAGAGAGACAGGCCTCTACTCCTTCTGTTTCTGTTTTTGTTTAGCTGTGAATATGATTTGATCTGCACTCTTCTCTTTTTAAGTGAATTTATAATGATTATTTATGTTTTTTATCTGTTTTTACTGTGACTTTAATTTAATTTATCTTTTCCTGTTATGTAAAGCCCTTGAATTGCTTTATGTGTGAATGGTGATTTATAAATAGACTTGCCTTATCAAGGAAGAGGAAACAAGACTTTATCAATCCCAAAACTGTGTTCTAGTTTTCTTCAGAGGTTCCTAATTGCTGACGTGTAATTTCACACTGGAACATCTCGGGCAACATTTCAGAACCCAGAGTTAGTTGAGCATCCGGCAGGTAAAATATGAATAGTCTGTGTTATTTGCTCTTCACTGTCCACTGTCTGTGAACATGCTCCTGTGCAGCCGCTGAAGCTATGCTATGCTAATGTTGCTGAAGGCTGATGACAGAAGCAGAAATCCACTCTCAAACATTGATTTATCACTTTAAAATTGAATAACAATGTCCAGGTTATATCCACATTTTGGCTGATTTGAGCACTTAACTGGTTTTATCACTTTTTTTGAGTCGTTACTGCACATAAACTGTAATACACTGACCTCTGTTTTTCTGACTTGACGACTGGAACACAGAAATTGTCTCTCCAAGGTCCAAGTTCTGACCTCCGAGGACGACTTGAACGCATTAGCATTAGAGGGACAGGTAACCATGTGACTGTGGACCATGATTTGGACAGCCGCCACTCCTTAAAATACTTCTACACCACCACAATAATAAAATACAGAGGTTTCCTAAAGTTTAATAACAAATCAAGTGATATGCTGGATGAGATGAGGTGATGGGATTTTTGAGACGATGTGTGGACAGTGTAAAAGTGAAACGCTGTCTTAGGTTGCTGCTGTGCGGTAATTACCTGGCAGCTCTCCGATCCATCTGGACGGCCCACTCCTCACACCCAGTGGAGACGACTTAGCGCGCACTCAGTCAAAGCTGCTTGGACCAAAGACACGGGCACAGCACCAGACTGAAGCCTACCCAGTAATCTGCTGCATCTGCAAACCACAGAGGCCCAGGGAAACAGACAGGAGGAGAATGGGAAATAAAACTTTGGATTTGAAACGATCATTATTTACAATATGTTAGTTGGAACATGTAATTTATTCAACAATACTTGAAGCGTGGGAGTGGAGGTCTTGAAGTGTTTACTGTCATATTTTTATTGTCAAGACATTTGGGATTTTAATTTGTTTTCCAAGCATGTAGGCCTACGGGACAGTTAGATATGAAACAGCTGAATTGTCCTTTTACATTGTTGAATCTTGTGAAAAAATATGACTCATATTATTATAAATAGATTCATTTTTCTTCCCTCTAAATGGAAACAGGAAGTGCACAGGGAAAATGTTTATTTCTTACTAAGAACCACAGTACTTTACCTCAAGGGCATTACTTTGTCATGTTTCAGAAGACATGTTTTCCCCCACATAAATAATGTTTTAACGTTTTGTACATTGTCCATTTAGTTTATCCTGGCCTAGTGTCTAAGGACGGGATGCTCTGGGACAGTTTCCCATTTGATTCCTGTGAATGTTGGTTAATCTGCTTCTGTATTATTGATGATTGATGGCTTTCTGCTGGTAAATCAACAATTTGTTCAGGCAACTGCTGTGAATAAATGAATAATTTATTTAATTGTAAACCACAATATTGTTCTTAAACAGCTTAAGAATAGACATGGCTCCAAGGACTAGTTTGAAATTGCAGAATGTAGAGGATAGTGGCATTTCACTGTAACAATGAGCATAATATATTGTGCAGGATCCTGCTTTTGTCCATAAAAAACTGTAATTATGCCATAAGATTAAGATAAGGTCAACTGTATTGTCCCCATAGGGAAATTTGTCCTCTGCATTTGACCAATCCCTGACGTGGCTTGGTCAGGACCTCAGCTGGAGGATTCTACCTGTTGTACATGTTTTGGACTGATGGAAAGCGGAGCCTGGAGGAAACTCACTCAGACACAGGCCAAAACATGCAAACCACAAACACACATGTATATGCTTTCCCACTCCAATGCCATTTAACAAAAAAACATAAATATATTTCTCTATTTTATGAGATCTTCTTCAAACTGCTTGTTTTCACTAACAAAGGACTGGCCGTAGACCTTGGTGCCACTGGTTAAAGATAGGTCATAAAATAAAGCATTTCAAACTCAAAGGACCTACAAGCTTAAAAACCTTGAACAATTGATAAAGGAATGTTTTCTTTCGATTATTTTACTGAATGCAATATATTCTATGAGAACTGAAAGTGCCTGAACAAAAACAGCTCCATGTGCAGGCTACAGTCCAAAGACTGTCTGAAGTGCAGGACTGGATTTATTAAAGCAGTAAAAAGAGAAGAGATTGTTTTATGGGTAAAAAATGATAAAAATCCATCTCTGAACAGAAATGGGGGTCAAAGGTACAACCTGCCACCCATTTACAACGTCATCCCCAGGCCTAAACCAAAACAAAGAAAACAATAAGGCAAATCAGAGTACGCTAATAGAAGTTAGATGACCCATTAGGGGGGTGAACAATAACGCTAAATATGGTTCAGGTGGCTGTTAGCTGGCAGTGAGCAAAGTACCAAAACTGTGGGACAAGCTGAAGAAGCCAATAAGATGGATTCACTCAAACTTTTATCTAGTTGACCAAATTATTTTTATTTTGCTTTGAAATTTGCAAAACCTATGAGCAGTGCATGTAAATATTATTATTATGTAAGAAGAGCATAACCTGGTATATTAATAAATGTTTGGTAAGGTTTTATATAGAAATGTTGTATAGAAATGAAAAAAAGAAGACAAAATAGGCCCCAAACTGTTCAAGACAATTTGAAAGACAATTTGCCCAGCCCTACCGTTCACCTTAATAATACAAATCTGCATTGTACAAGCCAGTAAATGCGCAGATCCCATCCTGGAGACCATTTGCTCCATATCTGCTTGTGTTTGTCCCCCACACACAGACTAGAAGAGGCAGGAGAGAAGTGGAGGCTGTCGGCTCTAATCTGCAGCACAGGGCCCCGGTTATTCTAGAGCCGCCCGGTGCATGGGGGTAATGTAAAGGATCAGTTCCAATAGAGCAGGAGCCGCGAGACGAAGCCCTATGACTAGATTTGGACTGGGATTGGACATCTACAAGGACTCACTAACTGTCGGTCTGTGTTTGTTTGGCAGGAAAGGAATGCAAGGAGCAAGAGTCTGTGTCAAATCTGGCAAAGTCCAATCTTTAGGCTGTTATTTAAGCCTAGACAAAATTAAAGATTACATATTTTTGTACATGTTGGGCACCTTTGTATTAATATTACATAGAGCAATGTAAAAGAAAGACATTCATTACTCATTCATTTCTGAGCAGACAAAATGCCACAGTTTCCAGCAGAAAGCAATATTCCACTGAAAAATGCAAATAAAGTATAAATCTTCTGGCCATAGTCACTCTCAGTCGTCTGTAGTTGAGGTCAGTCACAGTTTCTTCAGTCTCGTAGTGTGGAGCAGTGATGACTGGACTCACGTTGGAATCGCAAAGTGACGTGACTAGACTCCTGTTGCAGTCATTCGAACATGTTTGAATTATAAAACCAATATTGGCCGTGCCCTCGGTGCAGCGACATGTTTACAGACGCTTCCACACACACGGAGCCCAGCGGCCAATGGCAAGGAGCGGACTAGCCACTGGAAACCACCGCATCTGAGGTCAAACCTGCCTATTATTCCTGCCTAAACATTAGATTAATAATACAGAAAGAGCACACTAGTTTTAAACTTACAACCAGAGCTGAAACACTGTTATAACACAGCATTCACAACATTCTAAATCTCTCACAAGAAGAAAAGTTGTGTAGTGTGTCGCCAGCTTAAAGGAATAATGGAGGATTTTTTTGGCACCAAATCTGAGTCTCTTTCCTCGTGGCGTGGACAGCCGAGTAGTTCATTCACATGTCAATCATAGGATGCACCTACTGCTCACCTGCAGAGCCTCGTTCACCTGCAGAGCCTCGTTCACCTGCAGAGCCTCGTTCACCTGCAGAGCCTTGTTCACCTGCAGAGCCTCGTTCACCCGCAGCGCCTCGTTCACCCGCAGAGCCTCGTTCACCCGCAGAGCCTGGTTCACCTGCAGAGCCTCGTTCACCCGCAGAGCCTGGTTCACCCGCAGAGCCTCGTTCACCCGCAGAGCCTCGTTCACCTGCAGAGCCTCGTTCACCTGCAGAGCCTCGTTCACCCGCAGAGCCTCGTTCACCCGCAGAGCCTCGTTCACCCGCAGAGCCTCGTTCACCCGCAGAGCCTCGTTCGCCCGCAGAGCCTCGTTCACCCGCAGAGCCTCGTTCACCTGCAGAGCCTCGTTCGCCCGCAGAGCCTCGTCCGCCCGCAGAGCCTCGTCGGCTCGTCCCGAGAGCTCGAGAGCAGCATGTTTGCC
Organism: Eucyclogobius newberryi; assembly: GCF_026437365.1. Lineage (NCBI taxonomy): Eukaryota > Metazoa > Chordata > Actinopteri > Gobiiformes > Gobiidae > Eucyclogobius > Eucyclogobius newberryi. Next base: position 5,184,162 of record NW_027315790.1, read on the forward strand.
TGTGTCTAAGCGCATGGATCTATCATAATATAGTTCCCTCAGTGTACGGGACAAAATCAAGATGGAGAAAAACAGTTCGAGCTCAGAAGAGATGGAAATCTACAGAGACGAGAGAAGCGATGCGATCTGTCGCGCTAATAAACAAACGCACGTGTAGCATCGAGGCTTTTCTTTGCATGCACACTTGCACACTCAGGTTTGTTTATTTGTGTGAAACAGAGGAGCTCATTGGTCATCAATCATTTAGAACAAAATCAAGCTTCTTTCACCTGCGTTTTACAATTTTTGCTTGTAACAAGCCATATTTACGAGCCAAGTATTTGACTAGCAAATTCACTTGAACTCCAGGGGGTGAAATACCATGTAATAACCATAAATACACATTTTAGTTACAATGCTGTTGTTGTGTTGTTCCAATGTTCCATCCTATTATGCCATTACTGTGCTGTAGTATGACATAATCTGCACATTTATACCTCTGGAAAATCTTATTACATATTTGTATATGTTTTGAGAATGAGAATTTTGTCTCAAAATGTAATATTGCAACAAATACTTCCAAAATGTGTGTTTATTACACAATGAACTGACAAGTAAATTGTGTATATATAACATGTTCTATATATAACACATACATATAACATGTGTATATAACATTGTTTAGCATACAAAAGGACATCAGAAAAAATTATAATATTGTATTTTTATTTTCACAACACATTCAATAGACAAGGATTCTGACCAAATGTTCTGAACTTCTTTGACATATATTGTAGTAGAACATATTTATATATATATATATGTTATATGTTTTTGTATTTATTTATACAAAAACCTATTATAAAAGCTATTCAATAAAAAAAAAACATTGTAGGTGTTGGTTTTTATCAGAAAGCACAGCTCTTTCCTGCAGAACGGCACAAATTCACTCAGCCTGTATGGAAAGCAATACATCCTAATTCTGCCGGCTTTATCTGCCGCCCGGCCTCTGTTGGTGGAAGCAATCTTCATTCCGCTCCAAGGTCAGAGCGCACATTTCCGAATTCACTTCAAGCTGTCCACCGTCCAGGAAGTACGGGGAAAAGAGCAGATCCCACCAAAGCTTACTCATTAAACGGTGACTTCCAAATGGTGAAAAAAAGGAAAGAAAAATGAAAAACAGGCGGAGATGTGGGGCAAGAAGAGGTGCTTGCTTCAAAATCAATCTGCCCTTGTCAACAGGATGCGCACGATTGGCCGCCTTGTCTCTCATCTGCAGTGACAGGGCAGAGTAATGATCGGTAATGCTTCACTGTGATTACCTGGTGTCATTTTTCTTGGGGGATGTTTTATCTGGACGCCCCAGCTCCACACCGGGCAAGCGAGTGAGCCGGTGAGTGAGTGAGGGTCCGGGTGAGCGAGGGAGACAGTGATGAGGGGAGAGAGAGTCTTTTATCTCCCCATGGCAGGGTCTCGTGCGGTGCCTGGGAAACAGAACTGTTGTCATGTTTGTTTGGATTCTATAAGCAGAAGGCCGTCACAAAGTTTACCATAAAAGCAAATATGATGCTGTGTACTGCTGCTGGAGTGCTTGCCTGTCTGTGGTGGAGAAGTAGTACATCTAAAAATACAGATACTAGAGCAAGAATATTTTCACAAGTATCACAGTAGATGTAAAAGTAATTAAAAGTATTAACGTATACATAAAAAAGTCATGGAAAATGAGAACCCAATATGCGTTCAGTGAGACGCACAGTGGGTCTGCAGCGAACCAGGGACCGGAGCCACACGGAGCTTGGATCAGAGCTGTGTCCTGCAATGTGTCCTGTAGCATTCTTATTGTTGGAGGAATAAAAATGTAGTGAATTGTGATTGAAGAGAAGTTTGACATGGAGTTTACGACATGGAATCAACAATAAGGAGACATGTGCCTACTTCACAGCGGTAAGAAATTCAAATATTCACATGTGTAGACTCCAGCTGTTTTGAACACACAGAGACTTTCTTCACGACTCAGTCTTTACGACAATTTCTCAAAAGTTACACTTTACAACACTGCAGTTCATTGCTGAGAATAAGTCACACGCTGCAAATTTCACATGAACAGTACACAGACCAACACTAGAGTCTTTAAGCAAGTGAAAAATGGCAAGTCTTTAATGGCAAACAAAGTCCAATCGCTCTCAAAGTTCAAAAGCAAAATGTTTAGTGGAATGTTCAAATATGTTTTTCTTTCAAGTTTGAACCCTTTCCTGAATAAAAGCAAGTTATGTTTACTGTGGATAATATTTTAACCAAGTAAAAGTTGAATACATGACAAGACTACATTTTGAAACTAATGTGTAACTAAATGGGATGAAATTGAACATTTGCAATTTGTTCTGTATTTAGAAATCCGTAAACAATTTTGTACAGTCTCAATCGGCTAATAAAAGCAAATAATCTATTTTAAAATTAAGTGTGAATAAGTTGTTCTAAGTCATGAAAAGTTGGGAAATGGTTATGGAAAGGTTATGGAAAACCTTAAAGCTTGAAGCGAGGATTTTTCACCGATTTGAGAACTCAAGCGACTCTTAGTCACTTTTTTTTAAATGCGCCGCCTACAATTAGGGATGTCCCGATCCGATCACGATCTGAAATCGGGCCCGATCACGTGGTTTCAGACTCGATCGACTCGCCCCCCCATCATTGATCGGATATACATTTTACTCTCCTTAGTTTGATCAGCGCTTTACATTTCAAGCTTATTATTAGTCTTTCACCTCCGCATAACGCATGAATGGATCGCGACATTTCACTGCCGTAAAGCCCACACTTTACGGCAGTAAACTTTAGTTTTGTTTTGAGCCGTGCGATCCTGCATGTCACAGCAGAGCGTATCACACAGATGAAGGAAAAATGCTCAATAACTGTGGCAAAGACAAGCAATGAGTTGATGTAATTTTGCGCAACAACGCTGCGAATATGATGAAAGCCACGGGTGAGACAACGTGCGGTTCGCGCGAGGGCGTCATCACCATCCCGGAGCACAGACACGGGGGACATCCCTACCTACAATCAAACCTGTTTATTAGCGTGACGGATCGCATCGCATCTCTCGTCTCCGCTGATTTCCGTCTCTTCTGAGCTCGAACACAGTCTTTCTCTGTAGTCCCTCAGCCATTTTTGTACTTGGCGGTTCGAAGTGTGGAAATACACTGAATGAACTCGCAGCTAGCTTCACTAAACACACACACCGGCATATCAACCACGCATGCGCAGCCAGGGAAACCTGCTGCTATCCTGAGAACGAGCCAGAACTAGCCTGCAGGTGTGCACTAGCACGCAGGGAATGATTGACATGTGGGAGAACTACTGAGTTGTCCACGCCACAAGGTAATGAGACTCTGATTGGTCGCAAAAATCCTCTATTCAATCTTAAATTAAAATCTGTACGAACCCTGCTATAGTGTTTAATCCCATATACGGGGTTCACAGGTCTGAACAATGCTTCCTCCGATATACAGTACTCATTATTTATGTGGATACGATAAATGATCAGCCTAAATCACGATCATTACAACTGCGTGACTGCTTCAACTAGGCGGCTACATTAGCAAGCGGTGTTTATAGTAAACTTGTAATTCCCTCTGTAGCCAGTAGACGGAGACAAAGCTCAGTTACGCGATTGTCTTTTGTTAAATAAAGAATAATAACGTTTTAGTTTTAAAACATGAGAAGCCAAACTAAATGTACTCAAACTTAAAGGCCAATAACAATGCAAATAATGCATGATATTTGTCCTTGAAAGGACTAGGGTTATAGGGTTAGTAAGTTTCATATGTATGCATTTTATGAGCACTAGCACCCCTTAAGAACTCCTTTTCCAGATGGAGAGGACGGACCACCACTGCACAGCCAATCCACTCTGCGATTATGCTTAATATGCTACACATAGCTCTTTCTTACAAGGTTTCTATATTGTAGCAGCATTACTTTGGTCATGAAGTTATCTGAGACATTAAATCAAGCAGGTGTAGAAACTTAATAAAACCATATATTTGCAAATTGTACATAGCTTATAAAAGTGCATTAATGTGTCCTCCAGCAATGACAAGGTAGACATTGTACCTCATGATTGTCAAATCATTTTTATCTGTCATGGTGGAGAAAAAAAGTCATTTAATTGTTGTGTTGTTTCAGCTCTTGCCTTTGGCCTCATTATATTAACATCACTTTTTCATAATTCCTTCTCTTGTGTTGCAGCTACTTGAACCATAGAATTATTCAATTTTAACAAGCTTAAAAACAACTCCCCAGAGACCTGCAGCTAATTTCTGTTGACTTTAATGTGTAAATACCAATTGCTATTTCATTTAAATCCTTCAAATTCACTCGCAGACACAAGTGGCCCTCCGGCCCCTGCCTCTGCACACAAACGACATTACAGAGAAAGTGTTCGAATGAGTCAAACGCAGCTCATTTGTGCCTCGTGAGCCCTGGGAGAGTCGGCAGGCAGCGGAAGACAGATTTGAACATGTGTGGATGGGGCAAATTGTTTTATGTGATTAGAAATTAGCAGGAGAATGGCAGAAACACAAACTGAGAAAACACCTCTCCCCATGATCTGCTCCGATCACTAATTGTGGCTGGATGTGGCAGGAAGTGCATCTGGCATTCAAATCAATACAATACATTACATTACACAACAGAACAAGAAAGATTTAAAAAAAAAACTATTTGCACTTGAGCATACAATTTCCTTATAGAGGACCTTATACACTTTTAATAGCCTTAATAAATTATGAACAAAGACTTAATACTTAAAGAACGGTTTATTAAGGCTGAACTACTGAAAAAACACATTGTGCAAAATGTTTTAAGCTTTTAACTATGCCCTAACATTGTTCACTCATCAAAAACAAACCAGGAGTTGTATTTAGCTTCACTCGTGCTCTTTTGATTAATTCTGCTTGGTAAGTCTCAAGAAACACACCAAATCATCCACATTGTTACATCATATGTAGAACGTGTGCGCTGTTTTAAGCCATTTAAATCAATATTGCAGTTTATAATGAACAAAATGTCAAATGATAATCTACTTGTTGAATACTTAGTACCTGAAAATTAACATAACTACAAACAGATAAACCTACAAAAACGCCTCTTTGTAAACGTCCCTGTGCCTTAGCCTGTATTCGCCACAGTTTGCAGACAGAAAAGTAACACTGTTCTTCACTAACTTCTGGATAATCCATCTCGGGCAGCAGATGTAGGATCCCTGTGGCACTCCGGGGCAGGGCTGGACACTGAGCTCTCTCTCTCTCTCTCTGTTCAGCCCCATGCTCCCACTAAGGCCTGCTCTGGCTGTGCACTGGGCCCACACTGCCAGATGGACGGCTAATCAGAGGAGCTGCGTGGATGTGGAGCCCGCCGTTAGCATTAGCACTAAACCCGCTCGCCGCTTTCTTCTCTGACGCTGCTTTTGTCTCTTTTTCATTCTTTTTCTTCTCTCCTACCTCATCCTCTCTTTCCCTCTGTCTCGCCTCTCTCTCACTGCGGATGGGACAATAAACAATCATCTCGTTTATAGCGATTAAAAGGTTAGACACTGATCGTTCAAGGTACATTTTATATAATCGTGATAATCGCCAACAAAGATAACCGCCTATATCCACAAATTTCTCTTTGATTATTGTAGTTTTCATTTAAAAAAAAGTACAATACTGTAATAGCTGGACAAATGCGAATGAACCCAAAAGAACACCTCAAACATAATTTACTTGACAACAGCATTCTTTACACAAACATGTGACACATATTTTATAGAAGGTCAACATTAATTCCAATTGAGCCTATTTCAAGACAAAATAAATAAAAGTTTCTGGTCTTACCTTTACATTTTAATAAGCCGGATTGTAAATAAGAAATAAATGAGTTCAAGACCGAACACGATTCAACAGTCCACGAGCTCAGGAGCGCCCTCTGCCATGAGGCAGGAGTATTGGCTGCCTCACCGAGTGAACTTTTACTGCGGTTTTATAATGAATCTGCCTAAAGCATGTTTTCATATGGAAGTACAAAGAATATCATCAGTGTTTAATTTGTTATATACAGGGACAGTAGGACACATTATTTGCATGGCAGCAGCTCAGTTTGTGGGGTATTATAGTGCTTCGAGAGGCAGAGCGAGCTGCTGCCTCATGGCCCCGCCTCCCCCGCGCCTCTCTCTATCTGAACGGGAGTTACGGGACATGCAAAAATTCTGATTCATTGAAAAATATTGTTCCCTATTGGATTAAAGGGAACGGGGGGTAAAAATACATACCAGATGACAATGTTAACACTGATTATATTTTACAAGATTTATTTTTTCTCCCAACATTGACATGTGATGCTCTTTCTCCCTTGCCTCCCCTGAATGCACGTCACTGGCAAGATATCATGTTTTAGAGAACGTATTTTGAAAGGGATTTATCGGATTCCTATCTTTCCTCTGCTAAAAAGCCTAGAGATGTTCTAGTGACGATGAAGAATTAGAACTCTAACCTAATTCTAAACACATTGTACAACATTGCTGGTGAAGACTGTCCGACTGATAAATATTAAAAGCGATTCCAGCATGTTACTGCTTTGGTGTAATCTGAGGGTCACTCCCCCTGTTTCGCCTCACCCCTCACCCCCATCCTGTCTCTCTCCTGTGCAGCGTGCTATCACGCTGCTGTCTGCCCGCTCCATGTGTCGCCATCACTTTGCCTTGTTTACCACGATGCCTTGTTTACTCAATAGAACTTAAGTCAGTGTTGTTGTTCCTTTGTGCAAATGGGTTAGCATGGAACATGTTGTTTGGTGTATAAATTGTGTATATTGCTTGTACAATATTCATGGGCTGATTGACATCACACACTTGTTGCTACTGCCATCTTGAGGATGAAAGCAGCATGCTCACTGTGGGCAAGACCAACAAAAAGTCTCAAAACAAAGGATTCCACTTCTGTAACATCCCTAAGACCCCATTTGTCACCAGAAACAGATTGCTGTGATCAGGAGGGACCAATGGACTTACAGATATCACTCCAGACGCAGCTGTTTGTGTTAGGTAGTTAGCAGCTCGCTAATGCTAGTTTTCATATTATTACGTGGCCACATGCTAATAAACGTTAGCCTACTTGCAAATAGTTTAAATGAGCCTAATTTCCAACTGTCCAGGCGTCATATTTTATGATCAGACACAAAGTTCTTGAAAGCTTGGAGGGCGTGTCCGGTGCAGTGGACTTGTGGACGAGGAAAATGTCCACAAAAGTTTGTTGTCGCTGCTTTTAAGTGTCAGCAACTCTCCGCTGTAGATAAGGTCAAAGTCTGGAACCTTTGCCTCCTTCAAGTATCAACCCTTTTCATTTTCAGTTTTATGAGCTGTTTTTCACAGCAGAGAGGAAACTGTATGTGGTGACGGTGACAACAAATAAGTCACGTGACTGAAACCCATAGATGTGCTACATTTTGCATATTTTATTCAGATTTATTTTGATAGTTCTTTTGAATAGAAGTCTCCTTCTGAGCATTTTAACAAGTCATAAAACGTCTTTTTTCAGCCCATGGCATGTTTTAGAACCTTTGTATATGTTACACGTCCCGGAATGATGGGTCAACTCATCCACTGGTGCAACACATTTCATTTCTTGAATACAGGATCTGCAACAGAAATCACAAACATTTATCACAGGTCATGCTTCATGCGTGCTATGCGCTGTGCGTACTGACTGTACTTCTTCTGCCTTTAACATTTATAGAATTAAGTACCCCTGTAAATGTACCACTACTACTGGAAAAACAAATAAATCCTTATTTCACAAGCTAAATTTCCTTACATTTGTGTTAAACTGAACAGTTTCTTTACTTTTACAATACATCAGAACATTTGCTCATTAATGCAATTTTGTTTTTATACGTCATTTCATTATTATATCGTATACATAGTGCTAAACTGTACATTTTGTATATGTATTTACCAAAATCTATTTATTGTCATGGCTCAATATTTTAGTGTTATTATTCAGTGATTTGTGGTTTGAAATATAGAACCATAAAAAATATTTAGTTTGCAAACTTTTTCACTGACAATGGAAATAATTCAGATTATTATTAAGTACATGGAATGTATTATCTAAAATTGATTTATTAAATTACAGATTTTTTATCTGCCAAATGCCAAATGTATTCAGATGACATGTTTATCTATCTACATGCAAAACATGCTGAAAGTCATGATTAAGTCAGTATTAAGGCTACTTGGATGTGAAATACAGATAACAACACTGATGGACATGAAACGTAACATCGATTAGTTTATACCTGGCAAAACATTCCATTTCCTTGTTTTCCATAGCATTTATTACGTTATTTAGTTTTTCAGGCATAAACATTTCAAAACATCGCTTCTGAGTAGTAGATCCACGGCCCTCAGATCCACGGGCCTCAGATCCACGGCCCTCAGATCCACGGGCCTCAGATCCACGGCCCTCAGATCCACGGCCCTCAGATCCACGGGCCTCAGATCCACGGCCCTCAGATCCACGGGCCTCAGATCCACGGGCCTCAGATCCACGGCCCTCAGATCCACGGCCCTCAGATCCACGGGCCTCAGATCCACGGCCCTCAGATCCACGGGCCTCAGATCCACGGGCCTCAGATCCACGGCCCTCAGATCCACGGCCCTCAGATCCACGGGCCTCAGATCCACGGGCCTCAGATCCACGGCCCTCAGATCCACGGCCCTCAGATCCACGGCCCTCAGATCCACGGGCCTCAGATCCACGGCCCTCAGATCCACGGGCCTCAGATCCACGGGCCTCAGATCCACGGCCCTCAGATCCACGGCCCTCAGATCCACGGGCCTCAGATCCACGGGCCTCAGATCCACGGGCCTCAGATCCACGGGCCTCAGATCCACGGGCCTCAGATCCACGGGCCTCAGATCCATGCTGGTCATTAGTTCCATGATTTGTTCTGTTATTAAACCCATAGATCCATTGTTTTACGCCTGCAGCTCGTTCATGGCATTCGGGCTCTTTCACATCACCTACACGCACGAGCTGGGCTAGAGCGGCGCGCTAGAGCGTAGCCAAAGCTAACAGTTTAAAATGTGTTTTTAAAAACAACTGAAAAATCTTAAAATTAGAAAAAAATTATGAAAGCTCCAGGTAAGCTGAACACCAGCAGTTTTTCGTTACATTGCGCTTTATGAAAAAAAGCTTTCTGGGCAGCACGATTTATTTGGCTGCAGTAACAAAGGAGTGGCCACAGGGGGCGTTTGCATCATGCTGGTCATACGCTATCCAGATATTATAATAGATCCATGGTGCTATGCCTGTGCGTACTGACTGCGAAAGCATCAAGCGCCCTCTCCTGGTGACATTGAGCATTACATTTAAAAAGTGTTCTTTTTAATCCTAGTTAAACAAAAGATATATGGGGGGGCAACTCGTTTGCGGTCTGAAAAATAACATAGTGCCACATATAGACCAGCTAATGCTTATTCAATGGCTAAATTAGTCAACGATTATTTTTAATAATCCTTAAAGGTGTGTTTTGCCTCAGTACAGATTATTGTAGAAGCATCTATTCAGGTGAAAATGAGACCTCAGGCCTTTTTCTGCATCTAAATATGAAGCGTTTTATTCTCTGCGAAGCAGGAAGTACAGCATTAGCGTGCTATGTTTTGCCAGCTTTACATTTCTGGGAATGCTTTAAGTAAGTGACACATGTGGACTGCTGTAAATAATTTAAAATGAGCTAGTTCTGTTTTTTCAGAACTAGTCAAAATCAGGTACGGCGCCTTTCAAATCCAGTCAGAGTGATTCCATCCAAACAGGAGAGAGCTCCAGGTCGATGGTATTGAGCCTGGATTGAGCCGCTGGGATTAGCTTCAAACACACACAGATGTTAAGGCAACGTTTGAGAAGAACTTTATAATATAGATCATCTATAACCCGGTGGTCCCCGAACACAGGGACACAGGTCTAACATGATGAGGTTTGTGTTTGGAGACTTGGAACTACAGGTGATTACAGAAGGGAAAATGAGTATCGTATTAAAACAGTACAAAATGAGAAAATCTGCAATGGCTGAAGCCATTTCTGGAGTGTCTGCGTCTCTCCCTCTCCCCCCATCTCCCTCTCTCTCTCTCCTTCTCTCTCTCTCTCTCTATCTCTCGCTCTCTTTCTCTCTCTCTCTCTCTCTCTCTCGCTCGACTGGCTCTGTCCCAAAATTCTAAAGAATAAAGTCTTAAGAATTCCGCTGACACTCATAATGCCCAAATTCATTTAAATGGGGAAAAAGTACTAACACTTTTGAAGATTCTGCAAAAAGTTGTTCAAATGTCAAAAGTAATAGCACACGTACTACTGTGAAAGCGATCATAATGAGGTATAACATGTTCGGTTTAAGCGTTAAGGAGTTGAAACTGGCTAAACGGAAAATCATGGAAAATATAATAATACAAAATACGTGAAATACAAGAACATATAGTGCCTGCGTGACATCACGCAGATGCTCAATTAGACCTTTCTTGAACAGTTTTTAAATAATCTTGAGCTGTAACATAAATAAAGTGCCATTGCTTTGTGTTAAATATTAGAGTTTGTTGTCTAAATTTGTTTCTTTTCATTGTGCAATTGAAATCGGTATCAAGCCTATTACGCAATATCAAAATCGAGTTTGAAATGTGACAACACTAATCCGTAAGTACCAAATACTATGTAAATGTTCTAAGAGTTTCTTTACAGTTAATTATTCCCTCACGCTTCACATTCAGGGCTGGTAAACTACTGCTGCAGCCATGTCTCAATACAGGATTACTCAAACATGCATGAATCAATCAAAATACAACTCTGAGAACGTTTATGATGCGGGAACAAAGAAACAGCATTGTAAGTACATTGTTGAAAGTCACATCTAAATGAAATACATCTTCTTTACAACATATTCATACACCAATAACAGGTTCAGATCTGTGTTGAATGGATGTATCAATGTAACAAATCAAAAAGCTGTGATTATGCACCAAGTGGCTGTAATCAGACTATTGTTGAGTCCACTGTGTCAGTGCTACACTTTAACATGGCTTACGCCAGATTGATCTGTGCCTCAATCTGAATTGTTCTTCACATGAATCAGTCTGGGAAGGCTCTCGCCAAAAGCCACCAGGAAGTTAATAAAAATACTTGCTGGTCACAACAGCAGAAGAAGCAGAACAATCTAAATGGTTTAAATTCAGTGTTCAGAAAAGCACAGTCTTCTTTCTCATCCACAAATGTACAAACTGCCGTTAGGTGAACATTTTTGAAAAACAAAATAGTTTGTATTTCTCTTAAAATAGGCCAAAGTACATCCACCATGTTTGTTTTGGTTTTAGTTGTTTTGACAACTACAATGCTGCTCTGTGATTGGTTCCATTCCCAACTGCGGGCCCTAAATGCCATGTGATTGGACCACTGATTCAAATCAGCGGGAGCTGATGGATTATTGTGAGTTTGTGAATTCACAATAATCGTGATAATTCATCTTGCTTGCAAGGTTAGCAACACTCGGCATTCTGGCTTCAAAAAGGTTCTAGTATAATGGTGAGTAGCCCCTGTGGCCTTGGATTTGATTCCCAGACTGAGAAAGGCTTTTCTGTGTGAAGTTTACATGTTTTTCTTGTGTCTGTAACTTGGACTGAAGAGGCTGAATGCGGTTGGTGCTGGTTTGGAGTGCACAGTAATTCTGGAGCAATAGGTAGTCAAGACGAATTTGTGCAAGAAGCTTGGTCAGGAGTACTAACCACAGATGAAACCTGACCTGACCCAGCAGGACATGCTAACCACCACAGAAAGGACCAGTGGTTGAACCCACAACCTTCTTGCTGTTATGCAAGAGTGCTAAGGCAAGGCAAGTTTATTTGTAGAGCACATTTCATACACAAGGCAATTCAAAGTGCTTCACACAACAGGAAAAATGCATTAAAATCACAAAGAAATTACAGAAACAGAAATACAATAAAGTCAACTAATTAAAACCCATTTAAGTCATAAAAGAGAAGAGTGCAAAGAAAATTCCTTCCAAACATATGCACAGCTAAACAAAACTGTTTTTAGCTTAGATTTGAACATTGTTAGACTAGAACCTGTCTCACATCTTCAGGAAGAATGTTCCAGATTTTAGCTGCATAAAACTGAAACGCAGATTCCCCGTGTTTAGTCCTGACTCTGGCACCAGCAGGAGGCCGGTCCATGTTTAGTCCTGACTCTGGCACCAGCAGGAGGCCGGTCCATGTTTAGTCCTGACTCTGGCACCAGCAGGAGGCCGGTCCATGTTTAGTCCTGACTCTGGCACCAGCAGGAGGCCGGTCCATGTTTAGTCCTGACTCTGGCACCAGCAGGAGGCCGGTCCATGTTTAGTCCTGACTCTGGCACCAGCAGGAGGCCGGTCCATGTTTAGTCCTGACTCTGGGCACCAGCAGGAGGCCGGTCCATGTTTAGTCCTGACTCTGGGCACCAGCAGGAGGCCGGTCCATGTTTAGTCCTGACTCTGGCACCAGCAGGAGGCCGGTCCATGTTTAGTCCTGACTCTGGGCACCAGCAGGAGGCTGGTCCATGTTTAGTCCTGACTCTGGGCACCAGCAGGAGGCCGGTCCATGTTTAGTCCTGACTCTGGGCACCAGCAGGAGGCCGGTCCATGTTTAGTCCTGACTCTGGCACCAGCAGGAGGCCGGTCCATGTTTAGTCCTGACTCTGGGCACCAGCAGGAGGCTGGTCCATGTTTAGTCCTGACTCTGGGCACCAGCAGGAGGCCGGTCCATGTTTAGTCCTGACTCTGGGCACCAGCAGGAGGCCGGTCCATGTTTAGTCCTGACTCTGGCACCAGCAGGAGGCCGGTCCATGTTTAGTCCTGACTCTGGCACCAGCAGGAGGCCGGTCCATGTTTAGTCCTGACTCTGGCACCAGCAGGAGGCCGGTCCATGTTTAGTCCTGACTCTGGGCACCAGCAGGAGGCTGGTCCATGTTTAGTCCTGACTCTGGGCACCAGCAGGAGGCCGGTCCATGTTTAGTCCTGACTCTGGGCACCAGCAGGAGGCCGGTCCATGTTTAGTCCTGACTCTGGCACCAGCAGGAGGCCGGTCCATGTTTAGTCCTGACTCTGGCACCAGCAGGAGGCCGGTCCATGTTTAGTCCTTACTCTGGCACCAGCAGGAGGCCTGTCCATGTTTAGTCCTTACTCTGGCACCAGCAGGAGGCCGGTCCATGTTTAGTCCTGACTCTGGCACCAGCAGGAGGCCGGTCCATGTTTAGTCCTGACTCTGGCACCAGCAGGAGGCCGGTCCATGTTTAGTCCTGACTCTGGCACCAGCAGGAGGCCGGTCCATGTTTAGTCCTGACTCTGGCACCAGCAGGAGGCCGATCCATGTTTAGTCCTGACTCTAGCACCAGCAGGAGGCCGGTCCATGTTTAGTCCTGACTCTGGCACCAGCAAGAGGCCGGTCCATGTTTAGTCCTGACTCTGGGCACTAGCAAGAGGCCTGTCCATGTTTAGTCCTGACTCTGGGCACCAGCAGGAGGCCGGTCCATGTTTAGTCCTGACTCTGGGCACCAGCAGGAGGCCGGTCCCTGAGGTCCTCAGAGTCTGAGATGGTTCATATGGCACTAACATGCCCAAGATGTACTTTGGTGCTAGGCCATGGAGAGACTTGTACACAAGCAGTGCTGCTTCAAAGTCTATTATCTGAGCCACAGGGGGCAGTGCAGAGACCTGACCTAAGCAGCCTATTTATACCACTGTGCTGAACTGTGGGTCAGAAACTGACTTTTTTTCCACAAAAAAAGGTAACACGGTGTTACAGGTACAGAGTGCTTCCTGGAGGAGGGGCTGAAACAGGGGAGGTGCTAGGGCACTCACCAGGATGACTCATCCTGGTGAGTAGGCCCCGTCCATCTGCTCATCCGAGTGGAAGGATAGAGACTGTTCTCTAGCTAACGACTGCAGGAATCCAACAAAAATCCACTTTGGGCACATATACGAGGTACCAATAGCACTGTAAGAAGGTTAATCGTCTGAAAAGTCGATGTTGCACAATATGGGCCCTTTAAGGCACATGAGGTCCAAAATAAAAGTCCCATTTCGTTCAGTTTCCAAAATACATAGTTCCGAAATTGAGAGGGATGGTGGTGTCAAAGACAATATTTTTGTGCTACAGGACACCTCCAGAATGCATGATATTGATGTGCCTCCTGGCAACCACAATTTCACCAACATTCAGCCCCTCTCTGTGAATAATGAGCACTTTGATGTGCTGTTATAAAAATAAAATCGTAAAAGAACACAGTCACATTCATCCAACAGAATTCCTTTTAAACAGGACATTGTGTGGTCCTCCATTGTAAAGTGAATACATTTTCCCAAAATGACCCTCTTTTTCCCATTTCATTTTAATGTTTTAGTAGATTATTTGTTCGGGTCATTGAAGCATTTATATACTAGCTGTTAATCCCATCGAATGTGATTTATATGCCTTCATTAAAAATTCTGTCAAAAAGGTTATAATAATCATTTGTTTTATTTTTGATTATAATAACTTATTATTATTTGTATTACAGTATTTGTAAATACCTATAAAAGCCTTGTTTTTCCAAGAACGCTTCTGAGTGAAATGATTTGACCAAAAAACGCAGATTCAGGTGAAACAAGACGTCAAAATTTACAGTTTATCGACGCACAGCACTCGCGTCAAGACTGAAAACATTATATTTCCTGGGCATAATGCATCTAACATTATCCAGACTCAATGCACTTCATAAAAGGCGTTTTCACACACAGAGCTCTTCTCTCGACATTATACTGACGGCCCATTTGTGTGAATGGGCGCACAGATCATGTCTTCGCCGGACATTAAACAGAGGTTTAGCAGGAGGTGTGCTGTCCAAAGGGAGTAGGACATACATAAAAAGACACAAAGCAACCAAGAGTCCTTCTGGGACTTTCTAAGAACATGAGACAAACCCAGCTGGATGGACAGTTGCTGTCTTTTGCATTCATTATTTAATGAATCACTTACATAGGCTATGTTATGAAGCAGCCTACATGCAGTAGCCTACACGCTGTTGTCTGCACGCAGTAGCCTATACGCAGTAGTTTACACGCAGTAGCCTACATGATGTAGCCTACACTGAGTAGCCTACATACAGTAGGTTACACGTCGTAGCCTACATGCTGTAGCCTACACGGTGTAGCCTACATACAGTAGTTTACACGCAGTAGCCTACATGCTGTAGCCTACACACAGTAGCTTACATGCTGTAGTCTACACGCAGTAGCCTACATGCAGTAGCTTACATGCTGTAGTCTACACAGAGTAGCCTACATGATGTAGCCTACACACAGTAGCCTACACACAATAGTCTACACGCTGTTGTCTACACGCTGTTGTCTACACACAGTAGCCTACATGCTGTAGCCTACAAGCAGTGGCCTACACACTGTTGTCGACACGCAGTAGCCTACACGCAGTAGCCTACATGCTGTAGTCTACACGCAGTAGCCTACATGCAGTAGTCTTCACACAGTAGCCTATACGCGGTTGTCTACACGCTGAAGTCTACACGCTGTTTCTACACGCAGTAGCCTACACGCAGTGGCCTACACGCGGTAGCCTACATGCAGTGGTCTAGACGCTGTTGTCGACACGCAGTAGCCTACACACAGTAGCCTACACGCAGTGGCCTACACGCTGTTGTCGACACGCAGTAGCCTACACACAGTAGCCTACATGCAGTAGTCTACACACAGTAGCCTATACGCGGTTGTCTACACGCGGTAGACTACACGCTGTAGACTACACGCTGTTGTCTACACGCAGTAGCCTACACGCAGTAGCCTACATGCTGTAGTCTACACGCTGTTGTCTACACGCAGTAGCCTACATGCTGTAGTCTACACGCAGTAGCCTACATGCAGTAGTCTACAAGCAGTGGCCTACACACTGTTGTCGACACGCAGTAGCCTACACGCAGTAGCCTACATGCTGTAGTCTACACGCTGTTGTCTACACACAGTAGCCTACATGCTGTAGCCTACAAGCAGTGGCCTACACACTGTTGTCGACACGCAGTAGCCTACACGCAGTAGCCTACATGCTGTAGTCTACACGCAGTAGCCTACATGCAGTAGTCTTCACACAGTAGCCTATACGCGGTTGTCTACACGCTGAAGTCTACACGCTGTTTCTACACGCAGTAGCCTACACGCAGTGGCCTACACGCGGTAGCCTACATGCAGTGGTCTAGACGCTGTTGTCGACACGCAGTAGCCTACACACAGTAGCCTACACGCAGTGGCCTACACGCTGTTGTCGACACGCAGTAGCCTACACACAGTAGCCTACATGCAGTAGTCTACACACAGTAGCCTATACGCGGTTGTCTACACGCGGTAGACTACACGCTGTAGACTACACGCTGTTGTCTACACGCAGTAGCCTACACGCAGTAGCCTACATGCTGTAGTCTACACGCTGTTGTCTACACGCAGTAGCCTACATGCTGTAGTCTACACGCAGTAGCCTACATGCAGTAGTCTACACACCGTAGCCTACACGCGGTAGCCTACACGCTGTTGTCTACACGCAGTAGCCTACATGAAGTAGTCTACATGCAGTAGCCTACACGCTGTTGTCTACACGCAGTAGACTACATGAAGTAGTCTACATGCAGTAGCCTACACGCTGTTGTCTACACGCAGTAGACTACATGATGTAGTCTACATGCAGTAGCCTACACGCTGTTGTCTACATGTGAACAAATGCCCCTGGGTCAATGAATATTTGACTCTGCCTTTTCTGGCCCATGAAACACACTCCAGTACTCCATTGTAATCTCCTTTTTATGCAAGGAGCCACTCATGATTATGAAGTATAATTCAGGTACGATTTATATGTCTTAAGAAAACATTTGTTATGTTTGGGTCAGCTGCTCACAAAGCAGACATGTCCCTCTGGACCCAGAACCAAGCCCTGAGCATGTTCACTCATTCCGCCATTTAAAGAACCAGTCCCAGGCATTCTATGTGAACTCTTCTGGGGCATCAGGACCAGTCCAAAAGTAGCCTACGTAACTTTTTTGGGGGGGGTTGATTCTCACTATGAGCCGCCTCTCGTCTCCTCTGATCTGACCTGTAACTTGTAACTGTCACCTCCTTGTCTCCGTGAAAATAGATGCCTTTAACGTTATAATGTGGAGCATTTCAAGCAAAGCAATAACATCTCCATCTCTACAGACAAATAGGTGTCGAACTTTCTACCATAAAAATTACCTCCACCTTTACGTCTTGAGTTAAACTTTAGTATGAATGCTAAAACTTGTTGCAGTCTATAACCATTTGTAAACGATGAGTAATCTACCCCCTGGCTGAATTGCTCTCTCCTCTCTGCCAGCTGTGTGTGTGATCCAGGCTCATTAATTACGCAGAACAGGGCAGGTCTGGGAGCCCCGAGCACGCCTGCCCATCACCTGCCCCGCTTTGGTCGTACATCTGCCCGAAAAACTTGTCTACCTCCTGAAAGTGTCCTCACCAGAGAACACAGAGGGATGACTGACGCGGACAGGAGAGGTGAATAGAGGGGCTTATGCTAATGAGTTTGTCTCTTTCTCAAACTTTTCCCACCAATTATCAGCTCATAATGATTTGGCTTTTCAAAAACCACACATATTAGATCTAGGCTGTACTAGGCAGATCTAAAACAGGCTTAAACGTGACGTAATCCTGATGTAATATATAATATATATATATATATATATATATATATATATATATATATATATATATATATATATATATATATATATATATATATATAATTAAATAGATATAATTGGCTATAATTCTTGATTTCCCCAAACTTAAAGTGGCTGTACCTGATGTTGTCCATGTAGTGGAGATATAATATAAAAGCAGAGTCAAAATGAGAGTGCTGTGTGCTGGCTGCATTAAATTATAAAGCTCTATATTGTCCAAGAACCAGTAGGTGCTCTGTTAGTATGCTAAGTGTTTACCTGTACCTGCAGATGATGATGTCCTGGTGGCTCCATCAAACAAGGACATGCAGCATGCACTGGGACGGCCGAGTGTGAAGTGACTGGTAAGATAAACACCTCCAAATCTGAAGCCACGGTTCTTGACTGGAAAAAGGTGGCTTGCCCTCTCCAGGTGAGTGGGGGTCACCTGGAGAGGGCAAGCCATGGTAAAAGATTAGGGATGTTCATGAGTTTTATCAGTTTGCCCCAAGCGTCTTTTCCATGTGCCTACATTATATACGGCATCTCGGGGTCTTGTTCACGAGTGAGGGAAGGAAGGAGCGTGAGCTTGACAGGCGGATCTGTGCAGCGGCTGCAAGGAGCTGAGCTGACAAGTTAAGCTCTCAATTTACAGCTCAATCTACGTTCCCACTGATCGTCATAAACTTTGGGTGATGACCAAAAGGACAAGATGGCGGACACAGGTTGGCTCCTTATGGGTATGACCCATCAGAAGGAGGCCCCCAGGAAGACCTAGGAGACGTTAGAGGGACTATGTCTGTGGCATGGGAACGCCTCGGGATCCTCCGAAGTAGCAGGAGGAAGTGTGCGTGGAAGAGCTGGAAGAAGTGTCGGGGGTGAAGGAAGTCTGGGAGTCCCTGCTTAGACTGGCGGCCCCCGCAACCCGGCCCCGGAGAAGCCTTGTCAATCCCACCAAAAAATGATTCAAACCCGAACCATAGTAAACACACATAATTGCCACTTCCTCTTAACACATTTCCTCCAAAGTGGCTAAAGTAAGTTGGGTGCGTGAAGTTCCATTAGTTATCCAAGTCTAATGAAGACGTGCTGACCTGGTCTCATTGTGAGGATCATTAGTGAGAGACACAAGGCATTATGGGAGCGAGCGCCTCAGACCAGCTCATCGCGCAGTGGTGGGATGGGTTGGGGGATTATAGACATTTAGCACAGACTTGGTGATGGATGAGCGGACGAGCAGGTCAGAACATTGCCGTGCTCAGGTGTGCACCAAACATATGCTACCTGGACTCTACTCTGGAAACACTAGATTCCTCATGTATCAGCAACCCGAGTTCTTTTTAAATCATCTGTGTTTTTAATGTTTTGTTGTTTAGTTGGATACAAGATGTTTCCAATAGCTTAGTCGACGTGCATAGTCCAAGAAATTATAATATAAGAATGACATAATTATAGAGTAAATAAGGATTTGAGGAAAGTAAGAGTTTCCCCTCATTAGTTTGAAGTCACAAAACATTAAATAATGCCAAATTTACTCAAAACAAAACATCATAATTGTTGAAGCTATGCAAAATGGTTTATATATATATATATATATATATATATATATATATATATATATTGTGTGTGTGTATGTGTATGTATGTGTATCGGTAAGTGATCGGAGCACTTGGGACAGTGGCCCCCAAACTGGAGGAATTGGCTTGGGCAGATCCCAGGAAAAACATCTGAAATCTCTGTCCAGAAAAGTGCAGTGCAGGAACAGCAAAGATACTGCGCAGAACCCTCAAGCTCCCAGGGGCCTCTGGTAGAGGACCCGAGCTTGAAGGGGGAGAAATAGAGACCGCCCGCGGAGGGTGAGAATTTTTTTTTTTTAATTATATATATATATATATATATATATATATATATATATATATATATATATATATATATATATATATGCGTGTCAGTGTGCGCGGTGTATGCGTGTCCACTCGCTGTTACAGAACAGGTGGAGATGAGAGGAGAGCTCTTCGTTATGTGGATGTATCATCACAGGACACTTGGACACTTGGATGTGAGTAGCCCACGAATACTAGATCTATTTGAAGCTAGACTGCATAATGCATGTTCAAGTTGGTTTAAAGCGGTGGTTCTCAAACAGAGTAGGCTGTAGGAACATTAGGCTCCTCAGGTGAAATGAGGCAGTCTGATGTTTAAGGTGCAAAAATGAAAATTTTGTAGTTGAGGATACTTCACCTGATTTTATCATAAAATTGTTCTTGGTTTGTCTGAAATGTATTCAAAAATCTATATAAACCAATATTCAGCTCTGTTTATGTAACAAATCTATTGAATCAATCATAAAACTATGATTATGAATGAAATTATCCCTATATTCCCTTGGAAAATATCCCTAACTATCCCAGGACTCCCAGAGTAAATATTACTTCAACTCCCGGGCCACTTTTTTCACCCAGTCCGCCCGTTACACAGGTCAAGAACAAGAACAAGATTTTGGTCTTTTTCATTGTAAGTGGATTAAAGCACTTAATTAGAAGTAATCAAACAGAAATAACTGCTGTAATTATTCTTTTAACAAAGCATGTCACACAGTTATGGGTGATATGGGCGTGGCCACAGTGCACACACACCTGATGTTGCTCACAGTGGTCCAAGGGGAGTTTGTGTTTGCTCAGACACATGAAGAATTAGAGGGAACATGTAGAGTGTAGCTAAAATATTGAATATAAAATGTTGTATAAAATGTCCTCAGTCGTCCAGGTAGGTTACAAAAATATTTTAGTCAACCGGATGAAAAAAAAAAAATTAAGATTGAAGACATTTCTAAGTAGCTTGTTAAGTTCACCTTGACGAGGGTCTACACATACTACTTTAAAATTATATTACTCAAGTAGTGGCCAAAATGTGTTTGTTGTTTATGATTTAAGTTAATGTAATAAGACAGACAAGTTCAAATTAAATTTATATTATCTGAAGGTAAGGTGCATTTCATGAAAATGTTACTTTGTTAAATGTTAAAAATAATTATAATACAGAGAGTTGGGAGAGGTATCAATATATTGATGATGAGTATTATTATTATTATTGCAAAATTAAAAAAATTATCTCCCTGTGTCTGCATGTTTCCTTTTAGTGCTCTGGTTTCCCTTACCACTAAAAGCAAAACACTACAGGTAAAACTCTTTTCTTTGTGGTTAGTTTGCTCTCAATATATGAGTTTCCCCTGGAAACACCAACATTGTCCAATCTGAACCTGATTTTCTCATTTAATCAACTTGCTTAAACCCTTAAAGTGCATGTCCCAAATTAGTGAATTACGCCCAGCTATGTTCATTGACACATCATAACTGCTGTGCACTTGCTCCCGCAGCAGAACAAGCCCCTCGGAGCAGAGTTTATTGACAGCTGGCGGCACGGCCATTCAGCCTGTGCCCATCATGGCTTTGGTGTCTGTCCCGGAGGGTTTACGTGTGCCGCGCACTTTCACAGCAGAGAAGCTTTGCAGCCAAACTGTTGTCTTTTGTTCTGTCCTTTTATGAACCACATATGTAGAATGTACTGTGTAGTTTACGTGACTTTATTCTGTCCAAAGCTGCAGTGAAACAGACTGGCGTTGCAGCGCTGTGTGTCATCAAAATACTGCTAACAGCAGCTGAAAACTTCATTGGGCCATTACAAAATAAGTAATTGTCTGTATTGTGGATGCTAAAAGTCTTAGTGTGTTAAGGCCAGAGAGGGACACAGCTTAAAAGGCACTTTGACAAGAGAATAAGCAGCTAAAGTGCAGGGTTCACCTCAGAATAAGACATAATACAAATTTAATAAAATAATGCTTTTTTAAAGTAATTTAAAGAGGATATGTGTAAGGTATATGAGGAATAAATGATGAAGAATACATTATGAGCACCCTGCACCCTGCTGCTGAGAAAATTCAATATCAGCAAAATAGCACCAAAAAGCACCAGAATGCAGGGATTTACATCAGTTTATTTCAAATTGTTTGTGGGAAAAAAAAAAAAAAACCTTTTAGTTTCATGTTTGTATAAGGCTTTTTTACACCAGACCAGAACCAATTAGGAGAGTTTGTATGATACTTTGTTAACATTTGAAATGCAATAAATAAATAAGGTTCTCTAAAAGTATGAAGAGTAGAAAACAGTAATGTGGCAATGGCATGAATGACCAGATTCATGTTTTCATCATGTGACTGCATCTAATGGTGGCATAAACAGGCCACTGCAAATGTTTTCTGTAAAGATGGAACTGTTTCTTTAAATGTGTGCATCCACACTTGTAGACACAAGACACCTGAAAAGGTTGAAATACATGTGCCATGTTCCTTGGTGACGCTGTTCAAAGGTAACTAGGTAAAATGCACGTTGGTTGCACACAAACAAAACAAACATGGCGGATTCAAGTAAAACTAATGATTTAATAGATCCATGAGTGAAACGCAGAAAGAGCGTTTAGAGGAAAAGTCTGCAGTACAGCGGCAACAAAAATGTTGCAGCGTTTCGTTAAGTATGTGTCGTTAAGTAAAGGCGGGGCAATGATGCAAACTCATTAAAAACGTTGCCGATACGGTATAACAGCAAAGATGCCAAACCAGCATTTTGAGATCTTTGCACTCTGGCCCTGGTTTCAAAAAGTTCTGTTTTTAGACTCCTGATATGTGCGCTCCATGTGGATAATACCTGTGTCAGACAGAATAACATCGTCTTTATTTAACTCCACTGTGTCCGTTAATGGACACCCACTAAAATTAGTATGTACGGACACCCTCACCTTTTTGCATTTTCAGTCATTGTACGGCCGTTAGAAAAAACGCTCACTGTCATTTTGAATTTAAACTTAACGAAGTTGATCCTAATTACGTCAATTTGTTGATGGATTTGCTCAGAACAAAATTACATGTGCGTTTAATTTTGCGTTGTGGATCTGGATGTCGGGGGCGAGGCTCATTATTGACCCCTGGTGTTCAATACATCACATTGTTACAATAGGAATAAATAAACTTCCAGAAATAAACTCTGCAAATTGGTAAAAATATTCACAAAAATATTGTATTAATAAAATCGAGCACACTAAAGATCCAGTGTTTTGTTGTGAAATCATCATGTTGTAAAATGGCAGTTTTTGCCTTATTTTTGGCCTTTGTGTGAATAATTTTAATTTAATGTTTTTTATATTTGTAAAAGTATGAGAACAGACTGAAATCTGAAAATAGGTTTTGGTGTGTGTTTTCTCCTGGTGTCCTAAGATTGTACAGAAAATGGGTGCTGATCTTTACCAGGTTAGAGGTAATTTACTGTATTTTAGTATTTTTTTTCATGTGGATAAAAAGGTGGCCTCAAATTGCATGATAGGGCCAAAGAACCTACTCTCCAGCCAAAATGAGCATGTGCTGGTGGAGGACTGCCTTTACTCTGCCAGTTATTTCCATTGATGAAGCCCAGGTCCTGCCCCATGCTCTGGCCATCCAAAACAAGCCCCCCCCCAGAGGCTCCAAAGGTGCCGCTTAGTCAGTCATGGTGGATAAAATTCGTAGAGCGACATCATCAACACCTCACAACTCTGACCATGTCCTATAAAATAAATTAGAATTAAAAGAATTTCATCATCGTTATTGGCATGACTAAAAATCTGAGGAAAATAAGGCTAAAATTGTGTAATCAGCTCTAAATGAGAGAAACAGCTGTTTAATTGATTTGATTGATTTTGCCACCCAGGACAAAAAGAATGTGATGTCACTGACAATGGTCTATAATGTCTTTATTTCATCTTCTTCTTCTTCTTCTTCTTTGGTGTCCAAGTGTTACATTACCTCCATCTACTGATATCGGGGATGAGAGCAAAGTGTGTAAGGTGATCATAAAGCTTGCACAGGATGATGCGTCCTTTAAGGAGTGGAGTCCTGTGGCATTGACGTCGAGCCTAAGTAAGAGAGATCAAAGATGCGAGAGCTCTTAGAAATGACTTGCTGCTTGTTGTGTGCAAAGCTCAGCAAAGGAAAGCGATCGAGGTTAGAAGTCAGAAGGTTTGTCGTTTCAGATACTGAAAGAAACATGGTCAGAGGAGTTATCACAGGCATCCCTACGATGGTGACTGTGGATGAAGTAAAGGAGAATTTATCAGGAGCAAAGGTTGAGGATACCAGGCGATTGAAAACGACCTGGTTTGGAGAAAGATGTGACAGTCTGTCTATAATGTTAAAACTTGACGTAAAAAATGCCTGCCTGGTAAAGTGTTCATTGGATTCATGGGCTATGAAGTAAGGCCATATGTTCCATCGCCCCTACGTTGCTTCAAATGCCAACGCTTTGGTCATATAGCAGCAGTCTGCAGAGGGAAGCAAAGGTGTGGTAAATGTGCAGGAGATCACGAGTATGGGAAATGTGATGAAGGAGTAAAACTGCAATTTTGTAACTGAGGGAAAGAACATAGCTCTGCCTACAGGGGATGTGAAGTTAGCAAAGGGGCTGCTGAAGTGCAAAAAATTAAAGTCAATTAAATTAAAGTATCTCAAGGTATATCCTATGAGGATACAGTCAAGAAAGTGTCAAGTAAAGAGGTGAAAGTGGATACAGTGAGGGATGCCAGCACTGCTCACAGCCAGAGCGAAGTGAGAGAAGCCAGCGTTGATCACAGCCAGGCTAAAGCTCCTAAGGAAGTCTCCAAGGGTGAAACCTCTGAGAGTGCTGATGATATCTTGGTTATATTTTGGATGGTTTTATATATTGGATGTTATTATCTGTACTGCTCAAACACAAAAGAGAGCTGAAAAGACCAGGATCATTGCTGCAGGAAGATATCTTGGAACAAAAGGTCCTGAGTGGATAGAAATAGAAAACGCGCTACATAGGAGTCAGAGTAGATTCATTCCCCATTCAGAGAGTCAAAGATTCTAGCCGAGCAATCATTCTAAAGAATGAAGTCTAAGAATAGGGTCTGAAGAATAAAGTCTAAAGTCTAAGACACAGTGCTGGCAGCTTGAGCACTATCCTCTTCTTCTGACCACTTATTCTATCAAACAATATTTAATATTTAATTCCACTTGCAAACTGTTCATTGCCTTTTCTTTTTCTTTTTCTCACTCCGAGGACCTGTGGACCCAGATGCTCCTCTCCTGGTGAAGCGGTCTCTACCACGTATGGACGGTCCTTCATCTACCTGAAAGAGCTGGTTCTCCTCCTGATGAACTGGTTCTCCGTCTGAGTGGGTCCAGCTCCGCTGTCTCCCTGGCGTCCGTCGGTCCGTCTGTAGGAGTCAGATCCCCCCTTCACTGTGGAACTCCTCCAGGTTTCTACTTTTTCCCAAGGAGGTTTTTTGTAGTTTTTCCTGGCCAAGAAGGAGGGTCTAAAGACAGAGGACACTGGAACATCGTCTCCCGCCACCACAAACATTGCTTGATTTGTTTTTTACTGTGGCCCTCAGAGGCAACCGTTGTTGTAATTTTGGGTGTTACAACAATGAATTTAATTGAATTGAATAGTGGGTGGCAGTAATGTAACACCAAAGAAGAAAAAGAAGAAGTAGGTGGCGGTAATGTAACAGAAGAAGAAAAAGAAGTCTAAGACGTGCAACTACAGTAGGTGGTTGTAAGGTAACAGTTGGATACCAACTGCCATAAAACACCAAAGAAGAAGAAGAAAAAGAAGAAAGTGGGTGTGGCGGTAGTGTAACACTTGAATAACAACCGAGCATAAAACGCCAAAGAAGACGACTCCCACCCCCACCCTAACAACTATGATGTCATGGCATCCCTTAATTACAATGACATCATACCAAGCAACCATGACATCACATGGGCCATGGAATGAAGTGTAGTGTGACCATTTAATCTTCTATGGTGTTTTATGGCGGCTGGTATCCAAGTGTTACATTACCGCCACGCAGTCAGGGGTTGGAGGGTGTTCGGTTTGGGGACCACAGGATCTCATCTCTGCTGTTTGCAGATGATGTTGTCCTGATGGCTCCATCAAACCCGGACCTGCAACATGCACTGGGACGGTTTGCAGCGTCCCAGTGCATGTGAGTGTGAAGCGGCTGGGATGAGAATCAGCACCTCCAAATCCGAGGCCATGGTTCTCGACCGGAAAAAGGCGCCTTGCCCTCTCCAGGTGGGTGGGGAGTCCTTGCCCCAAGTGGAGGCGTTCAAGTATCTCGGCGTCTTGTTCACGAGTGAGGGAAGAATGGAACGTGAGATTGACAGGCGGATCGGTGCAGCGGTCGAAAGGCAAAGCTCTCAATTTGCTGGTCAATCTACATTCCTACCCTCACCTATGGACATGAGCTTTGTGTAATGACCGAAAGGACAAGATCGCGGATACAAGCGGATACAAGCGGTCAAAATGAGTTTCCTCCGCCGGGTGGCTGGGCGCTCCCTTAGAGATGGGGTAAGGAGCTCAGTCACATGGGAGGAGCTCAGAGTAGAGCCGCTGCTCCTCCACGTCGAGAGGAGCCAGCTGAGGTGACTCAGGCATATTTTCCGGATGCCTCCTGGGTGCCTCCCTAGAGAGGTGTTTCGGGCATGTCCCACGAGAGGCCCCGTGGAAGACCCATGGAGGGACTATGTCTCTCAGCTGGCCTGGGAACGCCTTGGGATCCCCCTGGAGGAGTTGGGTGAAGTGTCTGGGGAGTAGGAAGTCTGGGACTGTATTATTTAGATCCAATAGACTCCATTCTTCAGTTCTCCTTCTACTACTTTGGTGTTTCAAAGCCCACAAATTCCAAGAACATTAGATTATCCTCTTCCTCCTCATCCTCGGCACATCCTTCAACACACCCCAACTCTATGAACGTGTACCCAACCCTGTGTTGTATAAGTAAGCAACTACAGCCTTACACAAACCCTGTGACTGGATGTAAGAATATTCCGCAGATGGAAGTCCTGCCTATTATTCTGAAACCACAAGACCAACCCTGTGCTTTCTCTTTCATAGGCCGTACAGCAAATCAACACGTGCTCAACAATCTCTGGCACTTGACAGTGATTACACAGGCCGGTCGGATGTTTGCCTGTCCTACTCAGTGACCAATTGAGTCCAGTATGGCCCATCCTTCATGCGGGCAAAGGCCCTTTCCTCCCTCGCGTTCTGCCCATGGACCCGCAAGGACCAACACTACCCTGTATTTGATAGAGATGCCGTCCAGTATCACAACGACTCATGAAATCCTGCCAAAGGCCATACACGTAATGATAATATGCTTGATTTGAGATTTCATCAAACGGATAAAGTTTGGGGTTGGGTGGGGGGTGAGGGGGGGGTAATAAAGTCTAAAGAATAAAGTCAGAAGAATAAGGTCTGAAGAATAAAGTCTGAAGAATAAAGTCTGAAGAATAAAGTCTGAAGTATAGGCGGTCTAAATAAAGTCTGGAGGTAATGTAACGCTTGGATACCAGCTGCCATAACGCACTACGACAGTCTGAGGACTACGAAAAGTCTGAGGAATAAAGTCTGGCGGTAATGCAACAATTGGATGCCAACCGCCATAAAACAACAACAACAACAACAACAACAACAACAACCAAAGAAGATGAAGAACGAATAAAGTTTAAAGTCTAAGATGTACCACTACAGTAGGTGGTGGTGATGTAACGCTTGGATACCAACTGCCATAAAACAAACAAGAAGAAGAAGTCTCCAGAGAGTTATCAAGCACTCAAAGTCGTTGCAGATTTACTGAGATTAAGACTACTTCAAGTATGACCACAATTACTATCACACCTGTCGTCATGAACCCTAAGAAAATGGCACTACGTCGAGGTTCTACAGACCAAGAAGCCTTGTGAATCTCCTGACCGACAACAGACCAGGTTTATGGAAGAGATGACTTCAATAAATATCTCTGAGGTCACCACAAAGGAACAAAAATGCCTAATCCTAAAAGAAGATAAAGTTGCAGTAGCAGGGGTGCAGACAGAGGAGACAGCTTCAGGTTCACAAACATGTTTAGATAAATCCAGCAATGTTTTTAATGTCCTTGTTGGTGTGACAGGGAGTGTAGCGGTCTTGCAACTTCCTCTTCTGGTGTCTGAGCTTCTCAAGCTGTCAGGGGTTAATGTAAGAGTGGTCAGCACAGAACACGCCAAGCACTTCTACGACCCTGCAGATGTTCCAGTGAAAATCTACAGTGACTCAGATGAATGGGCGTGGACACAACAGTCTGACCCAGTGCTGCATATTGAGCTGAGGCGCTGGGCACATCTGTTCATTATCGCACCTTTGGACGCCAATACGCTTGCAAACATTGCCAATGGGATTTGTGACAATTTGCTTACATGTGTGGTGAGAGCGTGGGACATGAGCCGCCCTCTGCTCTTCTGTCCTGCTATGAACAAAACCATGTGGAATCATCCCATTACTACTGAGCATGTATGCAGGCTTGAGACATTTGGATTCAGAGAAATCCCTTGTATTTCCAAGAAGCTGGTGTGTGGAGATGAAGGTAAAGGGGCCATGGCAGAGGTGCCAACTATTGTGTCTGCAATCAAACAGTACCTTCATCAACCAGATGAGCCCAAAAACACATAACACAGTGACATACTAAAGAGGTTTGTGCCTACAATTCAAACTGACTCTCCTCTGCATTTCTCCAACATCCCTCATCCCTCATGGCATCACAGGACAGATGCCGCGACTGCGTGACTGCATGATGCATGGTGTAGCATGTATGATTTTATACCACTTTTTATGGGAGTAACTCACTAGAGGGAGGAGGGACACAATTTAATACACAACACAGGAGACAAAAATATGGTGCAGGATGTGAATATGTATATTTACAATATGTAAGATATTTACTAATAGATGATGAACCCCCAAAGTCTGTAAACCTCTTCTTGTCTGCTATCTCCAGGTCAGGTATGAAATAAGCAGCGCCTGTTTGCCCACTCTCAGGATCCTTAGACCCATCTGTATAAATAAACATCATCCGTATGCTTATCGATGAGCTCTTGAACAATAAGCTGCGGCGCCTTTTTAGTGGTTCCTTTAAGTTTGCGATGCAAGCTAATATCAACAGGAGCTGGAATAAACTTCCAAGGAGCTATAGTCTGACTGTCCGGATGGGGAATGTCTCTATTCTGACTCCTATGCAGCGTGTTTTCTATCTCTGCCCACTCACCACATTTTGTTCAGCTTCAGTGATGATCCTGGTCTTTTCAGATATCTTTTGCTTTTGACCAGGACAGTTAATAACATCCAATATATAACCATCCAATATATAACCAAGATATCCTCAGCACTCTCGGAGGCTCCACTCTCGGAGGCTCCACCCTTGGAGGCTTCACCCTTGGAAACTTCCTTGGGAGCTTTACCCTGGTTGTGAGCAACGCCACCTCCTCTCAGTTCGCTCTGGCTGTGAGCAGTGCTGGCATCCCTCACCGTATCCACTTTCACCTCTTTACTTGACACTTGCTTGACTGCATCTGCATAGGATATACCTTGAGAGACTTTTTTTTTGCACCTCAGCAGCCCTCTTGCTAACTTCACACCCCCTGTAGGCAGAGCTATGTTCTATGTTCCCACAGTTACAGCATTGCAGTTTTACTCCTTCATCACATTTCCCATACTCGTGCTCTCCTGCACATTTACCATACCTTTGCTTCCCTCTGCAGACTGCTGCTATATGACCAAAGCGCTGGCACTTGAAGCAACGTAGGGGTGGTGGACCATATGTGACTCGCCACCCTAAAAAACGCCACAAGTCGGCCCCGATCAAACGGAGAAAAAGACAAATTAAGTTTTTTTTTTTCAAATGTGTGATTTTTGTTTTTTTGCAGAATGTGCAAGTTGAAGTTATGAAAGAGCCCCTCCATGGTTGTCTTAAAAGTATACATTAAGCTGTTAAAAATTGGTAGTTTTCGGGTCTTTTTCCAGCGCTTCGCTCTGGGCGTTACATATTTCCAGCAGCGCAATGTTGTTATTTTTCGACCAATTAGCTGTAAGCACATGGCTACTTATTCAGCTACTTATTCAGCAGCAGCTACTGTTCTCCTCGGGAGACATTTCATTCATTTCTCAGGACTTTCTCCAGAGCTTCTGATTCTACCACTACAACATCCACCAAATGCCTAAGACGAAAGTGCCCCTGGTTCTCATGGCGTTTGTTCCTGCGCTAGCCGCTGAGTTCGGCTTGTTGTTGCTGAGCTAAAACCCTGCACTGTTGAGCGCTGTGAGATCTGTAGCACTGGACCCCTGCATTGCATTGCAACGGAACTGACGTACTTTTACTCTAAAGGATTGCTTTAACGCTGTGTTTTATGGTGGTTTGATGTTAGTTTTCGTGATTTTCGTCACTTTTGCCTCGTCACTTTTGCCTCGGGCACCGGAGCAGATGGAGCTAAGCTAAGCTAAAACGCTGCTTAAGCGCACTGCTGTGAGATCTAGCAGTGTTATTGACTCTAAATCACAGGTTGCCAAACGTGAAGTTAAACTGACCGCCAAAGGGTTTTCTGATAAACTTGATAGACTGCAGACTAATAGGAAATCATTGATAAATAAGGCCTCTAATATTAAACGGACAATGCAGAGTTTTATTGAAAATGATGAATATCTGATGGTCCAAGATGCTCTTAATGAACTGGTTTTAAGTTGTGGCAAAAGATGTGATGTGTTAACGTGAAAATAAAATTTCACTTAACTCTGTGTTTGTGTAGATTGTTACCGTTAGCGATTAGTGTAATAAACATTTCTTAAATCTAAGGTTTTTCTGAATGCACCAAAAACAGTCAGTGTGAGGAGGGGAGGGCTTATCTCAATGAGATGCAAATGAGCCCCCCTGTGACTCTGGGTTCAATCTTTAGAGGCCGTTTTCTCTGTAAAAAACTTTCAGAGGGGTTTACATTAAAATGACCACAACTTATTCAAATATTATCAGATGTACATGAGTGAGACATAATTGGATAGCATTGAAAGTACACTTTCAGAATATGTGAATAACTCAAAATGTCTGGGGAGACTTGTGCCTGGTTTTCATACGGCTGGTCAAATAATGGTCTTACTTAATAGCTCATGAATCCAATGAACACCTTACTAGGCAGACGTTTCACTTCAAGTTTTAACATTATTGACAGACTGTCACATCTTTCTCCAAACCGGATTATTTTCAATCGTCTGGTATCCTCAACCTTAGCTCCAGTTAGATTATTCTATACTTCATCCACTGTCACCATCTGTGATAATTCCTCTGACTAAGCTTCTTTCAGCATCTGAGACGACAAACTTTTTCCGTCCAGACTTTCAACCTCGATCGCTTTCCTTTGCTGAACTGCGTCTTTGCACATAACAAGCAGCGAGCCATTTCTAAGAGCTCTCGGCTTAGGCTCGTCAATGCCACTGGACTCCACTCCTTAAAGGGCGGTATACTGAGCAAGTTTTATGATCATGGCCATATCCGTACAGTTGCCGTGACGATGTCACACCTTTGACGATCACAACACCAGCATTCCGCTGCTTTATATAGCTGATAAATTGAACCTTTAACCTCCAGTAGGTCTGTCTGGCGGTAATGTAATGGGCTTTGTAACGCCAAAGCACTGGAAGAAGAACTTTTAGGACTACGACAAAGTCTGAAGAATAAAGTCTGGCGGTAATGCAACACTCGGATGCCAACCGCCATAAAACAACAACAACAACAACAACAACACTTGGATATCAACCGCCATAAAACACCAAAGAAGAAGAAGAATAAAGTCTGAAGAATAAAGTCTGAAGAATACAGAATCAATTCTAAAGTCTAAGACATACAACTACAGTGGGTGGCGGTAATGGAACACTTGGATACCAACTGCCATAAAACACCAAAGAAGAAGAAGAAGAAGAAGAAAAAGAAGACGAAGATGAAGAAGAAGAAGGAGAATAAGAAAGAATAAAGTCTAAAGAATAAAGTCTAAAGAATGAAGTCTAAGATGTACAACTACAGTAGGTGGCAGTTTAAAGTCTAAAGTCTAACTGCAGTGTGTGGCAGTAATGTAACACTTGGATATCAACCGCCATAAAACACCAAAGAAGAAGAAGAATGTAACACCTGGATACCAGCCGCCATAAAACACCAAAGAAGAAGAAGAATGTAACACCTGGATACCAGCCACCATAAAACACCAAAGATGAAGAAATGCAATTTTCAGATGGCTGCCAAACACCATTAAAAGTAAAACAACAACAACAATAACACATCAAGAGCCCCCAGAGTTGTAACTATTAGACTCTTGAATACATGTGTGTCTGTATAAGTGTGTGGAAGAGTGTAGTAGATTTGATTACATGTGTAAATCGGGTATGTGCTTCTATGTGCAGTACTTTCTGTATTTAACCCATTGTCACATCTGTGTATTGTCCGCACAAGGACCGGTGTACACTGACTCAAGTCCTGGTGCGGTAATGTTATCTTGTTACTTTACTTCGTTACTTTACCTTGCTACATTATCTTACGTAACATTGTTACTGCCCTGGAAAACTAACGTTTTGCGTTACTGTACTATTTTGTTATAAAAGTAGCGTGTTAGGCTCTCTACTCACCGGCTGCACACGAGCGAGCCGCCATCTTGAGACAGGCAAATACTCCACATATCTGCGCCATGTACCCGAGCGGCCTGAGGCAGCTGGCCCAGGCCAACCCCTTCAGCGCACCTCTTTTATCCCTGCAGAAAGTGGACGAGCCCCAGCAGCAGAGCCTCCACACGCAGCGGCCCCAGAGATTAGCGGCAGCTAGTGCCGCAGATGGCCAAGTGAGCTGTGAATTTGGCTCCACAAAATACTATGCCCTGTGTGGCTTTGGGGGCTTCCTGAGCTGTGGCATCACTCACACAGCTGTGGGTCCTCTGGACCTGGTCAAGTGCCGCCTGCAGGTGAACCCAGACAAATACAAGAGCATCAGGAATGGGTTTGCAGTCACTTTGAGAGAAGATGGCGTCCGAGGCCTGGGCAAGGGCTGGGCTCCCACTCTCATCGGCTACTCCATGCAAGGCCTGTGCAAGTTTGGCTTTTACGAAGTGTTCAAAAACGTCTATGCTGACTTACTGGGCAAGGAGAAGGCGTACCTGTGGAGGACCTCACTTTACTTGGCTGCATCAGCCAGTGCAGAGTTCTTTGCTGTTATTGCTTTGGCTCCAATGGAGGCTGCCAAAGTGCGTATCCAGACCCAGCCTGGTTTTGCCAACACCCTGAAAGAGGCAGCACCCAAGATGTATGCTGAAGAAGGTCTATGGCCTTTCTACAAAGGTTTGGTCCCCCTGTGGATGAGGCAGATCCCCTACACCATGGTGAAGTTCGCCTGCTTCGAGCGCACTGTGGAGCTGCTCTACAAGCAAATGGTGCCCAAACCCCGCAGCGAGTGCACCAAGCCTGAGCAGCTGGGGGTCACCTTCATCGCTGGATACATTTCCGGAGTGTTCGGTGCCATCGTTTCCC
The DNA here is from genome assembly GCF_026437365.1 of Eucyclogobius newberryi. NCBI lineage: Eukaryota > Metazoa > Chordata > Actinopteri > Gobiiformes > Gobiidae > Eucyclogobius > Eucyclogobius newberryi. The sequence continues at coordinate 5,217,340 of NW_027315790.1, forward strand.
ATCCAGCGGACTCTGTGGTGTCTGTGCTGAACAAGGAGAAGGGCAGCACGGCTGTCCAGGTGCTCAAGAGACTGGGCCCCAAAGGCGTGTGGAAGGGTCTGGGAGCCCGTATCATCATGATCGGAACGCTAACGGCACTGCAGTGGTTCGTGTACGACTCTGTGAAGGTGTACTTCTGTCTGCCGCGCCCCCCTCCCCCCGAGATGCCAGAGTCCCTCAAGAAGAAGCTGGGCCCCACAGTGTAGCCCCAGAGTATACCTCTCACTGAGCCCGATATTTATGTTCCTGTGTATATTTGAGAAGAGCAGAGGTGATGGGACTGCCTCTATTCCTGTGCAACTCATTCTTGTTGATGGACTGTGACAATTCTAATAAAAACTTCCCACACCTGAAAAAAAATAATAATAATACAAATTTAAAAAGCAATGCGTTAGAGTACTTTTGTGTTACCAATAATTAACATTATTGTAAAAGAGCGATTGCGATGACGTCACGTCCGGTTGCACGCGGTAGGCAGAAAACAACACAGCGAACAAAGCAATGCTAACAGTGGAGCTAATAAACAGTCAAAACACCAGATTTGAGGTCACCATCTTACATTTTCTTTGTAAAGAAGAATTGTTAGCATAGAATGAAATAGAATGATATAGAACTGTCTGGGTATATCTGTAAATGGACACATGTTTAAGTGCTTGCTACTGGGCAGTAGTCATGTGGTGCACACTTTGCAATGAGGTGCAAATCCAGTTGTACAAGACCTAGAGATGACTGAGACTGACTAAGCGTGACTGAAAATAAGAGGATAATAAGGCTAAAATTGCGTGCTCAGTTAAATGAGAGAAACAGCTGTTTAATTCATAGCTTTTCAATTGATAGTTTGGGGCTCTCGCTCTCTTTTTCTTTCTTTCTCTCTCTCTCTGTTTTTCTCTAATCTTTTTGTCTTCTTCTTCTTCTTTGGTGTTTCATGGCAGTTGGTATCCAAGTGTTACATTACTGCCACCTACTGTAGTTGTATGTCTTAGACTTGAGACTTTATTAATTCAAATGTATTCTCCACTAACTCTGCTTCTTCTTTGGTGTTTTATGGCTGTGTGTCCAAGTGTTCCATTACCGCCACCTACTACTTCTTTAGACTTTATTCTTTAGACTTTAGTCTTTAGACTTTATTTAGACTTTACTCTTTAGACGAAGATGAAGAAGAAGAAGAAGAAGAAGAAGAAGAAGAAGAAGACGACTTGTTCTGTGGCAGACGCGGCACCGCAACCAATCAGAGTTTACGCCCAAACAAACTCCGCAACGATACATATATGTATTTTTTAATCCTCAAGATGCAGCTCTTGGAGTAAATAAAATCACTAAACTCTGCTCAGCCCTAAAGTATCTGACTCTGACTTCTCTGATCCTGACTCTGAGGCCTGTGTCCAATGGAGGAAAAGGCCAAGAAGAGTCAATGTGTCTAGATTATTTCAGCATTATAATATTATAATACTGCCTTCACCCATCAGATAAAACTGTACACATTTTCATACAAAAATTGTTAATACAATTGTGTATTATGATACAGTGCTCACTGGTAATACATTTAAATGACTTTATATTTATTTATCATTTCCATGATTCCATTAAGCTTTGCGTAGCCAATATTAAATCTTGATGTTAGGCCTATACACCATGTAATAGTGTGTTTAGGCTTATACACCATGTAATAGTGTGTTTAGACTTATACACCATGTAATAGTGTGTTTAGACTTATACACCATGTAATAGTATGTTTAGACTTATACACCATGTAATAGTGTGTTTAGGCTTATACACCATGTAATAGTGTGTTTAGACTTATACACCATGTAATAGTATGTTTAGGCTTATACACCATGTAATAGTGTGTTTAGACTTATACACCATGTAATAGTATGTTTAGACTTATACACCATGTAATAGTGTGTTTAGGCTTATACACCATGTAATAGTGTGTTTAGACTTATACACCATGTAATAGTATGTTTAGGCTTATACACCATGTAATAGTGTGTTTAGACTTATACACCATGTAATAGTGTGTTTAGACTTATACACCATGTAATAGTATGTTTAGACTTATACACCATGTAATAGTAGGTTTAGGCTTATACACCATGTAATAGTGTGTTTAGACTTATACACCATGTAATAGTAGGTTTAGGCTTATACACCATGTAATAGTGTGTTTAGACTTATACACCATGTAATAGTATGTTTAGACTTATACACCATGTAATAGTATGTTTAGGCTTATACACCATGTAATAGTGTGTTTAGACTTATACACCATGTAATAGTGTGTTTAGACTTATACACCATGTAATAGTGTGTTTAGACTTATACACCATGTAATAGTAGGTTTAGGCTTATACACCATGTAATAGTGTGTTTAGACTTATACACCATGTAATAGTACGTTTAGACTTATACACCATGTAATAGTATGTTTAGGGAGCATGTACCTTTGGAAATAATGAAGGTAAGCTAAACCCTCCTTGGAGGAAAATGCGACCTCGTATGAGGCATATTTAACATCCCTTCAAAAAATCCTGGGGAGAGCACTGACTTTGGATGCTGAGTTTGATTCTGAACTTATTTATTATAACTGCTGAACAAATTTCAAATAGATGACTTACTTGCATGACCATGCAGACAGCCATCTATTATATTTGACCAAACCAGAAATGTCCGGTGTCTGAATACAAATTAAATAAAAGGGTCAATTCTCTTTCTTGCGACTCCCTTTGACCTTTACAAAAACTTACCCATTTAAATGGCAAACGAAATCTCTTAGATATTTAGATGTGGTACTTCATAAAGATCTATCAACAATCTTAGAGAAAAAATACACTCCTCTTTTCTCCACTATTAAAAAAAAAGCTATAGGAACTATAAAGATGAGTGTTTTGCCCAGATTTCACTATCTGTTCCAGACTCTTCCAGTTTCCATTCCCAACCGGCTGTTTGATGAGTGGAACTATCAGAAGAAAAAGGAGATTGGGGTTTACCTTGTCTAAAAACTAATGTTATTTCAAGTCGAATCAGAGCGTTGCTGGACTGGTGTGATCCAGATAATGAGGGTAGGAAGGTAATCTTGCTTTGACAGACGAAGAGTCGGAAAATGTACCTTTACTTACTGTACTTTTGTTTGTTTCAGTCATAAAGACAAAATTGTTTTTTTTATAAAGACAAAATTGTTTTGTTTTTTACAGTTTATGAATGGATCAAACAAAAGAGGTGACCACAAAATCACATGGAGGGAGGGAATTTTTCAGGAAAAATGTGTCACGTTTCTTTATAACACCATATCAAAATGCTCATTATTCACAAGCAACGCAAACAGTTGGAAAAACTGCGGCAGCCAGGAGGCAAACCACTGTGTTTTGGGACCTGTTGGAAAGTACTTTTGGAATGTACTTTTGGCTGGAAAAAGGCCCCCACAAAGAAATCGATGAATGGACAAATTTGATAGACCATGTGCCTCGGCCATTTTTCAGAGAACCTCAGCAATAAATGATATTTCTGAATTACATCAAACATTTTTTCAGAACAATCTGATGATGCAAAGGAGGACCGAACCGCCTCACATTGTCGGCCCGCTTTAATCTGCTCCAGTTTCACTCTTTCAGTCTCAAACTGTAACTACAATAGCCTTACTTGTTGCCCAAAAGTTAAACTCAACTCAGGGCATTTGCAGCAAAGCCCCTGGTCTACTTTCAATATCCATTTAGAGTGTTCACCAATTTCCAGCCTCTTCTCCTTGGTACACTGGTACAAAAACACCTCAGATGGAGACTCAAAAAAGTCAGAGACGTGCACCATTTTCTCTGAACAAACACACGACCAAGTCCAAAGTGCTAACGTAACAAATGTACACAAGAGCAGCTGCAGCCCGATGCCCTACTAACTACAATCTCAACCCTCAATCTTTAAACAGTTCTACCACGGGATTTTAAACACTCCCACGGAGACCAGTGGACTCACAAGGCCAGACTCACAAAGCAGTATGAAATAGAAGACCCCTGAAATACCACGGTTTGTGCGCCCGAGAACACCACGCTTCCCTGCGGGGAAGCAGAGGAAGTGAGTGCACTACATCGCTCACTTTCCTCACCTGGTTTACAATGCTCCACGTTGTCAAATCCACGAGGAACCCAACCGATTACTCCATGGGAGAGAATCCACCAAACGCCTCTCAAGCCATGAAAAACTGCTTTATTTTTACTAATCAGATAAAAATGGTCAAAAATTCTATAGACCTTGGGTGTACAAACTTTTTTCACCAAATGCTGCATTTTGAAACATATACTATTCTGAGCAGAGGGCCCCAGTCATGACATTGAAGTGAATTATAAATAATGTTGCCATGTTTGGCCCCCGTGCCATATTTTGAACACAGATTCATGACTGTATTAGCTCTGGAAATAGAATCCTTCTGAAGCATCTGTAATGTGTTATACATTCAGCATTCAACTTTTTTTTCATTTTTGGATTCTTGAGACAGCAGCGGCGCTCCATTTGTTTATCAAGAGCTGATAGAAAAAGGCGTAATTCATCCCGGACTCATTGCAGCCAGTGAACATGAAAATTGGATTCAGGTAGATAAAGTCAATCTGAGACTCGCATCCCCCGACTGTTGACCTGCGAGGCGCCGCTCCCTCCCCCTATCAGCGCGTACAGCCATATTTACTGCACAGAAAGAGAATGGGCCTCAAGATAAACAGACATTCTTATCAAGGCCCAGCGTTTCAATTCAATGGTATTTGTGAAGGAGAATCTATAGGTAAATAATAGCCGGGACGAGTGCGCATAAAGTATAGCAATTCACAGACATGTTGGCATTAGCATTAGCATGTAAAGGAGTAGGATGAGTGGATGGATTTGGAGGTAGATAAAATGTGAATTGACTTGTGATTGACTTCTCAACAAAATGAGGGCTTTTTAAAAACTTTGTTGCGGTTTCATAGGTTTTTCTCAACAAAAAAGAAACATATTGCCCCATCGAGCAATATTTTGAATTTAGGTCCAACCTAATATGTATGTATGTATGTATGTATGTATGTATGTATGCATGTATGCATGTATGCATGTATGTATGTATGTATGTATGTATGTATGTATGTATGTATGTATGTATGTATGTATGTATGCATGTATGCATGTATGCATGTATGTATGTATGTATGTATGCATGTATGCATGTGTGTATGTAACATGATACAACACCCCATTATATTGTAACCGAAGGCTAATTTCCGGACTGGGGCCACAAAAGGGCCAATAATACACGCAAATAAATACAAAACAAATACATTTCATATACACAAGAATGCATTGCACAACAACATCAACATCATTGTCTAGTCCCTATAATTGCACAATCCACATTAATAGTTGCCTGACCCGCCAGCCCCGCCCACATTCTGTTCGAATCCGTAAGGGTCTGGATTTGGACAGTTGGGGGGAGTCAAAAAACTCTCCAACATTAACTGAACCAACCACCGCCGCTAATTTGTGTCACGTGTCTCTCAAATGCAGAAGACTTTGTGTCACGTGTCTCTCAAATGCAGAAGACTTTGTGTCACGTGTCTCTCAAATGCAGAAGACTTTGTGTCACGTGTGTCTCAAATGCAGAAGACTTTGTGTCACGTGTCTCTCAAATGCAGAAGACTTTGTGTCACGTGTCTCTCAAATGCAGAAGACTTTGTGTCACGTGTCTCTCAAATGCAGAAGACTTTGTGTCACGTGTGTCTCAAATGCAGAAGACTTTGTGTCACGTGTCTCTCAAATGCGGAAGACTTTGTGTCACGTGTCTCTCAAATGCGGAAGACTTCGTGTCACGTGTCTCTCAAATGCGGAAGACTTTGTGTCACGTGTCTCTTAAATGCAGAAGACGTTGTGTCACGTGTCTCTCAAATGAGAAGAATTTGTGTCACGTGTCTCTAAAATGCAGAAGACTTTGTGTCACGTGTCTCTCACATGCAGAAGACTTTGTGTCACGTGTCTCTCAAATGCAGAAGACTTTGTGTCACGTGTGTCTCAAATGCAGAAGACTTTGTGTCACGTGTCTCTCAAAGGCGGAAGACTTTGTGTCACGTGTCTCTCAAATGCAGAAGACGTTGTGTCACGTGTCTCTCCAATGCAGAAGACTTTGTGTCACGTGTCTCTCACATGCAGAAGACTTTGTGTCACGTGTCTCTCAAATGCAGAAGACTTTGTGTCACGTGTCTCTCAAATGCAGATGACTTTGTGTCACGTGTCTCTCAAATGCAGAAGACTTTGTGTCACGTGTCTCTCAAATGCGGAAGACTTTGTGTCACGTGTCTCTCAAATGCGGAAGACTTTGTGTCACGTGTCATTCAAATGCAGAAGACTTTGTGTAACGTGTGTCTCAAATGCAGAAGACTTTGTGTCACGTGTCTCTCAAATGCGGAAGACTTTGTGTCACGTGTCTCTCAAATGCGGAAGACTTTGTGTCACGTGTCTCTCACATGCGGAAGACTTTGTGTCACGTGTCTCTCAATTGCGGAAGACTTTGTGTCATGTGTCTCTCAAATGCGGAAGACTTTGTGTCACGTGTCTCTCAATTGCGGAAGACTTTGTGTCACGTGTCTCTCAAATGCGGAAGACTTTGTGTCACGTGTCTCTCAAATGCAGAAGACTTTGTGTCACGTGTCTCTCAAATGCAGAAGACTTTGTGTCACGTGTCTCTCAAATGCAGAAGACTTTGTGTCAGGTGTCTCTCAAATGCGGAAGACTTTGTGTCACGTATCTCTCAAATGCAGAAGACTTTGTGTCACGTGTCTCTCAAATGCGGATGACTTTGTGTCACGTGTGTCTCAAATGCAGATGACTTTGTGTCACGTGTGTCTCAAATGCAGAAGACTTTGTGTCAGGTGTCTCTCAAATGCGGAAGACTTTGTGTCACGTGTCTCTCAAATGCGGAAGACTTTGTGTCACGTGTCTCTCAGATGCGGAAGACTTTGTGTCACGTGTCTCTCAAATGCAGAAGACTTTGTGTCACGTGTCTCTCAAATGCGGAAGACTTTGTGTCACGTGTCTCTCACATGCAGAAGACTTTGTGTCACGTGTCTCTCAAATGCGGAAGACTTTGTATCACGTGTCTCTCAATTGCGGAAGACTTTGTGTCACGTGTCTCTCAAATGCGGATGACTTTGTGTCACGTGTCTCTCAAATACAGAAGACTTTGTGTCAGGTGTCTCTCAAATGCGGTAGACTTTGTGTCACGTGTCTCTCAAATGCAGAAGACTTTGTGTCACGTGTCTCTCAAATGCAGAAGACTTTGTGTCACGTGTCTCTCAAATGCAGATGACTTTGTGTCACGTGTCTCTCAAATGCGGAAGACTTTGTGTCACGTGTCTCTCAAATGCAGAAGACGTTGTGTCACGTGTCTCTCAAATGCAGAAGACTTTGTGTCACGTGTCTCTCAAATGCAGAAGACTTTGTGTCACGTGTCTCTCAAATGCAGGAGACTTTGTGTCACGTGTCTCTCAAATACGGAAGACTTTGTGTCACGTGTCTCTCAAATGCAGAAGACTTTGTGTCACGTGTGTCTTAAATGCAGTAGACTTTGTGTCACGTGTCTCTCAAATGCAGAAGACTTTGTGTCACGTGTCTCTCAAATGAGAAGACTTTGTGTCACGTGTCTCTCAAATGCAGAAGACTTTGTGTCACGTGTGTCTCAAATGCAGAAGACTTTGTGTCATGTGTCTCTCAAATGCAGAAGACGTTGTGTCACGTGTCTCTCACATGCGGAAGACTTTGTGTCACTTGTCTCTCAAATGCAGAAGACTTTGTGTCACGTGTCTCTCAAATGCAGAAGACTTTGTGTCACGTGTCTCTCAAATGCGGAGACTTTGTGTCACGTGTCTCTCACATGCAGAAGACTTTGTGTCACGTGTCTCTCAAATGCGGAAGACTTTGTGTCACGTGTCTCTCAAATGCAGAAGACGTTGTGTCAGGTGTCTCTCAAATGCAGAAGACTTTGTGTCACGTGTCTCTCAAATGCAGGAGACTTTGTGACACGTGTCTCTCAAATACGGAAGACTTTTGTCACGTGTCTCTCAAATGCAGAAGACTTTGTGTCACGTGTCTCTCAAATGCAGAAGACTTTGTGTCACGTGTCTCTCAAATGCAGGAGACTTTGTGTCACGTGTCTCTCAATTGCGGAAGACTTTGTGTCACGTGTCTCTCAAATGCGGATGACTTTGTGTCACGTGTCTCTTAAATACAGAAGACTTTGTGTCAGGTGTCTCTCAAATGCGGAAGACTTTGTGTCACGTGTCTCTCAAATGCAGAAGACTTTGTGTCACGTGTCTCTCAAATGCAGAAGACTTTGTGTCACGTGTCTCTCAAATGCAGATGACTTTGTGTCACGTGTCTCTCAAATGCGGAAGACTTTGTGTCACATGTCTCTCAATTGCAGAAGACGTTGTGTCACGTGTCTCTCAAATGCAGAAGACTTTGTGTCACGTGTCTCTCAAATGCAGAAGACTTTGTGTCACGTGTCTCTCAAATGCAGGAGACTTTGTGTCACGTGTCTCTCAAATACGGAAGACTTTGTGTCACGTGTCTCTCAAATGCAGAAGACTTTGTGTCACGTGTGTCTTAAATGCAGTAGACTTTGTGTCACGTGTCTCTCAAATGCAGAAGACTTTGTGTCTTGTGTCTCTCAAATGAGAAGACTTTGTGTCACGTGTCTCTCAAATGCAGAAGACTTTGTGTCACGTGTGTCTCAAATGCAGAAGACTTTGTGTCATGTGTCTCTCAAATGCAGAAGACGTTGTGTCACGTGTCTCTCACATGCGGAAGACTTTGTGTCACTTGTCTCTCAAATGCAGAAGACTTTGTGTCACGTGTCTCTCAAATGCAGAAGACTTTGTGTCACGTGTCTCTCAAATGCGGAGACTTTGTGTCACGTGTCTCTCACATGCAGAAGACTTTGTGTCACGTGTCTCTCAAATGCGGAAGACTTTGTGTCACGTGTCTCTCAAATGCAGAAGACGTTGTGTCAGGTGTCTCTCAAATGCAGAAGACTTTGTGTCACGTGTCTCTCAAATGCAGGAGACTTTGTGTCACGTGTCTCTCAAATACGGAAGACTTTGTGTCACGTGTCTCTCAAATGCAGAAGACTTTGTGTCACGTGTGTCTTAAATGCAGAAGACTTTGTGTCACGTGTCTCTCAAATGCGGAAGACTTCGTGTCACGTGTCTCTCAAATGCGGAAGACTTTGTGTCACGTGTCTCTCAAATGCAGAAGACTTTGTGTCACGTGTCTCTTAAATGAGAAGACTTTGTGTCACGTGTCTCTCAAATGCAGAAGACGTTGTGTCACGTGTCTCTCAAATGCAGAAGACTTTGTGTCACGTGTCTCTCAAATAAGAAGACTTTGTGTCACGTGTCTCTCAAATGCAGAAGACGTTGTGTCACGTGTCTCTCAAATGCAGAAGACTTTGTGTCACGTGTCTCTCAAATGCAGAAGACGTTGTGTCACGTGTCTCTCAAATGCGGAAGACTTTGTATCACGTGTCTCTCACATGCAGAAGACTTTGTGTCACGTGTCTCTCACATGCAGAAGACTTTTTGTCACGTGTCTCTCAAATGCAGAAGACTTTGTGCCACGTGTCTCTCAAATGCAGATGACTTCGTGTCAAGTGTCTCTCAAATGCAGAAGACTTTGTGTCATGTGTCTCTCAAATGCAGAAGACTTCGGGTCAGGTTTCTTTCAAATGCAGAAGACTTTGTGTCAGGTGTCTCTCAAATGCGGAAGACTCTGTGTCACGTGTCTCTCAAATGCAGAAGACTTAGTGTCACGTGTCTCTCAAATGCGGAAGACTTTGTGTCACTTGTCTCTCAAAAGCAGAAGACGTTGTGTCACGTGTCTCTCAAATGCAGAAGACTTTGTGTCACGTGTCTCTCAAATGCAGAAGACTTTGTGTCACGTGTCACTCAAATGCGGAAGACTTTGTATCACGTGGCTCTCACATGCAGAAGACTTTTTGTCACGTGTCTCTCAAATGCAGAAGACTTCGGGTCAGGTGTCTCTCAAATGCAGAAGACTTTGTGTCACGTGTCTCTCAAATGCAGAAGACTTTGTGTCACGTGTCTCTCAAATGCAGAAGACTTCGGGTCAGGTGTCTTTCAAATGCAGAAGACTTTGTGTCAGGTGTCTCTCAAATGCGGAAGACTTTGTGTCACGTGTCTCTCAAATGCGGAAGACTTTGTGTCACGTGTCTCTCAAATGCGGAAGACTTTGTGTCACGTGTCTCTCAAATGCGGAAGACTTTATGTCACGTGTCTCTCAAATGCAGAAGACGTGTCACGTGTCTCTCCTATGCAGAAGACTTTGTGTCACGTGTCTCTCACATGCAGAAGACTTTGTGTCACGTGTCTCTCAAATGCAGAAGACTTTGTGTCACGTGTCTCTCAAATGCAGAAGACTTTGTGTCACGTGTCTCTCAAATGCGGAAGACTTTGTGTCACGTGTCTCTCACATGCAGAAGACTTTGTGTCACGTGTCTCTCAAATGCGGAAGACTTTGTGTCACGTGTCTCTCAAATGCAGAAGACGTTGTGTCACGTGTCTCTCAAATGCAGAAGACTTTGTGTCACGTGTCTCTCAAATGCAGAAGACTTTGTGTCACGTGTCTCTCAAATGCAGGAGACTTTGTGTCACGTGTCTCTCAAATACGGAAGACTTTATGTCACGTGTCTCTCAAATGCAGAAGACTTTGTGTCACGTGTGTCTCAAATGCAGAAGACTTTGTGTCACGTGTCTCTCAAATGCAGAAGACTTTGTGTCACGTGTCTCTCAAATGTGGAAGACTTCGTGTCACGTGTCTCTCAAATGCGGAAGACTTTGTGTCACGTGTCTCTCAAATGCAGAAGACTTTGTGTCACGTGTCTCTCAAATGAGAAGACTTTGTGTCACGTGTCTCTCACATGCAGAAGACTTTGTGTCACGTGTCTCTCAAATGCGGAAGACTTTGTGTCACGTGTCTCTCAAATGCAGAAGACGTTGTGTCAGGTGTCTCTCAAATGCAGAAGACTTTGTGTCACGTGTCTCTCAGATGCAGGAGACTTTGTGTCACGTGTCTCTCAAATACGGAAGACTTTGTGTCACGTGTCTCTCAAATGCAGAAGACTTTGTGTCACGTGTGTCTTAAATGCAGAAGACTTTGTGTCACGTGTCTCTCCAATGCAGAAGACTTTGTGTCACGTGTCTCTCAAATGCGGAAGACTTCGTGTCACGTGTCTCTCAAATGCGGAAGACTTTGTGTCACGTGTCTCTCAAATGCAGAAGACTTTGTGTCACGTGTCTCTTAAACGAGAAGACTTTGTGTCACGTGTCTCTCAAATGCAGAAGACGTTGTGTCACGTGTCTCTCAAATGCAGAAGACTTTGTGTCACATGTCTCTTAAATAAGAAGACTTTGTGTCACGTGTCTCTCAAATGCAGAAGACGTTGTGTCACGTGTCTCTCAAATGCAGAAGACTTTGTGTCACGTGTCTCTCACATGCAGAACACTTTGTGTCACGTGTCTCTCACATGCAGAAGACTTTTTGTCACGTGTCTCTCAAATGCAGAAGACTTTGTGTCACGTGTCTCTCAAATGCAGATGACTTCGTGTCAAGTGTCTCTCAAATGCAGAAGACTTTGTGTCATGTGTCTCTCAAATGCAGAAGACTTCGGGTCAGGTTTCTTTCAAATGCAGAAGACTTTGTGTCACGTGTCTCTCAAATGCGGAAGACTTTGTGTCACTTGTCTCTCAAATGCAGAAGACGTTGTGTCACGTGTCTCTCAAATGCAGAAGACTTTGAGTCACGTGTCTCTCAAATGCAGAAGACTTTGTGTCACGTGTCACTCAAATGCGGAAGACTTTGTATCACGTGGCTCTCACATGCAGAAGACTTTGTGTCACGTGTCTCTCACATGCAGAAGACTTTTTGTCACGTGTCTCTCAAATGCAGAAGACTTCGGGTCAGGTGTCTTTCAAATGCAGAAGACTTTGTGTCAGGTGTCTCTCAAATGCAGAAGACTTCGGGTCAGGTGTCTCTCAAATGCAGAAGACTTTGTGTCAGGTGTCTCTCAAATGCGGAAGACTTTGTGTCACGTGTCTCTCAAATGCGGAAGACTTTGTGTCACGTGTCTCTCAAATGCGGAAGACTTTGTTTCACGTGTCTCTCAAATGCGGAAGACTTTATGTCACGTGTCTCTCAAATGCAGAAGACGTGTCACGTGTCTCTCCAATGCAGAAGACTTTGTGTCACGTGTCTCTCACATGCAGAAGACTTTGTGTCACGTGTCTCTCAAATGCAGAAGACTTTGTGTCACGTGTCTCTCAAATGCGGAAGACTTTGTGTCACGTGTCTCTCACATGCAGAAGACTTTGTGTCACGTGTCTCTCAAATGCGGAAGACTTTGTGTCACGTGTCTCTCAAATGCAGAAGACGTTGTGTCACGTGTCTCTCAAATGCAGAAGACTTTGTGTCACGTGTCTCTCAAATGCAGAAGACTTTGTGTCACATGTCTCTCAAATGCAGGAGACTTTGTGTCACGTGTCTCTCAAATACGGAAGACTTTATGTCACGTGTCTCTCAAATGCAGAAGACTTTGTGTCACGTGTGTCTCAAATGCAGAAGACTTTGTGTCACGTGTCTCTCAAATGCGGAAGACTTTGTGTCACGTGTCTCTCAAATGCGGAAGACTTCGTGTCACGTGTCTCTCAAATGCGGAAGACTTTGTGTCACGTGTCTCTCAAATGAGAAGACTTTGTGTCACGTGTCTCTCAAATGCAGAAGACTTTGTGTCACGTGTCTCTCAAATGCGGAAGACTTTGTGTCATGTGTCACTCAAATGCAGAAGACGTTGTGTCACGTGTCTCTCACATGCGGAAGACTTTGTGTCACGTGTCTCTCAAATGCGGAAGACTTTGTGTCACGTGTCTCTCACATGCAGAAGACTGTGTCACGTGTCTCTCAAATGCGGAAGACTTTGTGTCACGTGTCTCTCAAATGCAGAAGACGTTGTGTCACGTGTCTCTCAAATGCAGAAGACTTTGTGTCACGTGTCTCTCAAATGCGGAAGACTTCGTGTCACGTGTCTCTCAAATGCGGAAGACTTTGTGTCACTTGTTTCTCAAATGCAGAAGACTCTGTGTCACGTGTCTCTCAAATGAGAAGACTTTGTGTCACGTGTCTCTCAAATGCAGAAGACTTTGTGTCACGTGTCTCTCACATGCAGAAGACTTAGTGTCACGTGTCTCTCAAATGCGGAAGACTTTGTGTCACGTGTCTCTCAAATGCAGAAGACGTTGTGTCACGTGTCTCTCAAATGCAGAAGACTTTGTGTCACGTGTCTCTCAAATGCAGAAGACGTTCTGTCACGTGTCTCTCAAATGCGGAAGACTTTGTATCACGTGTCTCTCACATGCAGAAGACTTTGTGTCACGTGTCTCTCAAATGCAGAAGACTTTGTGTCACGTGTCTCTCAAATGCGGAAGACTTTGTGTCACGTGTCTCTCACATGCAGAAGACTTTGTGTCACGTGTCTCTCAAATGCGGAAGACTTTGTGTCACGTGTCTCTCAAATGCAGAAGACGTTGTGTCACGTGTCTCTCAAATGCAGAAGACTTTGTGTCACGTGTCTCTCAAATGCAGAAGACTTTGTGTCACGTGTCTCTCAAATGCAGGAGACTTTGTGTCACGTGTCTCTCAAATACGGAAGACTTTATGTCACGTGTCTCTCAAATGCAGAAGACTTTGTGTCACGTGTGTCTCAAATGCAGAAGACTTTGTGTCACGTGTCTCTCAAATGCAGAAGACTTTGTGTCACGTGTCTCTCAAATGCGGAAGACTTCGTGTCACGTGTCTCTCAAATGCGGAAGACTTTGTGTCACGTGTCTCTCAAATGCAGAAGACTTTGTGTCACGTGTCTCTCAAATGAGAAGACTTTGTGTCACGTGTCTCTCACATGCAGAAGACTTTGTGTCACGTGTCTCTCAAATGCGGAAGACTTTGTGTCACGTGTCTCTCAAATGCAGAAGACGTTGTGTCAGGTGTCTCTCAAATGCAGAAGACTTTGTGTCACGTGTCTCTCAGATGCAGGAGACTTTGTGTCACGTGTCTCTCAAATACGGAAGACTTTGTGTCACGTGTCTCTCAAATGCAGAAGACTTTGTGTCACGTGTGTCTTAAATGCAGAAGACTTTGTGTCACGTGTCTCTCCAATGCAGAAGACTTTGTGTCACGTGTCTCTCAAATGCGGAAGACTTCGTGTCACGTGTCTCTCAAATGCGGAAGACTTTGTGTCACGTGTCTCTCAAATGCAGAAGACTTTGTGTCACGTGTCTCTTAAATGAGAAGACTTTGTGTCACGTGTCTCTCAAATGCAGAAGACGTTGTGTCACGTGTCTCTCAAATGCAGAAGACTTTGTGTCACATGTCTCTTAAATAAGAAGACTTTGTGTCACGTGTCTCTCAAATGCAGAAGACGTTGTGTCACGTGTCTCTCAAATGCAGAAGACTTTGTGTCACGTGTCTCTCACATGCAGAACACTTTGTGTCACGTGTCTCTCACATGCAGAAGACTTTTTGTCACGTGTCTCTCAAATGCAGAAGACTTTGTGTCACGTGTCTCTCAAATGCAGATGACTTCGTGTCAAGTGTCTCTCAAATGCAGAAGACTTTGTGTCATGTGTCTCTCAAATGCAGAAGACTTCGGGTCAGGTTTCTTTCAAATGCAGAAGACTTTGTGTCACGTGTCTCTCAAATGCGGAAGACTTTGTGTCACTTGTCTCTCAAATGCAGAAGACGTTGTGTCACGTGTCTCTCAAATGCAGAAGACTTTGAGTCACGTGTCTCTCAAATGCAGAAGACTTTGTGTCACGTGTCACTCAAATGCGGAAGACTTTGTATCACGTGGCTCTCACATGCAGAAGACTTTGTGTCACGTGTCTCTCACATGCAGAAGACTTTTTGTCACGTGTCTCTCAAATGCAGAAGACTTCGGGTCAGGTGTCTTTCAAATGCAGAAGACTTTGTGTCAGGTGTCTCTCAAATGCAGAAGACTTCGGGTCAGGTGTCTCTCAAATGCAGAAGACTTTGTGTCAGGTGTCTCTCAAATGCGGAAGACTTTGTGTCACGTGTCTCTCAAATGCGGAAGACTTTGTGTCACGTGTCTCTCAAATGCGGAAGACTTTGTGTCACGTGTCTCTCAAATGCGGAAGACTTTATGTCACGTGTCTCTCAAATGCAGAAGACGTGTCACGTGTCTCTCCAATGCAGAAGACTTTGTGTCACGTGTCTCTCACATGCAGAAGACTTTGTGTCACGTGTCTCTCAAATGCAGAAGACTTTGTGTCACGTGTCTCTCAAATGCGGAAGACTTTGTGTCACGTGTCTCTCACATGCAGAAGACTTTGTGTCACGTGTCTCTCAAATGCGGAAGACTTTGTGTCACGTGTCTCTCAAATGCAGAAGACGTTGTGTCACGTGTCTCTCAAATGCAGAAGACTTTGTGTCACGTGTCTCTCAAATGCAGAAGACTTTGTGTCACATGTCTCTCAAATGCAGGAGACTTTGTGTCACGTGTCTCTCAAATACGGAAGACTTTATGTCACGTGTCTCTCAAATGCAGAAGACTTTGTGTCACGTGTGTCTCAAATGCAGAAGACTTTGTGTCACGTGTCTCTCAAATGCGGAAGACTTTGTGTCACGTGTCTCTCAAATGCGGAAGACTTCGTGTCACGTGTCTCTCAAATGCGGAAGACTTTGTGTCACGTGTCTCTCAAATGAGAAGACTTTGTGTCACGTGTCTCTCAAATGCAGAAGACTTTGTGTCACGTGTCTCTCAAATGCGGAAGACTTTGTGTCATGTGTCTCTCAAATGCAGAAGACGTTGTGTCACGTGTCTCTCACATGCGGAAGACTTTGTGTCACGTGTCTCTCAAATGCGGAAGACTTTGTGTCACGTGTCTCTCACATGCAGAAGACTGTGTCACGTGTCTCTCAAATGCGGAAGACTTTGTGTCACGTGTCTCTCAAATGCAGAAGACGTTGTGTCACGTGTCTCTCAAATGCAGAAGACTTTGTGTCACGTGTCTCTCAAATGCGGAAGACTTCGTGTCACGTGTCTCTCAAATGCGGAAGACTTTGTGTCACTTGTTTCTCAAATGCAGAAGACTCTGTGTCACGTGTCTCTCAAATGAGAAGACTTTGTGTCACGTGTCTCTCAAATGCAGAAGACTTTGTGTCACGTGTCTCTCACATGCAGAAGACTTAGTGTCACGTGTCTCTCAAATGCGGAAGACTTTGTGTCACGTGTCTCTCAAATGCAGAAGACGTTGTGTCACGTGTCTCTCAAATGCAGAAGACTTTGTGTCACGTGTCTCTCAAATGCAGAAGACGTTCTGTCACGTGTCTCTCAAATGCGGAAGACTTTGTATCACGTGTCTCTCACATGCAGAAGACTTTGTGTCACGTGTCTCTCACATGCAGAAGACTTTTTGTCACGTGTCTCTCAAATGCAGAAGACTTTGTGTCACGTGTCTCTCAAATGCAGAAGACGTTGTGTCACGTGTCTCTCAAATGCAGAAGACTTTGTGTCACGTGTCTCTCAAATGCAGAAGACTTTGTGTCACGTGTCTCTCAAATGCAGGAGACTTTGTGTCACGTGTCTCTCAAATACGGAAGACTTTGTGTCACGTGTCTCTCAAATGCAGAAGACTTTGTGTCACGTGTGTCTTAAATGCAGTAGACTTTGTGTCACCTGTCTCTCAAATGCAGAAGACTTTGTGTCACGTGTCTCTCACATGCAGAAGACTTTGTGTCAGGTGTCTCTCAAATACGAAAGACTTCGTGTCACGTGTCTCTCAAATGCGGAAGACTTTGTGTCACGTGTCTCTCAAATGAGAAGACTTTGTGTCACGTGTCTCTCAAATGCAGAAGACTTTGTGTCACGTGTGTCTCAAATGCGGAAGACTTTGTGTCACGTGTCTCTCACATGAGGAAGACTTTGTGTCACGTGTCTCTCAAATGCGGAAGACTTTGTGTCACGTGTCTCTCAAATGCAGAAGACGTTGTGTCACGTGTCTCTCACATGCGGAAGACTTTGTGTCACTTGTCTCTCAAATGCAGAAGACTTTGTGTCACGTGTCTCTCAAATGCAGAAGACTTTGTGTCACGTGTCTCTCAAATGCGGAAGACTTTGTGTCACGTGTCTCTCACATGCAGAAGACTTTGTGTCACGTGTCTCTCAAATGCGGAAGACTTTGTGTCACGTGTCTCTCAAATGCAGAAGACGTTGTGTCAGGTGTCTCTCAAATGCAGAAGACTTTGTGTCACGTGTCTCTCAAATGCAGAAGACTTTGTGTCACGTGTCTCTCAAATGCAGGAGACTTTGTGTCACGTGTCTCTCAAATACGGAAGACTTTGTGTCACGTGTCTCTCAAATGCAGAAGACTTTGTGTCACGTGTTTTAAATGCAGAAGACTTTGTGTCACGTGTCTCTCAAATGCAGAAGACTTTGTGTCACGTGTCTCTCAAATGCGGAAGACTTTGTGTCACGTGTCTCTCAAATGCGGAAGACTTCGTGTCACGTGTCTCTCAAATGCGGAAGACTTTGTGTCACGTGTCTCTCAAATGCAGAAGACTTTGTGTCACGTGTCTCTTAAATGAGAAGACTTTGTGTCACGTGTCTCTCAAATGCAGAAGACGTTGTGTCACGTGTCTCTCAAATGCAGAAGACTTTGTGTCACGTGTCTCTCAAATGCAGAAGACTTTGTGTCACGTGTCTCTCAAATGCAGAAGACTTTGTGTCACGTGTCTCTCAAATGCAGAAGACTTTGTGTCACGTGTCTCTCACATGCAGAAGACGTTGTGTCACGTGTCTCTCAAATGCGGAAGACTTTGTATCACGTGTCTCTCACATGCAGAAGACTTTGTGTCACGTGTCTCTCACATGCAGAAGACTTTTTGTCACGTGTCTCTCAAATGCAGAAGACTTTGTGTCACGTGTCTCTCAAATGCAGATGACTTTGTGTCACGTGTCTCTCAAATGAGAAGACTTTGTGTCACGTGTCTCTCACATGCAGAAGACTTTGTGTCACGTGTCTCTCAAATGCGGAAGACTTTGTGTCACGTGTCTCTCAAATGCAGAAGACGTTGTGTCAGGTGTCTCTCAAATGCAGAAGACTTTGTGTCACGTGTCTCTCAAACGCGGAAGACTTTGTGTCACGTGTATCTCAAATGCGGAAGACTTTGTGTCACGTGTCTCTCAAATGCGGAAGACTTTATGTCACGTGTCTCTCAAATGCAGAAGACGTGTCACGTGTCTCTCCAATGCAGAAGACTTTGTGTCACGTGTCTCTCACATGCAGAAGACTTTGTGTCACGTGTCTCTCAAATGCAGAAGACTTTGTGTCACGTGTCTCTCAAATGCGGAAGACTTTGTGTCACGTGTCTCTCACATGCAGAAGACTTTGTGTCACGTGTCTCTCAAATGCGGAAGACTTTGTGTCACGTGTCTCTCAAATGCAGAAGACGTTGTGTCACGTGTCTCTCAAATGCAGAAGACTTTGTGTCACGTGTCTCTCAAATGCAGAAGACTTTGTGTCACATGTCTCTCAAATGCAGGAGACTTTGTGTCACGTGTCTCTCAAATACGGAAGACTTTATGTCACGTGTCTCTCAAATGCAGAAGACTTTGTGTCACGTGTGTCTCAAATGCAGAAGACTTTGTGTCACGTGTCTCTCAAATGCGGAAGACTTTGTGTCACGTGTCTCTCAAATGCGGAAGACTTCGTGTCACGTGTCTCTCAAATGCGGAAGACTTTGTGTCACGTGTCTCTCAAATGAGAAGACTTTGTGTCACGTGTCTCTCAAATGCAGAAGACTTTGTGTCACGTGTCTCTCAAATGCGGAAGACTTTGTGTCATGTGTCTCTCAAATGCAGAAGACGTTGTGTCACGTGTCTCTCACATGCGGAAGACTTTGTGTCACGTGTCTCTCAAATGCGGAAGACTTTGTGTCACGTGTCTCTCACATGCAGAAGACTGTGTCACGTGTCTCTCAAATGCGGAAGACTTTGTGTCACGTGTCTCTCAAATGCAGAAGACGTTGTGTCACGTGTCTCTCAAATGCAGAAGACTTTGTGTCACGTGTCTCTCAAATGCGGAAGACTTCGTGTCACGTGTCTCTCAAATGCGGAAGACTTTGTGTCACTTGTTTCTCAAATGCAGAAGACTCTGTGTCACGTGTCTCTCAAATGAGAAGACTTTGTGTCACGTGTCTCTCAAATGCAGAAGACTTTGTGTCACGTGTCTCTCACATGCAGAAGACTTAGTGTCACGTGTCTCTCAAATGCGGAAGACTTTGTGTCACGTGTCTCTCAAATGCAGAAGACGTTGTGTCACGTGTCTCTCAAATGCAGAAGACTTTGTGTCACGTGTCTCTCAAATGCAGAAGACGTTCTGTCACGTGTCTCTCAAATGCGGAAGACTTTGTATCACGTGTCTCTCACATGCAGAAGACTTTGTGTCACGTGTCTCTCACATGCAGAAGACTTTTTGTCACGTGTCTCTCAAATGCAGAAGACTTTGTGTCACGTGTCTCTCAAATGCAGAAGACGTTGTGTCACGTGTCTCTCAAATGCAGAAGACTTTGTGTCACGTGTCTCTCAAATGCAGAAGACTTTGTGTCACGTGTCTCTCAAATGCAGGAGACTTTGTGTCACGTGTCTCTCAAATACGGAAGACTTTGTGTCACGTGTCTCTCAAATGCAGAAGACTTTGTGTCACGTGTGTCTTAAATGCAGTAGACTTTGTGTCACCTGTCTCTCAAATGCAGAAGACTTTGTGTCACGTGTCTCTCACATGCAGAAGACTTTGTGTCAGGTGTCTCTCAAATACGAAAGACTTCGTGTCACGTGTCTCTCAAATGCGGAAGACTTTGTGTCACGTGTCTCTCAAATGAGAAGACTTTGTGTCACGTGTCTCTCAAATGCAGAAGACTTTGTGTCACGTGTGTCTCAAATGCGGAAGACTTTGTGTCACGTGTCTCTCACATGAGGAAGACTTTGTGTCACGTGTCTCTCAAATGCGGAAGACTTTGTGTCACGTGTCTCTCAAATGCAGAAGACGTTGTGTCACGTGTCTCTCACATGCGGAAGACTTTGTGTCACTTGTCTCTCAAATGCAGAAGACTTTGTGTCACGTGTCTCTCAAATGCAGAAGACTTTGTGTCACGTGTCTCTCAAATGCGGAAGACTTTGTGTCACGTGTCTCTCACATGCAGAAGACTTTGTGTCACGTGTCTCTCAAATGCGGAAGACTTTGTGTCACGTGTCTCTCAAATGCAGAAGACGTTGTGTCAGGTGTCTCTCAAATGCAGAAGACTTTGTGTCACGTGTCTCTCAAATGCAGAAGACTTTGTGTCACGTGTCTCTCAAATGCAGGAGACTTTGTGTCACGTGTCTCTCAAATACGGAAGACTTTGTGTCACGTGTCTCTCAAATGCAGAAGACTTTGTGTCACGTGTTTTAAATGCAGAAGACTTTGTGTCACGTGTCTCTCAAATGCAGAAGACTTTGTGTCACGTGTCTCTCAAATGCGGAAGACTTTGTGTCACGTGTCTCTCAAATGCGGAAGACTTCGTGTCACGTGTCTCTCAAATGCGGAAGACTTTGTGTCACGTGTCTCTCAAATGCAGAAGACTTTGTGTCACGTGTCTCTTAAATGAGAAGACTTTGTGTCACGTGTCTCTCAAATGCAGAAGACGTTGTGTCACGTGTCTCTCAAATGCAGAAGACTTTGTGTCACGTGTCTCTCAAATGCAGAAGACTTTGTGTCACGTGTCTCTCAAATGCAGAAGACTTTGTGTCACGTGTCTCTCAAATGCAGAAGACTTTGTGTCACGTGTCTCTCACATGCAGAAGACGTTGTGTCACGTGTCTCTCAAATGCGGAAGACTTTGTATCACGTGTCTCTCACATGCAGAAGACTTTGTGTCACGTGTCTCTCACATGCAGAAGACTTTTTGTCACGTGTCTCTCAAATGCAGAAGACTTTGTGTCACGTGTCTCTCAAATGCAGATGACTTCGTGTCACGTGTCTCTCAAATGCAGAAGACTTTGTGTCATGTGTCTCTCAAATGCAGAAGACTTCGGGTCAGGTGTCTTTCAAATGCAGAAGACTTTGTGTCAGGTGTCTCTCAAATGCGGAAGACTTTGTGTCACGTGTCTCTCAAATGCAGAAGACTTTGTGTCACTTGTCTCTCAAATGCAGAAGACGTTGTGTCACGTGTCTCTCAAATGCAGAAGACTTTGTGTCACGTGTCACTCAAATGCGGAAGACTTTGTATCACGTGTCTCTCACATGCAGAAGACTTTGTGTCACGTGTCTCTCACATGCAGAAGACTTTTTGTCACGTGTCTCTCAAATGCAGAAGACTTTGTGTCACACGTCTCTCAAATGCAGATGACTTTGTGTCACGTGTCTCTCAAATGCAGAAGACTTTGTGTCATGTGTCTCTCAAATGCAGAAGACTTCGGGTCAGGTGTCTTTCAAATGCAGAAGACTTTGTGTCAGGTGTCTCTCAAATGCAGATGACTTTGTGTCACGTGTCTCTCAAATGCAGAAGACTTTGTGTCACGTGTCTCTCAAATGCAGAAGACGTGTCACGTGTCTCTCAAATGCAGAAGACTTTGTATCACGTGTCTCTCACATGCAGAAGACTTTGTGTCACGTGTTTCTCAAATGCAAAAGACTTTGTGTCACGTGTCTCTCAAATGCAGAAGACTTTGTGTCACGTGTCTCTCAAATGCAGGAGACTTTGTGTCACGTGTCTCTCAAATACGGAAGACTTTATGTCACGTGTCTCTCAAATGCAGAAGACTTTGTGTCACGTGTGTCTTAAATGCAGAAGACTTTGTGTCACGTGTCTCTCAAATGCAGAAAACTTTGTGTCACGTGTCTCTCAAATGCGGAAGACTTCGTGTCACGTGTCTCTCAAATGCGGAAGACTTTGTGTCACGTGTCTCTCAAATGCAGAAGACTTTGTGTCACGTGTCTCTCAAATGAGAAGACTTTGTGTCACGTGTCTCTCAAATGCAGAAGACTTTGTGTCACGTGTCTCTCAAATGCGGAAGACTTTGTGTCATGTGTCTCTCAAATGCAGAAGACGTTGTGTCACGTGTCTCTCACATGCGGAAGACTTTGTGTCACGTGTCTCTCAAATGCGGAAGACTTTGTGTCACGTGTCTCTCACATGCAGAAGACTTTGTGTCACGTGTCTCTCAAATGCGGAAGACTTTGTGTCACGTGTCTCTCAAATGCAGAAGACGTTGTGTCACGTGTCTCTCAAATGCAGAAGACTTTGTGTCACGTGTCTCTCAAATGCGGAAGACTTCGTGTCACGTGTCTCTCAAATGCGGAAGACTTTGTGTCACTTGTCTCTCAAATGCAGAAGACTCTGTGTCACGTGTCTCTCAAATGCAGATGACTTTGTGTCACGTGTCTCACAAATGCAGAAGACTTTGTGTCATGTGTCTCTCAAATGCAGAAGACTTCGGGTCAGGTGTCTTTCAAATGCAGAAGACTTTGTGTCAGGTGTCTCTCAAATGCGGAAGACTTTGTGTCACGTGTCTCTCAAATGCGGAAGACTTTGTGTCACGTGTCTCTCAAATGCGGAAGACTTTATGTCACGTGTCTCTCAAATGCAGAAGACGTGTCACGTGTCTCTCCAATGCAGAAGACTTTGTGTCACGTGTCTCTCACATGCAGAAGACTTTGTGTCACGTGTCTCTCAAATGCAGAAGACTTTGTGTCACGTGTCTCTCAAATGCAGAAGACTTTGTGTCACGTGTCTCTCAAATGCGGAAGACTTTGTGTCACGTGTCTCTCAAATGCGGAAGACTTTGTGTCACGTGTCTCTCAAATGCAGAAGACGTTGTGTCACGTGTCTCTCAAATGCAGAAGACTTTGTGTCACGTGTCTCTCAAATGCAGAAGACTTTGTGTCACGTGTGTCTTAAATGCAGAAGACTTTGTGTCACGTGTCTCTCAAATGCAGATGACTTCGTGTCAAGTGTCTCTCAAATGCAGAAGACTTTGTGTCATGTGTCTTTCAAATGCGGAAGACTTTGTGTCAGGTGTCTCTCAAATGCGGAAGACTTTGTGTCACGTGTCTCTCAAATGCAGAAGACTTCGGGTCAGGTGTCTTTCAAATGCAGAAGACTTTGTGTCAGGTGTCTCTCAAATGCGGAAGACTTTGTGTCACGTGTCTCTCAAATGCGAAAGACTTTGTGTCACGTGTCTCTCAAATGCGGAAGACTTTATGTCACGTGTCTCTCAA
The DNA here is from genome assembly GCF_026437365.1 of Eucyclogobius newberryi. Taxonomy (NCBI): domain Eukaryota; kingdom Metazoa; phylum Chordata; class Actinopteri; order Gobiiformes; family Gobiidae; genus Eucyclogobius; species Eucyclogobius newberryi. Next base: position 5,240,727 of record NW_027315790.1, read on the forward strand.
ATGCAGAAGACGTGTCACGTGTCTCTCCAATGCAGAAGACTTTGTGTCACGTGTCTCTCACATGCAGAAGACTTTGTGTCACGTGTCTCTCAAATGCAGAAGACTTTGTGTCACGTGTCTCTCAAATGCAGAAGACTTTGTGTCACGTGTCTCTCAAATGCGGAAGACTTTGTGTCACGTGTCTCTCAAATGCGGAAGACTTTGTGTCACGTGTCTCTCAAATGCAGAAGACGTTGTGTCACGTGTCTCTCAAATGCAGAAGACTTTGTGTCACGTGTCTCTCAAATGCAAAAGACTTTGTGTCACGTGTGTCTTAAATGCAGAAGACTTTGTGTCACGTGTCTCTCAAATGCAGATGACTTCGTGTCAAGTGTCTCTCAAATGCAGAAGACTTTGTGTCACATGTCTCTCCAATGCAGAAGACTTTGTGTCAGGTGTCTCTCAAATGCGGAAGACTTTGTGTCACGTGTCTCTCAAATGCAGAAGACGTTGTGTCACATGTCTCTCCAATGCAGAAGACTTTGTGTCATGTGTCTTTCAAATGCGGAAGACTTTGTGTCAGGTGTCTCTCAAATGCGGAAGACTTTGTGTCACGTGTCTCTCAAATGCAGAAGACGTTGTGTCACATGTCTCTCCAATGCAGAAGACTTTGTGTCACGTGTCTCTCACATGCAGAAGACTTTGTGTCATGTGTCTCTCAAATGCAGAAGACTTTGTGTCACGTGTCTCTCAAATGCAGAAGACTTTGTGTCACGTGTCTCTCAAATGAGGAAGACTTTGTGTCACATGTCTCTCAAATGCGGAAGACTTTGTGTCACATGTCTCTCAAATGTAGAAGACTTTGTGTCACGTGTCTCTCAAATGAGGAAGACTTTGTGTCACGTGTCTCTCAAATGCAGAAGACTTTGTGTAACGTGTCTCTCAAATGCGGAAGACTTTGTGTCACGTGTCTCTCAAATGAGGAAGACTTTGTGTCACGTGTGTCTCAAATGCAGAAGACTTTGTGTCACGTGTCTCTCAAATGCAGAAGACTTTGTGTCACGTGTCTCTCAAATGCGGAAGACTTTGTGTCACGTGTCTCTCAAATGCAGAAGACTTTGTGTCACGTGTCTCTCAAATGCAGAAGACTTTGTGTCACGTGTCTCTCAAATGCGGAAGACTTTGTGTCATGTGTCTCTCAAATGCAGAAGACGTTGTGTCACGTGTCTCTCACATGCGGAAGACTTTGTGTCACGTGTCTCTCAAATGCGGAAGACTTTGTGTCACGTGTCTCTCAAATGCAGAAGACGTTGTGTCACGTGTCTCTCAAATGCAGAAGACTTTGTGTCACGTGTCTCTCAAATGCGGAAGACTTCGTGTCACGTGTCTCTCAAATGCGGAAGACTTTGTGTCACTTGTCTCTCAAATGCAGAAGACTTTGTGTCATGTGTCTCTCAAATGCAGAAGACTTCGGGTCAGGTGTCTTTCAAATGCAGAAGACTTTGTGTCAGGTGTCTCTCAAATGCGGAAGACTTTGTGTCACGTGTCTCTCAAATGCGGAAGACTTTGTGTCACGTGTCTCTCAAATGCGGAAGACTTTGTGTCACGTGTCTCTCAAATGCGGAAGACTTTATGTCACGTGTCTCTCAAATGCAGAAGACGTGTCACGTGTCTCTCCAATGCAGAAGACTTTGTGTCACGTGTCTCTCAAATGCGGAAGACTTTGTGTCACGTGTCTCTCAAATGCGGAAGACTTTGTGTCACGTGTCTCTCAAATGCAGAAGACGTTGTGTCACGTGTCTCTCAAATGCGGAAGACTTTGTGTCACGTGTCTCTCAAATGCGGAAGACTTTGTGTCACGTGTCTCTCAAATGCAGAAGACTTTGTGTCACGTGTCTCTCAAATGCAGAAGACTTTGTGTCACGTGTCTCTCAAATGAGGAAGACTTTGTGTCACGTGTGTCTCAAATGCAGAAGACTTTGTGTCACGTGTCTCTCAAATGCAGAAGACTTTGTGTCACGTGTCTCTCAAATGAGGAAGACTTTGTGTCACGTGTCTCTCAAATGAGGAAGACTTTGTGTCACGTGTCTCTCAAATGAGGAAGACTTTGTGTCACGTGTCTCTCAAATTCTTATGACTTTGTGTCACGTGTCTCTGAAATGCAGAAGACTTTGTGTCACGTGTCTCTCAAATACAGAAGACTTTGTGTCACGTGTCTCTCAAATATTTTCGGAACATTCAGAACTAAAATACAATAAATAAATATATAATATATAACTTCATTTAGCTCAGATTTACAGAGTTTAGTGATTCGCTTGTTGACTCAGCAGAAGTCGGCAACGTTTCTCAGTCTGTGTTATTTTTATCCTTTCCTCGTAATCCTCCATGTTTGTTTGGACACGAACAGACAATGCGTTTGTCTGATTGGTTAATCCGCCTGTCAATCACTCCCTTTGGAATTTGGAGCGACAGGGTTGGATCCCAGACCCTCAGGTTTTGTAAAGTGGTCTGTCAAAACGTGTTGGGAACGGCTGGTCAGGCAACATTAATGGCTCAGTTTATTATAAAAACATCAACATTGAAATAAATGCTTCAATTTTGGTCTATTACCTAGTTAAATGGTTGCGTAGTGAGGTAAATAAGGTAAAGAGGTAGACTTTCCCAAACTTCCTAAACTTTTCAGGCCGGGACCCCCAAATTCATTCTGAAACTGACTTGGGACCCCCACAGCAAAATTTACATCTAACCCTAACCCTCACTTTTTTACATGATTAAATATCTTTGTAAGTAAGATGGTTAAATAGTTGCCACTGTCGACCCGCAGACAACTGTCTCTAAGGAGCCCTGGCACTGACATGTGATTATACTGCCTTATTTCAATAAAGAAAGAAGAATAAAAAAGGTTTTTTCGTCTGTTCTCTGACTATGTTTTCACAAGGAAGCTGTAGGGGGAACTCTATTGCAAAAGTGACTTAGTTCTGTTTGAAAATGAAGTCTTATCAAATAAATAAATTAATAAATTAAAATAGTAGGAGGAGATTAAGAAATACTGGCAAGAGAAGTATTTTTTTTAAGATGATGCTAACAGATATGTGCTTCGACTCCCTGGCTGTCCCATCTTAGAAATTGGTCAAAATCACAAAGAGGTTTCATTGTTCGTGTCTTTTTTATCCCCACAACACAGTTGCATCAAAGCCCTCATCTTAACCTGTTCCTGAACCTAACCCAAAACTTTATTGTGAAAAAATATATTTTGATAAATGGACATTTACCAGCATAGCCACCGATGCAAATTCATGGTATAATGTTGCATTCAATTCAAAATAATAATCGATCGTAAAATGAAAAATGTGTATGTCTAGAAAATCTCTAGACTATCTGCAACGTTCAAGATTGTGTGTGTATTTGGTGACTTTATGACCAATCTGATGTAGTTTATGTAACAGCGCAAACAGCCAGACTTTCTTCCTTTGCAGCTTAAATGTACCCTGCTCTAAATGACTGAGCAGACCCCCATAGACATGTGTCCTAACCTGACATTACCCACCACCCTGCCTTTGAAACGGCTAATTCTGCTCCAATTGTAGGGTTTGGCTTCAGCCAAGAGTGGTTAGCATCTAATGACACTATCGCTACACACCTGTTTCAGTATCTCGCTATTTTCACATTTCGTTGATAGAAATGCATTGGATTTAGATCACATTTAGTTTGAAGGGTGTTATCAGTGATTTTTGTTTTGACGCCATACTAAGTAATAAGTAATACATAGGCTAATATTGCAAAATCCATCTGATGCAGACAGAAGAACATGTTGTTTCTACAGGCTGTACTATGCACTGAACAAAATGAAATAGCTGAGAGTAAGAATTAAAAAAAGCTGTTGCCAGTGGTTCACTTTGAGGCAGATTAGGCATCTCCAAAGTTGTCTCCGCAGTCCTACGTGAACCGTACAGGCCCGTACAAACAGGGAATTACTAAATGTCTTTTTGTGAATAGCTGAAATCGACCTCAGGATTAAAATGTATTACACAGGTACAATTTAGATTTTATTTATGGAGAAAACATTTGTTCTGTCTGGGTGATATCACGTAGCTGTGAGCCTTAAGGTAGGTTTATGCTTGATACGTCCGCGAGGGGCTGCGCGGCAAAATTTCGTAATTTTTGCCAACATGCTCCCTCACGTGCCGGCATCAGGGAAAAAATTGCCAAAATTTGCAAACTGCCTTCCGCATGTTTCATTTCTGCACAGAATTTTCAGGCGTAAAGTATTATCCAAACTTTAGCCAAGACCTGCGCAAATACTCCACCATTGAAAGAACTGTTTCAAAGTGCTCCAAAGTAAACACGTTCCGGGCGACCAGGGCAAGTAGAAACGTGGCTATAATGTCATTGCAACACACACTAACTGTGAAGAATGGTAATTGGTTGGTTGGTGTAATCTCCTCATTGCAATTACAAAAAACCCTATACTTGAACTATACTTGACCTTTCAGCCCATCCACGTAGTCCTTTCTCTCAGTATAATGTTGCACCGCGATAGAGAAACATCTGGAATGGCCTCAGGCAGTTGCCTCCATCCATGTGGCGAAATAAACTGAATCACAGGTTGTACATTTAAAGTTCTTATCTTTTTAAAATGCATTGGCAATATTGTATTCAAATGTGTTTTTTTACTTGTAGAACAAGTTCCTTCTTTCATCTTCTACCACTTGTTCCCGGAAAAGGTCACGGCTGACTGGAGCCTTAGTAACTTTGGGCCTTAGGTGGGACAGGGGCAAGCGTGTTGCTGAGTAATATAAGTTACATTGTGCAAATGTTTTCTGAATTTTCTGAACTAGAAGACATAAAAGTCAGGTAAAGGGTCTTCACATATATAATAATCCCTTAATATACCAATTGATACATTTTTAAATTTGAGTAACTTTAATACCACTGGTATCAAAATTAGATCCACAATTAACATTTTGATTAGAATGTGCGCTTTGATATTTGCTAGCTTCAACATCATAGCATTTTTCCATTGCTATATATTGCCTACTGGGAACCACTAGCTTTAGCCCGTTGCTACATTCTCAATTAAACTTGGCCTACATTTTGCACGCTTAATAGTTTTCATTATGACACAGGGCTAAGCTGATTGAAGTCATTTGCGCGCCGGTTCCTTTGTGTTTTGTTTTATTGCGCGGCTTAAGCTAGCCGGGAGGGGATTTCCAGACAGCAGCTTCTGAGGGGCAGATAGTCCATGTTTTGGTGTCCCTCTGCCAGACTGAGCTCCCCTGGTGTTGTAGCCAGGCTTGTATAGCACCAGAGGAATGGCAGAGGGAGTGCGGGGATGTGGACCCAGCTGAATGCCTCTAAAAACCTGCTACACAATAAGAAGACAGCAGGGGACAAGGAGGCTGGCGTGTACCGAACAATGGAGCACAAAGAAGGAGACTGTCGGGTTATGTCTGCTGCTGCGGGGACAACAAATACAGGCTAAACCAGGACAAATCCGGACGAAACACTGTCTGAATCAGGACTAAAGTACAACAATGCAAACGATGTGTATTCTTGTATGTTAATGCTCAGATTTATGAAGGTTCTTAATGATATTTGACTATATTTTTTCATCTATGTCTGGAATGAATATGTCCACTGTTTTGAAACGAACTTTTGAAATCTAAAGATATAAACTCAAACATTTATTTGTGCACATTTGTACCCCGGTATGTTTTTACATGTGTAGTTTGTTCAGTCCATGACGCTTTAGGACATGAACGCAGCAACGACGTTTGCATTTGCTTGTAAATTGTCGGATTGTTGGATTCCGTTTGATCACGTGGGGCCGTGCTAACCACCTCTGTCACCTCCGCTCCTGCTACGTTTGACTCCTTTATGTCGGCGCTGCATTACACTTTTAATTACATGTATTATAGCTGCCAGATTGTTTGAGGTGATTTTCCCTCCTCCTTCCGACAAGTGCAAGCTTGGAGGCCCCACGTTGGGACCGATCTCTGTTTCCCGGTGCAGATCTGGTTGTCGGCAGCTGAGTCGGGCCTGTTAGCCATGTTAGTCTCATTAGCTTGTGAAGCGGACTGTTTTCCACGAGCCCCGTGGACTTTCAGCTTTCTTTGTTTTGTTCCCAAAGCGTTACCAGTCTTGAGTTTTTCGTGTTTGCTCATTGTTTGCTTCTCGTTTCTTGGGATTTTGTGGGTAAAACTGTGTTTTTCAAGATAAGTTTCAACAGCAAGGAGTGAGCATGATTCCACAAACGACAAACCGGAAGTCAGATAACCAGCAGTTGAATGCTCAAAAGTGGCTGTACAGTTCAGCACTAATCCGATTGGGCAGGCGTCTAGAAAATACTACAGTCTCTGACTCTCTCTAATTCACACTCCGCACCTACTTGTAATTTGAGAACCTCAGATTGTCTCCGACAGGCATCTTTACCGCCTGTGTGAATCATGATTTAGCGGAATCTGTCTACTCTGCTTTAAATGCCAACATCTTCGATGTCACCCATTCTGGCCTCCAACACCTCACTGACGCTGCTGGCCGCGTCACATTTCTGACTATAGAACTTCCAATTACCAGTGTCATGGATCCATTCAGCACTGCTAACGCTAACACTGTGAGCTGTGGCGCGGTCCAGTAAACCTAATCCTACAACCTGGCTGTAGCTAGACTTCAGCTCCTCCAAACAGCGGAGCCATGCTTCTAACTCCGTAACCCCGACCTCCAAAGCTACCACGACACTGCTACACTACAACGTGAAATGCGTTGCTGACTGTTGTGTGGCAGTGATCCAGCGTGTTCTGCTCTCTGGTCGGTACTTCAATAAACTGTCTGTACTTTGGTAGTGTGTGGCTGGGATTCCCCTTGTTAAAATTGTCCAGGATAATACACAAGGAGTCCGGGGGGGGGGTCTGCTCCACACTCTCCACCTGGCCCGCTCGCGCTCAGTATGTAAACAGCAGCCAGAATGAATGAGGAGAACTCACGGAGAGTAGAATGGTTTGCAGTAGATGAAAATATATTACAGAGCAGGAGAGCAGTGTTTGGAGATCACTGTCACATCTGAAGACCAGGTGTTGTTGATGTAAAAACAGACTCCACTGCCTCGTCTTTTCCCTCCGGAGAGTTCTCTCAGTCGGTTAGAGAGGAGCAGCTGGAAGCCCTCCAGCTCCACGACGCAGTACGGGATGGACTCGCTGAGCCACGTCTCTGTAAAGCACAAAACAGGAGATGAAGAAAAGTCTCTGTTTCGTCTGATCAGCAACGCCAGTTCATCAGTTTGTTGGAAAGTGAGTTCACGTTAGAGAGGAAAATCCCTGGTAAGGGCGTACGTGTGCCGCATTGCCTAAAGCGCACGAGCGCCCCGGCTCGCTTTCTTCTTCTGCGGAGTATCACTCTTTTTGCCAAAAAAATGACTGTTTTGTTCTGATGGTTAAGAGCTCTTCACGAGTGTAAGAGCACGTTGACACACAATTTCCGTACAAAAAAGACAATACAAAGTGCACCAGGGCATCCGTCTGCGGTGCCATCTTGGATTATTATTCAATATTTACCCTAATGAAACATATGAGCACTCTGTGAGAGAATGAACACAACCAGATCCCACACCACAACTATGTCAAGTATTCTCACACACAAAAACAAATACAAAGTAAAGGCAAGAGTGCAGACTCTCCCTATCCACTCCCCCATAGCCTCACACTCACAGCAAAATAATTTACATTTATAGAGTTTGTTCAGCCATGCATTGAGCGCTTTGTGTTTCTCATCTTTGTTTTCGCTGGCGTGCAGCTACAATTCTTTTGGTTATTAAGGATTACAGAGCACATATAATTGTTTAATGTAATGCTATTTTGTGTGTTAGACTTGGATGTACTTGTACGCAGTAAGTAATCCACACACAGAAGCTTTAGTGGGTCGATGTATAGGATGTTGTTGATTGCGTTTGGGTGGGTTTTAGGTGGTATCTTCTAGCTAGGTATAAGATCTTGGGTCAGATCCTGGACAGGTACTCATGGCACTGCTCTTGTTGGTAAATATAGGTCAAATTCCATTGTTATTATGGCATATACAATGAAAAATACCTCTTTACAGTGAAAAGATCATTACTGAATATTCATACCGCAAAAGGAGTAAGTATCTATTTAAATCTATCCAACTAATGCTCATATACAGGGAAAACGTGAAATGTAGAAGGATATAGCTGGGTATAGCACATGTATGCTACAATTGTGTCTTCAACAGTATCAGGGCAGTCAGATACTAATGTGACAGCCTTTCTGAGCCAATGGCTGCTCCATCTACCAAAGACTTGTGCCATGGATACCCTGGTTCACCTTGGTCTCTTTTACAATATACTTTAAACCAGGGGTGCCCACACATTTTTGGCTCACGAGCTACTTTTATATTCGACAAAGCCTGAAGATCTAAATTATTTTATAATATAGTATTATTTTTATTGTCAGTATTAAACTATAGAAACACAATGTAGGCTTTCATTAATAGCCTAATATTGTTTATCATATACTAATGTGCAATATAAAAAGGAGAGAGAAAATCTGCTGTTTAACTAGACCATTTAATACAGCTGAGTATTTTGAAAATAATGTATATTGACCTCAACAACGCTAAACTTCGGCGCGCTACGGCACTTTCCGGAGCTTTCCGGCGCTGGAGTTAGTAAAGTTTTTTTTTTTGTGAATTGCTCAGATCGGCCTCATAAGATAAGATAATATAACCTTTATATATCCCACAATGGGGAAATTCCAGTGTTGCTACACAGATTAGGCACAGAAGTAAATAATAAAAAAGATAACTTAAACACTCTTATACTCTTAATACAAATAATAATAACAACACTCTTATTTACAGCTGTTATATGAAGAGAAAATAATGTACCAGGGATGATTGACATTATATCACATGAAGCTGAATGACACATGTTCAGTTCTAACAGTGTTTGTTATAAAGTCTGACAGCAGCAGAAGGAAAGACCTGTGAAACGTCTCCTTCACACAGCGAGGGTGGATCAGTCTCTCACTGAAGCTGCTCTCCAGAGCGGACAGAGTGTCCTGCAGGGGACAGAGTGTCCTGCAGGGGGCGACACTCATGGTCCAGCATAGATGTGAATCTAGCCAGGACCCTCCTGTCCCCCACCGCCTGCACCGAGTCCAGAGCACAGCCCAGGACGGAGCTGGACTTCTTGATGACTTTGTCCAGCCTCTTCCTCTCCCTCTCTGTGATGCTGCTGCTCCAGCATGTCACACCTACAGGAGCTGATGCCACCACAGAGTCGTAGAAGGTCTTCAGGAGTGGCCCTGTCACTCCAAAAGACCTGAGTTTCCTCAGGAGGTAGAGCCGACTCTGGCTCTTCCTGTACAGTGCGTCTGTGTTATGAGTCCAGTCCAGTTTGTGGTTCAGATGAACACCCAGGTACTTGTATGAGTCACTCTCTCAATGTCCCGTCCCTGGATGTTCACTGGTGAGGGGGCAGTGGAGTGGCGTCTGCGGAAGTCCCACGTTGATGAGGAGGTGGTTCCGCTGACACCAGTCCACAAAGTCCTGCTCCAGTCCTCTGTACTCCGCATCATCATCGTCCGTGATGAGTCTGATGATGGCAGAGTCGTCAGAGAACTTCTGCAGGACACAGCTGTCCGTGTCGTGTCTTGAGGTCTGCAGTGTAAAGGGTGAAGAGAAAGGGTGCAAGGACGGTGCCCTGGGGCGCCCCCACACTGCAGGTCCGAGTGTCAGACACACTGGGCTCTCAAAAACTGGGTTCAGTCCGTGAGGTAGTCCGGAATCCACTCAGCCAGGTCATAGTCCACACCAGCCGTCTCCAGCTTGTCCCTCAGGAGCAGCGGCTGGATGGTGTTGAAGGCGCTGGAGAGATCGAAGAACAGGATCCTCACAGAGCTGCCAGGTTTCTCCAGGTGAGAAAGAGAGCAGTGCAGCGGCGTCTTCCACTCCGATGCCAGACCGATATGCAAACTGCAGCGGGTCCATGGCTGAGCTCACGGTGGAGCGGAGGTGGTCCAGGACCAGCTGCTCCAGTGTCTTCATCAGGTGGGACGTGAGAGCCACTGGCCTGAAGCTGTTGAAGTCTTTGGGGCGCGGTGTCTTAGGCACAGATACCAGACAGGAGGTCTTCCAGACCTGTGGTACCACCCTCAGCTTCAGGCTCATGTTGAAGACATGCTCCATAACTCCACACAGTTCATCTGCGCAGGACTTAAGGAGCCTGGGGCTGATGCCGTCAGGTCCTGCTGCCTTCCTCACTTTAATCCTCTTCAGCTCACTCCACACCTGTGCTGCTGTGACAGTCAGTGGAAGGCAGGGGGACTGTGGGGATGGGTGAGTCCATGTGGAGTGGTGTGCTGATGGGCCGAAGCAGAGGTGTGAAGAGGAACGGGTGTGAAGAATAATACAGGTACAATTTTGTTTGTTAAAACCAAAAATATCTTTCATCATTCCATTGTGTTTTCTTGCATTCTCTTATTATTTTATTAATGGTAAATTAGTAACTGAAGTAGACATGACAAAACCTCACCAAATGACTGAATGCTACATCAGTTTCCAGCTAGCATGCCTGCATCACCCAACCCCCCTCTGCAGGCAGGACGACCGCCTCACTCCACCAATGCACTGTCACTCAAAACTTCAGGGGGGCGAGCAGCCACTTTGAGCTCTCCAGTGGCCTGCAATTCACCCGAGACCATTAAACCATCTCCTTTAAAGTCCCCTTTAAGACTACAGCTTTTTTCACTGTTAAAAAGGAACAAAAACAGCAACGTATGTATTCCATTAGTGCTGGAAGGAGCCCTTTAGATAATGATAGTATAAGTGCATAGAGGAGGTTGTGTAAGCTGTTATGATGAATCATTATGGGGTTTTAAATTGAATCTTAATTTTGTGTTTAAACAGAAGATAGAAACAGTGACGAGAAATAAGAACCAGAAGCCCTCTGAGGCAAATTGAATTGAATTGAAGATGAGATTTTCACACAGTTAATATTAAATAAAGATCACAATTTTGGCCTCACATTTGTATATTATATTATATTTTTATTTAATATGTTAGCTGTCTTTGTAGAACTACATTTTTGTCCAAACCAAATGTCCATTTATGTGCACAATCTTGAGGCAGTTTTATCCGTAGACGCTTGTGTAGTCTGAATAGGCATGTTCCCACTGGTTCATTTTGAAGCGGATTGGTATGGTCCAAAAGTGTATTTTAAGAGGTCCGAAATTCAAACCTGAATAGCGCTATCTTCCAAATTGATTGTACCAGTGATGGTTACTCTCTAAAAGTTCAGCATTTTGGCATATTTATGAGAGGATTCTAGTTAGAAATAGGTTTAGAAACCATTCACCAGAAGCTATTGTGGACGAATGTGCAAATGTTTAGGGAGTCCCGGTAACTTAAATGATGAGCTCATATGCAAAGCTAGCACACGTTAGCATCCACTGTTTCCTGTTTATCAACGTTCTCCACAGTGTCAGGACCAAAAATATATTTTCAGGGCATAAGGAGGTTAAAATGAGGTGTAGAGACGCAGAGAAGTGAAGTGAATGCAGACAAAGCTGACGATAAACTGGGCATAATTTATGGTTTACATTTAGCTTTAGCCACGTCTTAGCTAAATGTGTTTATTTATTTCCGCCTCATGATTAAAAAGTATAATTCAAGTACAATTTCTGGACCCAGTGCCAGGCCGTAATACAGTTTTAAATCGTTGAGATAAAGCAGGATGAAAAGGTTCAATTCAATACACAAAAATGATGCTAGTTTTATGGCGGTGCTTCGGTCCTGTTTGCTCTGCTGCAGCAAAACCAGGAGCCTCTTCAACTATCTCTCCTTCTGTCTAGTTATCCTGGGTGTATATGTGTAAGTTATTTGTGTATTTCAGTCGACTCCTTGCCTTTATTGCCGTACACAACAGACAACTTGCTCATTAGCCTTTAACATAGAAATCAACATGCCCGATTGCCGTAGTAACCACCACAGACACAGGAAGTTTATGATGCGCTAAAGTGCAACATAAAACTCCCGATGGACGTGGATTTATGGAGCCAGGAACTATTACCATATTTGGAGACAGTTCAAAGTTCATGAGGCGTGTATCATTATGCGGGGCCAGAGCGCTGTGAGGGCCCCAAAGCAGAGGTCCAAAGCAGATGCAAAACAATATACTGATAATAAAACAATATGGTATTCTATCATTTTTTATCTATTCATGACCAATAGTGTTGTGTCCTCTTTTCAACATGTGACTTTGCCTATGACTATTAAATTGTTCAAATCTACCACTTTTTTACTGTTGTTATTTGGTAGAATTTGGTCAGAGCAAATAGTCTCTGTCTCTTTATATGGCATTTACAATTAACTGCATACACCACACCCAAGGCAATATTGCCTTGGGTATGGTGTATGCAGTTAATTGTAAATGCATTTATAGGCTGAATTCATCATCAGAAATTATTTAGTCTATTAAAATACAATACAATACAATTGAACTCATAATGTAAAACTATTGAAAATGTGTTCTATTTCTTTTTCAAAAATCATGCGTTACTTACACTTACTTAACTACCACCTAGTACGTTAACATTAGATTTTTTTTTTTTTTTTAAATACCGTTTCTTAAAATTGCAAGTTATAATGGAATCACTTGAATATTTGTGGAGCCAATTTTGTTGAATTAAATTTGAAGTGTCCAACTTACTGAACTTTTTAGATTTATTAAGCTGTCAAACTATTTTCTTTGAAACACATTATTTTATCCGTGGATTTTTTCAATGTTCCACTTAAATAAAATTCTAATTTTAAAAATGTATGCAGTCAGTTTGATGACAATGTAGTAAGTTGTGACAATTTTGTAACACTCCTTCAGGCACAAGGTAGCTTAATGTGTATGTAGTAGATTAAAACTAGTAAATGTTAAATAAAACATAGAATTATATTTAACTAAAAAAAATAATAATAATAAAAATGTGATGGCCAACAATGACCATTAGAATTACCATTTTCCCTTTAGTGAAAATCAAAGGTAATGTCAGTCCAAGTCTTTGTCATCCATTTCCGCCGAGAGTACATTCCACGGGTATCCACCAGTCATTTCCATTATTGGAGTTTTAAGTCATAGACATATTTTTAAAGTGGTAACGTGTCGCTGTCACATTCTGATCCTTTCTGATTTGCTGTTGTGCTTTACCTTTCACCTCCATTACCTTCTTTTGCATCACTTTACAATCCAGCAACATGAGAACATTCAAGCCACAAAATGCCTGTGGTGGAACAAACAGCACAGCAATATGTATGCAGTAAATGACTTGTTATGGGCTTCTGAAATACCCTTCCTCCCCCGTCTCTCTCTTTCTCTCTCCTCTCCACATAAGTGCGCCCTACTCAATTTCCAGCTTCAGTGAGAATGAAGAGAGATAGGAGGAGGAAAATTGGAAGTTTGGTTTAAAATGCAGACAGGCTTTGCGGCTTTCTGCTCGGTGGCCTGTGACATCGGCGCGCGGCACTTTGCATGGCAGAAAAAGGAGCTTGTAATAGAATTTCCCACCATGCAGCTCCCAGGTTAATTATGCTCGATATATACAGGCATCTTCAAAATAAAATGAAATCAAAGGAGTATTGCCTGCACCGGGTGTAAGTGATAGAGACTCCTGGAAGCCGTCTTCTTGTGTCTTTATGGAAAGGCACTTCAGGCTCGTTACTTGATTAAAAGGGACAATTTTCAAGCCAAAACCGAAAAACTCATTTTGCCTTGAAAAACTAAAAAACAATAATAATAATATTTTTTAAAAGGCTGCTCACATTTTTTGATAACATTTTATAATACCTACACTTTTCATAATTTTAATAAAGCACAGACAAATTAGGTATTTGCTAAGCCTGTGTGATTCTTAATAAACTATTTGTTCATTATGATCTAAGCCTTAGTTCATGCTTTATAAGTCTAATTGAGGTGTAGTTATTATATGAGGTGTTACTCTTGTTTATTACTGAATAATAGGTAACAATGTAGAGCAAATAAATGGAAAATAAAATGTTTCATTTATACAGCCTTTTTCTACTTTGAAGGCACTCAAAGAGCTTTATATAAAGGAATCACTCACCCATTCATCACACTTTCACACAGCAGTGTATGCAGAGTACGCAAGTGTCTTGCCCAAGGACACAACGTCCGTATTCACCTGAGGGAGCTGGGATCACACCAACAATCTTTGGATCTGAGTGTGTGTGTGTGTGTGTGTGTTTATGTGTGTGTGTGTGTGTGTGTGTTGTTTTTTTAGCATTTCATAGAGATTTTGAGAACTTTGAGAACTTAAAGTATTAAATGTGGTGATTTTAATGGTCAACTGTTGCAATTTGAATCAATTTCCTAGTGAATTTTATATGTATGTGTTTTTGTTTGCCTGAACTCAGAATTTCACCATGACTGTGATAAAAATAAAACCTCAAACCAAATGAAAAGTACTTTGTACTTTTCAGAAAACTAGTAAAAATGTGCTGAAAGCACATATACCTGCTCTCAAATATAGTGAAGTAGAAGTAAAAAGTATGCACTTAGTACAGATACCTAAAACCATTCTAGTACTTGCTTAATGCTGTAACAAAGCACTAACATCTCCACACAGACGAGCAGTTGACAGAAAAGTTCCACATTGCACCTTTGATCCTCCCTGACGTTGCTGTTGCCAGAGTTTGTCAGAGCGGCAGAGTGACAGTGGCTTATGGCGTGGACACGAGTCGAGAGGAGGCGAGTGGAGGGGCAGAGGAGGGAAACATTGTGTGTGTCAGGGCCAGATGAGGAGCGGCGGCCATCATGTCTTCTTCTGACAGAGGCTTTGGAGAATCGCTGAGCCCGGAGTTTATCACAAAGCGCACATCGCGGACCGGCTGCCCGCGGATCAGGCGCGGCACCCACGGCTTAACGCGGGATTTCTCAAGTACTGCGCTGGCTCCAACTCACTTCACGTGTCAAGCTACTCTATTTAAAGCGGAAGTATTGTGCAGTACTCAGGCGGTTTACAGTGTGTTGGGAAATTTTGCATGTGGTCAAATGCCTATAAGTGTGTGTGGTAGGTTAGACCACACATTTCCCTCAACCACAATGATTATTAGTAAGATTTGACTAAAAATGTAGCCTTTTTTTCCACAGTTTGAACAGGTGGTCCTCTGCTTTTAGCTCGGAAAGTCAGTTTTTTTATGTGACCAATAGAAAATCCATTTATATAGATTAATAGCGCTGACAGTGAGATTTGTTGGTAAGAAAGAGATAAGAGAGTAAGAAAGGATTTGACTCTCATCCGAAATTCGAAACTTCCGGATTTCTGAAAAGAATATTGTTGTTGCGTGACCTTTGAAACCTGCCCTACCATGCACCCCTCGTGGACAAATGAGGTATTACACTGTAGTAAATGTTTTTTATTGTTAGCCTTCCAAAAAGCTAACATTAAACGTTAAATGTTTTTTGGAACTGTCCTGTTGCTCGGAGGTGCTGGATTGAAATCAATACTACAGGCAGTTTTTGACGTCATCATCCCACTCGATTTCAGAGCTAAGTACTTAGGCCTTAAGGCTCCTGCCATGGACACAATAAACAGTTGCCTCTGGAGCTTCCTCCTGGCGGCAGAGAAAAAGGCCCTCATGAAAAATAGATGACACAAATTGCACCGACAATCAAGATCTGCACCGACATTATATTCGACATTCGCAAAATGGAAGAAATTATCTTCGTACTCGATTTGAAAATTGGACTAAATGGGTTTGGTTTATATGTGCCTTCATTGACTTTAGTTTCTTCTCTTTTTCATCTTGTGTGCACTGGTTCAGATTGTTGTCTCCTGTTCCTGGTCTTGTTTTGTTTCACTGTGTTCTTTTAGAGTTGAAAAAAAATGAAAGAAGAAGATTACAATTGGTCGCTCCTGGACAAATGAGGAATTACACCGCCTTGAACAAAAGCTTTATTCACAATGAACGCACCTAACACCAAAACCCTGGTTACAAAGCGCAAATCAATCTTAATAAACCATAGCATCTGTTCATTATTAATTAAGTCTTCGTCCATGTTTTATAAAGGATAATTAAGATTTAGTTAGTTCAGTTATTATAAATTGCCACCAAAGTAGATTGAACTGCCTAAGCCTTGATACAGTATGTAACAGGGACATATAATTCTTATTTCAGGTTTACTACAAAGTATAACATAAGTAGATTCTTGTTTTACATGTTGTTCTTTGTAAACTGCTAATGTTGCCTTTAGTATAATTAGCTGCCATAGCCTGGATATAGAGATGATTCTTGGTGAAGGCAATTTGATGGAATGAGTCGGGTGAAATTGTAGGTACTCACGTAAGAGCTTGTCCTGTTTCACCACCTAATGACATCGCAAAGTGGAACTGCATGTTTTGGGCGTCATTACAAGGTCAGAAACATCCTAATAAGACCAGAAAAGCTGATTTGAAATGATATGTGGCCTCTCTGGTAACGTCTGCTGAGTTTACATGAGCTTGCTTGATCTGATATGACTGAGATAGTTTTTGTGGTCAACTTTTCCGAACAATTACTGCTGTTCGGCGCAGAAGAGATTATTTCTGCATGTGGAAAATCCAGTCTTAAAGTTTTTCTGTTTCTTGTTTCTCTTTCATTCATACACGCTAACACCACCAGGGAGCAGTGTTTTGGGAGAGATCGGTGGGCATAAACACTCATTTTAATGGTGCTTTTATAATGTCACTAGAGATCATATGGACCAGTAGACATCATAAGAGTCAATTATAAGAATTTTTGTCTGATTATTTATTTTTATGTTTTCCATTTTGAGGACTTTTTACAGTTCAAAAGAAAGAACATTTTATTTTGGACTGTTATAGGACATAATTATTCATCACTCTGAAAGCCATTGATCGATAGCTATAATGTGTCAAACGGAGAGGTACTTCTATATTACTGACAAGAAGGTAGACTTTAACGCTCTTCATCTCTCTGCACAGCTGTTGTTTGAGATGGCGCTGTCCATGGTCCTGAAGTGAAGTCTCCAGAACAATTTTACATTAAAAACAAACAAAGCAAACAAAACATTATGTGCGGTAAAAAAAATAAATGTTTTTCATTCTGAATGAAGATTTTCAAACTTTACTGACTAAATAATGTTCCATTGTAGGATATGCAGATGTCCTCCCCCTGTTGCCATGGTGACAGGAATGCGGGCTAGGTGTTATCTACTGCCCGTGTGGAGTTTTACACCTCTCAGAAGAAAGAGGATGTAATAGTGACAACAGAGACGCTCTGAACTTTGAAAATAACTTTTCATCAAATGACTCCTTTTGGATTACAGAGAGTAACGATCTCTCCAAGACAAACGCTAAAACGCTGAAAGACTCTGCGGTTTTAGTGGTTTTAAAAGACAATCATCAGATTGCAAAAATGTGTCCACCAGATGACTTCACATGTACATATTGTGATATCGTGTTTAACATGTCATTTTAACTGTTTCATAACTTGTTTTGTGGACAATTGTACCTTTTGTGTAACTCTTGTGGCCTAAAGCCAGATCTCGTCTCCTTATCGGCTCTGACCCCAGCGTGCATGCTGATTGGCTGAAGCCACGGCGCCAAAACCACCCGCGGGGAAAGACAAAAGGAAAGAACAACAGGGAGTTACAGACCAGTACCATCCGAGCTCCAGAGCGAGTTCCATCTGAGTTTCTTTTGAAGTTCGACCCTCCATCCAGGGTCCCACCAGCAAGGTCCATGAGGCCTTGGGAGCAGACCTCGGGCCTAGTTAGCGTGAGCGACGCTACGCGACAAAGACTTTTCCAAGAGAAGCTAATGTTCCCTCCCGGAACTAAGAAACCTGTGCCCGTTTTTAAAAACGTGATTGATGCTGCATCACGCAAAATCAAGCAAGGACCTTTTGCAACTTTTTCAAGTCCACAGCCTTTTACCAGCCACATCTGTGGAGCAGCATGACGGCCTTTTCATTCGGGAACGCCTCAGAGGCAAGGAGAACGCCTCAGAGGCAAGGAGAACGCCTCAGAGCCAAGGAGAACGCCTCAGAGCCAAGGAGAACGCCTCAGAGCCAAGGAGAACGCAGATCGCAGAACCGATCCAGTCCTTCTTTGGCCAGACAACGTCAGAGCCGAGCTCCAGAGCAGGCCCTTGGACCCCACGCAGGCCCTTGGACCCCACGCAGGCCCTTGGACCCCACGCAGGCCTTTGGACCCCAAGCAGGCCCTTGGACCCCACGCAGGCCCGTCTCCTCAGGATCACAGCTTCTGGTTCCGTTCGTATGAATGCACCTCACAGGCTGAATTTCATCTGAGAGTTAACTCTTGCACACACCTAGATTGATCTAGAACCATCATGTCTAGTGTTTTCCATCTGTTATCGACTCATTTGCATATTCCTGATTCATATTTATCTGTTTAATTCTTTGGTCATTAAATCTTCATAACCCACATTTGGTAAAGTGTTCCTTCATTTCCAGAAAAGGGGTCAATGTCACGGTTACATTCTCAAACCTTTAGATCAACGAGCAAATTCATTTCTAATTAATTAATTAATCTAGATATCTGATTATAGAGTTGTTAAATTGCCGATTATCCGGCTGGTGCCCCATTCTTCTCTTAAAAATATGATTCAAACTTACCCACACTTATGCAGTGTGTCATGTTTGAATTCTTGAACAATTCTTTAATCAATATCAAACCTGAATGCCCCGCCCCCTTTGCAAGTGGGTGGACATTCATAACCTTACAGTACTTGTACTAGTATGTTACCCTACACCATCGTGTAGCATTAAGGCACTACAGGCAAAACGCTATCCAATCTGCCCCAAAAGACTTTTTAATGTTTAATTTTAATCAACGTTTTTTTTAATCAACTGTAATGTATATGTAAGTGAACTAGAGAATGAGGACCTCAGCAGTGGCATTACAAAAAGCTTCACATTAGGGCCCAATTATGAGGTTAATATCGTACCCAATAACAGGAAGACCCAGTGCAAATCCAAGGCGACCAGCACCCGGGAGAAAACCGATCCAGAGAACGAACAAGGTGAAACGGGGGATATTTATAGTTTTTACTACGAATTTCTTCTAGGCAAAAGCAATAACCTCTCTATGGAGGCAGGCAGCGGACATTTCACCAGAATAGTTACACGGTGCACCTTTAAATCACTTGAAATATGATTAGTGTGTGAACCAATGCAACAAATCCCCCTTGAACAAGGAAACATAATCACAAGAGTATATTATTGGTATGGTGTAGGTTTAAAACGCGCAGCTTTGTGTAATCCATTGCGGTCACTGATTGTTGCTTTCCTCAAATCCTGGACTCAACAATGACCAGATTATTTTAAAAACTCCACTAATCCAGCAGCAATCAACCCTGTCTGTGAGTGCTGCGAATGTTTGAGGGAGTCTTGCATAATAAAACCCAAGAGCAATGGACTGTGGAAGAGAGAGCAGGGTGGAGAAACAGGTTAAATGTGTTGCAATAGTTGAATAGTAGTAGTAGTAATAGTACACACAGTCACACTCAGTGTGTAGTTATACTGCAGTTGAATTAATCACAAAGCCACAGCTCAGTGCAATGCATTGTGGGGAAAGTACTTGCCTGAAGGCTGCATCGATCCACACTTGCTTGAGGTCCGGAGAGAAGCAAGAGGTGAAGTGCGGATTAAAACATTCTAAAGATTAGGACACAGTTCACACCTCAGCAGCTTGTCGTGAACGCACATTTGAAGTGTGCAAGGGTGCAAGTGTGCAAGTGTGCAAGTCTGCAAGTGTGCAAGTGTGCAAGTGTGCAAGGGTGCAAGTGTGCAAGTGTGCAAGTGTGCAAGGGTGCAAGTGTGCAAATCTGCAAGTGTTCAAGTGTGCAAGTGTGCAAGGGTGCAAGTGTGCAAGTGTGCAAATCTGCAAGTGTGCAAGTGTGCAAGTGTGCAAGGGTGCAAGTGTGCAAGTGTGCAAATCTGCAAGTGTGCAAGTGTGCAAGTGTGCAAGTGTGCAAGTGTGCAAATTGGGACAGGGCCATAGAGTTCTAAATGTCACAAAGTCACTTTTCAAAAATAAAAACATGTAAATTTGCTGCTTGTTACAGTAAAATGTCACTTTGAAGAGGCGGGGCTTATCAGATCTGCAGTTTTGAACAGGAAGTCAATGGATATGTTTCTGTTACAAGCCAATTCATGTTGTAATTCAATACAATGTACCAGGGGGAAAAAGCATGTCTTCTTTAAAGAATACATGAAATGAGTTGTCGGCAGAGGAAGAGTCACTTGAAAGCAGGGGAACAACTTAAAGGAAAAGAAGACTCAAACCAATACAAAATCAAAGTACTGCTGTCTGTGTACTATTGTCTCTCCATTGTAGATATATCATGATGGAAAAACACGGCACAGCGGAGAGTCCGGTTGCACTGCTAAAGCTTAATTATATTTCTAAATGCTTCAAGAACAGCTATCTGCAATGTGTAATATTTCAAATTTATAAACCATCTGCGTAATAAAGATAAGGTATTCAATTAAGCCAGCCGTAAAAAAGTCCTCGTTATTAAAAATGAATCGCGGCGCGTATTGCTTTCATTTTTAACTACTTAATTACAAAAACAGCGAGAGAGGCATTTCGTCATCGAGCTATCGAGTGGTGAGCGCAGGCAGGCGGCGGTGAAGTCATGTGTGAAACTATATGAGGAGGCGGCTCTGGCCCCGGCTGAATATACAACAAGGAAGAGCCTGTGGACCAAGCCTTTGTGATAGGAGGCCACAAGTGCTCACAGGAATTATGACGAGTGAAAAGGCCAAACATGAGGACAACCTGAGGAGGTGGATTTGGAAAAACTTAAAATGACGGGTTGATGGTAAATGGAAAAGGAAGCCTGGTTCTCCCTGTGTCCGGTTTGACCCATCAACACAGAACATGCACAAATGAAGCCTGCGTAAATGGGTGTAACCCCACCCATCTATGTCAAGGCCACCTGCTCCACACCTCAACCAACGCACCCAGTCCGGCCTGTCCGCCTGTGGGAGTTCAGATCTTTCCTTCACCGCGGAACTCCTCCAGGTTTCTACTTTTTCCCATGGAGGTTTTTGTAGTTTTCCCTGGCCGAGAAGGAGGGTCTAAGGACAGAAGGAGGGTCTAAGGACAGAACACCGCCCCTCGTACCTGCTCCCCATTTTCAATCAAAGTACTCAAGTTACTCCTTCCCGTGGCACGTGGCACCTGTGCTCCCAATCAGCGCACAGCCCTCAGTTGGCTCGGCCGCTTCAGACCGTACTGCAACCCACCACCTCCCCTCCTCCTCCTCTGCATCCCTCTCATCCTAATCATCGACCCTCTCACCACATCTACCACCACCAGTCTCCAGGCCCTGGGGGGACACATCTAATACAAATAGATTATGGAGTGCCCATGATCGCAATGTCTTCCGCCGGGGTCTGAGCGCATAATAACCTACGTAATAAAGCTTGCTAATCAGTCCTTTCTGTGTCGTCTGAGTCTCTCCAGGGTGAATTGGTGTAAGTTGTGACCAAGACAAGCTCAAGATCTGGAGCCGGGTCCCATTGCTCCTGGCAGGTTGCCCCAGCGAACTGAAAAGTGAACCTTACACTTAATCTACCTTCAGGAGGTTTATTATGGCTTTGCCTGGAATGTTCTTAAAGCTCCATTTTTGTACGTAAATAGCTCAGTGAGTTCCAACTTCAATGCATTTAAAATTCCAATTGTGTTCTCTTACGTACCATAACCACCAGAGGATGCTCGGAGTCATTTAGAGAACTGACCAAAAAAACAATAAGAAAACAAACATGGAGGCCAGATCTCCTACAATCTGTTCGGATGCAGCCCATTAAAGGTCATAGAAATATAAGTCTCCAAACTTGTCAAGTCCAACCACAGACAGTAATTTTTGGAAGACATCTTTTATGGATATTCTTGTAACATTCAGAACAAAATATATAACTTTAACTTACCTCATATATATATATATATATATATATATAAGTGTAGTGCTTCAGTAGCAGTACAGTGGTGCGCTCTTCTTACTATAAACCCATCCTATTAAAGTGCTTAGAATTTGCATACTTCCTGTTTCTCATACTTCCTGTTTCTCATACTTCCTGTTTCTCATACTTCCTGTTCGGCAGAGCTGGATCCTGGATCCTGCCCCCAGTGGTTAGCACATGTACAGCTCTATTGCTATACGTTCCAGACGCGTCTTTAAAATTCCAACTCACACACAGAATCCCTCCCCACCTGCGCACGTGTAGACTGCTCCGTGTGAGAGTGATGAAAGGTTAAAGAGGTGCAGACACGGGTAAAGGTCGGCCGATCACAATCGCCCTGGGCCTGCTCACTTCACAGCCGCGTCTCCAGAACTCCAACAAAGCATTAGCATTATGGATCTGTATCGATGCTACCAAAACAAATCCAGCCCGCTCGATGTAAAAGTGAAAATACATCGCTGCTCATTTCTGTGACTCGTGACCTTTCTATTGCACTGGCCTTTTGTAGTGGGAAAAGGCCGTGTTCCATTTGTTTCGCTGGATTGTTTATTGATAAAGGGAGTGGGATTTCTGAGCCAAGTGTCCTGCCAATGCCATGTCCCCTCAGAGCGTCCAGCTTGCCTCTGCTCTTCGGCCCCGTCTCTGCGCCTCAGATTCTGGCTGTCCCCGGAGGATTTGAGCCCTCCTCCTAAAGCCGCCTGCATGGAGCTGACCGCATGAGTGAGCAGCGCTGGCCTGCCTTATCGGACCCTCACCATCGCGCGCTCAGCTCCTGGTGCATAAGCAATATTTCCACCCGCGCTCCTCCCCTCAGCCTCCCTAGAGATTTATCTGGCTGTTCAAGTAGAAAATGAATACTTTACACTTCACTTGGCTGATCAATTACCTACAAGCTGTTGCCGTATTTTGTTGCTGGTCAGAGAGGTAGTGATAGAAGCTCCATAGTGGGAAATCTGCTGCTCGACAAATGGCCAAATCTCAGTGAAAAATTTTGTGAATGATAAAGTCTCCGGAGTGAGGATTCATCCGGAGCGCACACACATCGCAAACTGTTTGAAAACAAATTAAAATGAAAGCGGCTGATTAGCGCTGGTTAATTTGCGAAGGGATGCGCATTGGGACGGTGTAAGAGGGCTGAGCGGGGGGGTGCAGAGCCAAACGAAGCATTTATGAAATCAATATGACAGCATGTATATGAAGCTGTGTCACTTAAAGCTGTTTGGATTACATAAAGGCAGTTTAATAGCAAATGTACTCGCCATTCTGTTTTTGCAGAGAAGAGTGAATCACTGCTTTAAAGGGCAAATATTATGCATTCATCTCATGCATTCGTTTCATTGGTTTTGTTAGTAGTCTTGAAATATGCTCTTGAGTACCTTTAGTTTGGCATCTCAAGGTTTGAATATTTTTGACAGAATTGATCAAACTAGCCTGAATGACGCCAAATACAACTCCGGGAATTATTTTGACAAGGGAACAATGTTAGAACATGGTTAAAACCTGAAAAAAAAATAGTCAAAAGTGTCTTTAAGTAACCAAATTGCGTACCCGTATTTTCCGGACTATAAGTCGCACCAGGTAAAAAATGCATAATAGAGAAGAAAAAATAAATATATATGTCGCACTGGAGTATGAAATGCGGTTACAAGTGTGAAAATAACAAATAACATCACAAGTATATAAGTAAAAATATAAGTTTAAGTTGCACCTCGGCCAAAACTATGAAAAAAGGTGCGACTTATAGTCCGGAAAATACGGTATACAATAATCCTGCTAACAAATGCCACGGTCCAACTCTAAGATATTACAGTCTGTTAAAAGTTCAAGTCCAACAAGACAAGTAACAACCTTTGTGAGCTTGTATTTTGCAGCCTGTCTACATTTGCGTACATCTCCTCTGCACACGTACAAAATAAAGTTTGCGTCCGCCGCGACCTCTGCAGAAGGACAAGTTCACAACATCTCCACCTCATCTGGGCCACGCTGATTTTTTTTCCTTCCCTTTTCCCTTTTTTTTAACCAGTCGAATTAGTGAAGAGTCTGTCTCAATCAAACACTTCCATTGTCCTCCAATCAATGCCCTGATTGCAGCACAGACACCGAATGTGCTTGGCAGCGCTAATAATGGAGCGCTATTCATCAAGGGACATTCACAGACACAAGTTGGCAAACCCTCCAGCCTCCAGCGCTGCGGTGGCAGAGTGATCACTGTCGCTAATAAAACACATTGACAATACATCAAGCACGGAGGAAAAGTAGTTGGCACGAGCAGAAAGAAACCACGTACGCCGCCAGTTTGTGAGTTAAACACTTTAGAGAGCTTAAAGGGTTCAACCAGCCGTGGGTTTAGGGTGTTTAATGCGCGTGCCTTGGAAGCTGGCGGTGTGGATTTTGATTCTTTTTTTTTACTTTTGAAAGAGGATGATTTGCTTAGTAGAAGAGAGACGTGTTGTGTAAGATTGAGTGTGGAGCTTGTGACAATGGTAGAATGTACCTGCAGGTCAGGTGGAGGTTATGTGAAAGGAATGGGAATGTAAAAGCTCGGGAAATACGCCTACATGTTAAGCATGTTTGCTCTGCTCCTTTAGGTTTTTAAACATGCAAATATATAGAGTCATGTTGACATCTGCCAAACTGCTGGTTTTAATTTGTCTTCACTCAAACCTCATCAGACACACAGTTTTCTTTATTTTCTTTTTTCAATGTTATTTTTTTTATAATTTTATAATACAAGAAAACATTAAAAATAAGATATGAGAGCGAAAAAACTAACTTAAAAGAGTCAGAGTAGTTCAATCTGTCCCAGTGTCAGGCAAATTTGTAAATGTTCTCGTTCAAAGTAAAAATCAATTTTCCCATGTTTTAAATATCCAATGTTATTTAATCCTGGACAGCCATCTTTCTCCTTGTTAATGTTTTTTTTTTTTTTTTTCAAAATTCATGTAAACCCAGAAAATACGATTGAGGTGGCTTGATTTGGATCTAAAAGATCCCAATAACACACGTGTAGAAGTGTGTGTGTGTGTGGTAGCCAGAAATAATAGTTCCTCTCCTCTTACTGGAGAACTGCTGCATGGTTGATGTTCTTTCAGCTGCAACACAGTATTTAAACCCGACTGATGCAGTGAGCGGCTTCTCATTTCTGAAACAACCATGTGGAAAGACAAATCCCGTGGTCATGGAAAAGATGTCAGTGTGTTTGAGAAGGGTCAGATCATTGGCATCGAGCAGAGAAAACATCTAAAGAGAAGAAGAAACTAATGTACTTCAGATGTGAGACCAAGGAGAGTGTTTGGGACGAGCTGGAGGAGGCTTTGTGCAGTGGTCACTCTCTTTGTGCAGTGGTCACTCTCTTTGTGCTGTGGTCACTCTCTTTGTGCTGTGGTCACTCTCTTTGTGCAGTGGTCACTCTCTTTGTGCAGTGGTCACTCTCTTTGTACAGTGGTCACTCTCTTTGTGCAGTGGTCACTCTCTTTGTGCAGTGGTCACTCTCTTTGTGCTGTGGTCACTCTCTTTGTGCAGTGGTCACTCTCTTTGTGCAGTTGTCACTCTCTTTGTGCAGTGGTCACTCTCTTTGTGCAGTGGTCACTCTCTCTGTGCAGTGGTCACTCTCTCTGTGCAGTGGTCACTCTCTTTGTGCAGTTGTCACTCTCTTTGTGCAGTGGTCACTCTCTTTGTGCAGTGGTCATTCTCTCTGTGCAGTGGTCATTCTCTTTGTGCAGTGGTCACTCTCTTTGTGCAGTGGTCACTCTCTTTGTCTAGTGGTCACTCTCTTTGTCCAGTGGTCACTCTCTTTGTGCAGTGGTCACTCTCTCTGTGCAGTGGTCACTCTCTTTGTCCAGTGGTCACTTTCTTTGTCCAGTGGTCACTCTCTTTGTGCAGTGGTCACTCTCTTTGTGCAGTGGTCACTCTCTTTGTCCAGTGGTCACTCTCTTTGTGCAGTTGTCACTCTCTTTGTGCAGTGGTCACTCTCTTTGTGCTGTGGTCACTCTCTTTGTGCAGTGGTCACTCTCTCTGTGCAGTGGTCACTCTCTTTGTGCAGTGGTCACTCTCTTTGTCTAGTGGTCACTCTCTTTGTCCAGTGGTCACTCTCTTTGTGCAGTGGTCACTCTCTCTGTGCAGTGGTCACTCTCTTTGTCCAGTGGTCACTCTCTTTGTCCAGTGGTCACTCTCTTAGTGCAGCGGTCACTCTCTCTCTTTGTCCAGTGGTCACTCTCTTTGTCTAGTGGTCACTCTCTTTGTGCAGTGGTCACTCTCTTTGTGCAGTGGTCACTCTCTTTGTGCAGTGGTCACTCTCTTTGTCCAGTGGTCACTCTCTTTGTGCAGCGGTCACTCTCTTTGTGCAGCGGTCACTCTCTTTGTCCAGTGGTCACTCTCTTTGTGCAGCGGTCACTCTCTTTGTGCAGCGGTCACTCTCTTTGTGCAGTGGTCACTCTCTTTGTCCAGTGGTCACTCTCTTTGTACAGTGGTCACTCCCTTTGTGCAGTCGTCACTCTCTTTGTGCAGTGGTCACGCTCTTTGTCCAGTGGTCACTCCCTTTGTGCAGTGGTCACTCTCTTTGTGCAGTGGTCACTCTCTTTGTCCAGTGGTCACTCTCTTTGTGCAGTGGTCACTCTCTTTGTGTAGTGGTCACTCTCTTTGTGCAGTGGTCACTCTCTTTGTGTAGTGGTTACTCTCTTTGTGCAGTGGTCACTCTCTTTGTGCAGTGGTCACTCTCTTTGTGCAGTGGTTACTCTCTTTGTGCAGTGGTTACTCTCTTTGTGCAGTGGTCACTCTCTTTGTGTAGTGGTTACTCTCTTTGTGCAGTGGTCACTCTCTTTGTGCAGTGGTCACTCTCTCTGTGCAGTGGTCACTCTCTTTGTGCAGTGGTTACTCTCTTTGTGCAGTGGTCACTCTCTTTGTGCAGTGGTCACTCTCTTTGTGCAGTGGTTACTCTCTTTGTGCAGTGGTCACTCTCTCCATCATCAACACAAGATCAACTGTGACAAATAATGCAAAACTGGATGGAAATTCATATTTTAATTTTACAGAAGCTTAATGAAATGTTTCAACACTGAATGTGCTGTGGTCAGAGCTAAAGCCGGTGCTTCCAAATATCAGAGCGTGTGACTCTATTACACTTGTTAGGACTCATTTTAGATCATCATCCTCCTCCGCATGTGTGCTTTTGAGTTCAAGTCAAAGTAAAGAAAGCTTCTTTGTGTGTTTCAATGAGATTATTTCTGTTGCGTTTTTATTAGAAATTATAGCTACAAAGTTTTTAATTACTGGATTTGGCCCCCACTCGCAATAATCAGTTCTTTGTCCTGCTGTGGACTGGGACAAGGGCGGTCTGACAGGTCTTGGGAGCCATGACTGTATAAGTTCATTTTTTTAGCACATTCGTTTCTAGTATTACCATTAAAATATTGCACTTTATATATTATGTTATATCTATTTCTAGCAGTGACGTTCCCACTCCACCTGGGACGAGCTCAAGTCGCCCTCTGTGGTAAAACAGCTGAAGTTTGGTATTAATCCTTGTCAAAACTGGGCCATGTCCTCAGATTGATAAACAATTCTCCCGTGCGCTCTGAGCCGTTATCCCGGCCTGGACAGTCTGAATGAAATCGCACTTCGTTTTTGTCATGTTTATCAGCGAGGGAGATGATAAAATAATCCTGGATTGTGCAAATTGCAGAATTAGGGCCCAAATTCTTCACAATGGGACTGATTGAGAGTTTTTGCAAAAGCGGCAATCGCGTTTGGCAAAGAATCTGCGGAGATCAGCACGTCAGATACGAAGGGGGAAAGTCATTTGTGGATTTTCCTTCGTTAAATCTACTATGACAAAGGTTGATAATTCCGAGCCTGCACATGCAAAGCGATGGCCGAGATTATGTTAGATTGATAAAACTTTGGCAAGAATCAGCGCGCCAAGTTCGCTCGACAGCCAAAGACTTTTTATCGGTCTGAGCGCCGCCAATCCATTCCATCTCAAGCTCATCTACTCATTTGTGAAGCTGGGGAAATTAATTTTAGTCCTGTCTCGCTGACGGTGATGGAGCGCGTTCGCTAATGATGTTGTTGCCATGACGACGCGCGATACAAAACGTTTTCCATTTGTAAGGTCCATTTTCAACCCACATTATATCTTTGTATCAGCGTGTTCTGTTCCAGGAGGGTTGTGCGCGCTGCTAATGTTCGGGGAAAGTTTGAAATTATTGCAATATGGTTTGATGTGGGAGGGGGAGGGGCGAGGTGAGGTAATGGATTATTTCATTTTTGTTGAAAGAAATGTGCGCAAAATATTTTTTAACAATCCTCTCGTACCACTGTGTCCTGGAAGCGAGTGGAAGTCATTTAACATGCTTTTTAGTTTTATAAACTCGAGTTTGACGAGCCCTGCGACTTTGAAAAAAAGGATGAACTATTCCATTTTAAAGCAACAACCGTTTGGCTCTTTGGTCATGCATTCAATCAAACTGCAGTGTCATCAAAATATCGGTATAATCCCACAATCGTCCAGGTAGGTTCCATTGTTTAAAAAAATAATTCTGTCGACTGGAGTTTTTAAGAGTGAATACCACGTATCCAAGTTATTCAGCTCCTTTGACAGAGATCTAACTACAGTTACGTCTTTTAAACTACCCAAAGGTGTGTACTGTCACCTGAATCATATCCAGCGTGGCCATTCATGCCCCTAATGGGTCATTTAACTTCTATTAGCATACTTTATTGTTTTCTTTGTTTTGGTTTTAGCGCTGGGGATGGAGGTGTAAATGGGTGACAGCTTGTACAGTCATCAACCACGAATAATGATATTAATAATGCCTTACACTTGTAATGCACTTAAAGGCTTGTCTTGGCTGTAGTCATCATTCATTCACCACACTCAGCAGTGGTACTTCTGTAGGCACAGCTGCTCCGGGGCAAACTGACAGAAGTGAGGCTGCCAGTCTGCGCCATCAGCACCTTTCGACTACCGCTTCATAACGATTCAAGCACTCGCCACTTTCAAGGAGAAAGGCGTGGTTTAAGGAGTCACAGAGGCGTACAGCATCTGCCAGAAAAGACAATCCAGAAATACCGGACAGAAATACGAGTCTAAGGCACAACCTGTCAACCGTTTACAACGCTATCCTCAGGCCTAAACCACAACAATGGAAACAGTAAAGCAGAGTACGCGAAATGGAGCATGAACGACCAAAATATGACTTATGAGGGGGCAGTAACAACAGATACTAACAACTGATATTCTGTACTGTATACAGCTAGTATGTAGTGTGTAGTGTGTAGTTAGCTCCTTCCTTCAGACAGATATAAGACAGTGACCTTCCAGATCCCTGTCAGCAGTATTCACTCTTAAACGTGTCTCCAGTTGACAGAATAACATTTTATTATTAAGATATTACTGTACCAAAATAGTATATAATATCCAGCTTGCAGAATCAGGCTATTTCAAGTTGTATGGCATTGGCTAAGTCTTGCAATTAAACGACTTAAGGCTTGACTTTGAATTGAGGCCTTTAACTTAAATGAGACTTAAATGTTTTCCCCACCTCTGAGAAATACTAAAAGAGGTCAAAAAGTACCCTATTAGAAGCCATAACAGTTACCAATTTACATCTAACATCTAACAGAGTAGGCTACGTGTACTTTATTGATTGACATTTGTCTTCCACATACAGTCATTCTATTGTCCAAATACTTGAAATTGCAAACGTCTCTGTCCATGTAAAGATCGTACTGTTTACTATAAAGATGACTTTTTCAGCTTGTTGTGTATTTGTACTTTTACACGACAAGCCTGACCTTTCAGCTTCTTCTCACACATCACAGAGGAACAACAAACCCGGGCGCTAGCGTTAGCACAACCCCGTGTGTGCGCGCTCATTAAAATAAAATATAGTAAATGCTGCGGGTAAAGCAGCTCAGGGCGGTGATTCCCGTCAAAGGCCAGCGGGACCGTGGGGGGTGTTTCTCTAGTCAGTGGGGGAAAAGCAGGTCTAAAAATGTGCACAAGACAAGACATCAAGACAAAGTTGGTCAGGTGGATATAATCAGACCCTCCCAGCACTGCGTTCACAAGGCTAAAAGGGTGTAATTTGGTACGCTTAAGAAGCTGAAGTATAGTATTTAAAACCTGTCCAATTGTGTAATATCTGGAGTTTCTACGTGATTTACCTGAGAAACGTTGTAGCCTAACTTGACCTGAAGATGTCATGGTTTTTGTCATATTAAGCCAAGTTAAACTTCATTTTTAAAATCACCCGCAGTTTACCAAAGTGCTGAACAGGGGCACTGATAATACCGTTATTATTGGTGAAAGAGCAACACAAAGCAGGGACACAATTGTGAAGTGAAAGGAGAATTATACGTGATTTCTGAATTATTGTTTTTGCTTTTTTTACTGAAGATGCAGCGTGAAAAAGTATTAAGCCTCCCAGAGTCAAAACTGTGTTATTTTCTTTGCAGTTACAGCTGAAAGTCTTTTAGGATTTGCTCACCTACAGACTGACAATCAGCTCAAGCTCAGTCAGATTTGCTGGAGAGCGTTTGTGAACTGCAGTTTTCAGAACTTTCCACAGATTCTGGAATGGACTGGTCCATTCTCATGAATATGTTTTGTTCTAAACTACTCCATTGTAGCTCTGGCTTTATGTTTAGGGTCGTTGTCCTGCTGTAGGTGAACCTGCGAGAGGCTCAAGTCTTTTGCAGACGCCAACAGGTTTTCTTCAGAGATTGGCCTGTGTTTGGCTCCATCCATCTTCCCATCAACTCTCATCAGAGCAGAGCATCTTCTTGCACATGTTTGCTGTGTCCCCCACATGGATTCTGGAACACTGCAAACGGGACTTCTTATGGCTGTGCTCGTCCATAAAGTCCAGATGTGTGTAGTGCACAACTAATGTCCTGTGGAAAGATTCCCTGACCACCTGAGCTGTGGATCGCTGTGGTTGTTGTTGTTGTTGTTGTTGTTGTTGTTGTTGTTGTTGTTGTTGTTGTTGTTGATGATGATGTTGTTGTTTGTGTTTTTATCTGTAAATCATGTATAGTTGTCCTTCCACTTCACAAAAAAGGCAAATACAATGCATTGTGGTCGTGACAAATTGGGTAAGTAGTACTTTACCTGCAGCCAGCATCCCCCTGCTGGCTTTGCCATGGCCCGACAAAGGACTGGGCCGGGGGACAAAGGACTGGGCCGGGGGACAAAGGACTGGGTCGGGGGACCACATGCCCGTGGGGGCGCGGTGAACTCAGACTAGAGCATTGGAGGAGAGTTTGAGAGCGTACAGTTGAAGCATGATCATCAGCGTGATGCATTGTGTTGTGGTCTATAGTGACCGGCCCAAATGTGCAGCGGCTCACGGGGGAAATCCTGATGCTCCAGATGACCAGATGTTCAGGACACATGCTTGAACTTCAGGACAGTCTCAAATGTTTCAAATGTGTATCTTGAGTACCTTTACTTTGGCATGTTTTAAAACGTAATGTCTACTAAAAGCATACATGACTTTTATATCCGTGAGGAGTTTTCCGCATCATGGATTGAGTTGGCTGCACAGGGAATTACAAACATAGTCTGTCACGCACACACACAGTTGTAATGAATGCAATTTGACGCGAGAAATGCTCAGAACAAGATGATTCATGGATTTAAAACAATGCAGAAGATCTTGGGAAATATACTGTACCGATGATGTCACAAAACTGAGAAAGCCTGTGTTTTCTGAGGCTCAGAGGGAGACGACTTGCTAAACAGGATTAATCAAACAAGCGTGAATGACACTAAATACACAAGTAATTGCATAACTGTCTCCCTCTGTTCCATCTTGTGGCACTAGTACATAATACAAAAAGTGCTCATTTGTGTTTTTGAAGTGTGTTTTGGCTGGATTTCTTCTTTTAGCCTCATTGTAATTGGTTCACAACCTTGTACACATTTACACACAAACAAACCGTGGCTCATTTGAGTGCAATATGTGAACTGAATGCTCCTTACCTGGGCTGTTGTTTGAGGAGGAGGGTCTGAGCAGTGCACCATCACATATTATCACCTGAATTGTCGAGTTTGGCTGGATCTCCCTCTGCTCTGAATGAGTCCGAGAAATCCCAACATTTCAAAGAGCTGGCAGCAGTATATTTGCCTCTATATTTCTGGTTATTTGGGTTATAAAGGGCGTACTGTATGTTTTAAAAGAAGGTCTTGGGCAATCAAAAATAGATTAAAAAACTCACTTAAAGCAAAAGAATGGGGTTTTGCTGGGTGTAGCATTGCGTTCTGTTGAAATCTAAACTCAAGGTATAGTTTATAGTTGTTTGTAGCCGTTTTCAGTATCATTACAATCCATAACCATAAAGTAAAGGACATAATAATATAACTGCTTACTTCATTTGCCCCCGTCTGAGCGTTTAGACATTGGCGCTGGTCGCGATCCACCCATTGAGTAATTAGAATGATTAAGCCGCCATCTTGTGCCATTACAATGACAAATCTGCAAACTTGAGGCTAAGGCAAAAATCTAAAGTGTCCTCATGAATGGAACACACATACACACCCAAAACTCAGAACAAAATAAGAGGGAAAATATCAAAGCAGAAAAATGAGGAATGTTACCGCCATGCAGAAAATGTGCGGATTTTATGTGCGCAAGTTAATTATGCCACTTCAGAGGAGCTTGTGGAAGGATAAGGGAGGCTGCATAAATTTAGCTGTAATCCAGGCAGGCAGAACTCATTTGCAGGGACGGCCTTATCAGAGCGCTGCAGCTTTCTCACAAAATTAACCTTGGATATTTGGGCCCAATTCAGCCAGCGTTTGATTCTCAGCTCTCCCTCTCCGGCGTCTCCAGCCTCCGTCTCTGTCTTTCTCTCTATTCTCTCGCTCGCCATTGTGCACGAGATGCCCCCACCCGCACGCCACGAGACCTCCTTTATTCTATGTTTATCGACCTTTCAATGGAGCAGTGTGGAGTTTATCAAAGCGCCGTGTAATAAAATAGAAAACATGATAGATAGACGGATGAGACCTGGTTTACATGGACTAAGGGATAGATATAGAGACTTCAATTATAAAAGTGCATTAGACGGTGTGAAGCCCGAGACTTGAAATGTGACTAAACTGTCGGTATGTAAGAAGAACAGACCAGTAAAAAGATCTTTTTTGGCCATTAGGCTTTATGTGACAGGACGGGTATAGCATGAAATGGGATGCGGAGCCAGACTTGAACCCACGACACGGCAGTCAGCCCCACACGGCATATGTGCTTTCCACTAGACCATGAGCAGCAAATAAAGCACCCAAGATTCAATGTTGGGACAGCAGTTTTTTGTTTTTGTTTTTAAATAAATGTTGTTGAATTTTTCTTCATCAAATATTTAAAAAATCCGACACATTAACAATATGTGTGTGATATTTAGATAGAGTTTGACTTCACAAAGTGTCCAAACAGCTAGACAATCTATAAATTTGCCTTCAAAAGTGTGATTGGCTAATATTTGAACACAAAAATGTGCGACACACGTAATCATAAATGTTATTTTGACACATTTTAAATATTTGAACACAGCGTGTGTTAAAATAGCCCTATAAATTGTGGTACATGTTCAGTGTCAGGTGTAAAGTGTTGTCTTACTAACAACTACTCTACGTGCTGAAGTATTATATTTGATTGAGGGACCAATATCATTTCACCCATACGAAATGCTCAGAATCACAGCCGGCTCCGTCTCTCACCCACTGTTGTTTACCAGTGTGAGCAAGGTGTGACTTTTTATTATCTGTGACAATTCATTTGATGGGAGAGAGTTTATCAAAGCAGTTTGTAATAAAATGGTAATAGATAGATACATTAGACCTGGTTTGCATGGCTCAACAGAAAAGAAGACTAATAACTGAATAACACAAAAACAAAGACATAAATGACTTTTGAATTAATGTGAGACAATTGGAAGGACCATAAAGTCATAAAAGCATGTGATAAAATAGAAAACAGGATGATCAATGATGACCAACGGGGTGCAAAAATGTAAAGATGAAAATTGTTCAACACTAACTGCTTTAAATACTGGGTCTGTTTACATCAGGGAAATGAAGGAAAAAATCTATTAATTAAAAAATACGGCACATCTTATTGAGTGAATGAGGCTTATCCAGTTCAATGTCAGTTATGATTTGTGTCCAGTCCTTGATTGACAGTCCAGTTTGAGTCATACTCTTTTTTTTGTAATGACCTTCTTTCCTTGTATGCTCCAAAGGTATCCATTTATTGAGCCCATGGCAGGAGTTTTGAGGCCCAACTACATAGTTCTGAAATCAAGTGGTGTTAAAGACACTCTGTAGCACTTTATTGATCTCAGGCCAATATTTTTGAGCGACATTTAGGGAATGGGCAATCGGAACTTAACGTAAGACTTTCAAACACCTGTCGGCAAATAGATAGGTGTTTTTTTTTTAGCACAATTCACAATATAATTGCAGACAAAAAAAGACAAAAACATACAATCTTCACACGTGCAACCGGCGCCATGTTTCACCGTGCACTTTTCCTTCATAGTCACACCTAAAAGCATAAACCGTCTAATTTTCTTGCCATTCAGCCTGCGTTCCTGCAAAACAACACAATACTGTCAAATGTAAATTTAAAGCCAAATGAATAGCCATCATAGTGAACTGATACGTCTTGTCAGCATCTATCCTACATTACTGTCTTATCACTCTAATTGAGTTCTAGGGGAGCGGAGACGCTTTCTTTTGCAGCATTTAAATTTATTGAATCATTTGAAGTGTTTATTACTTTGATTGTGACAAGCTAATCTTCCGTCAAGTGGCCTTTTTTTCCTTCCAGCGCATAATCCCGACTGCCTTTGCCTCCTCGGATCATTTTGGCGTGGCGTCACCTGTAGACGGATGGACCCGACAGCTTCACCTGTCCCCATCTGTAACACTAATGTTCCTGTCAGCTGATGCCAACGGGACACATAAATCAGAACCCGGCGCCGGCCCGCTAATGGGACAAGAGCTAATGTATGTATATCCGGGTACACGCTCACTCTAAAGCATATGCTAATCACGCCCGAGTGTCCGTGAGGCATGAGGCTTCAAAGTCAGCAAATAAAATCTGAACTTGAGACATTTTTTCATACGTGGTGATGATTTTTTTTAAACGCGAAATGTGCTAAATAAATTGAGGAAGTTTGTCATTGGTGTAAGTCAAGAAAGTGTGGTTGAGTGGAGGAATTATTCAAAGGCTGAAATAAACAAATCGGTTTTCCCGAAGATGTGGCCGGCCTGCGGTGCAAAAGTGTGCGCAGTCATCACCATAATGTATACAATTCACTCAATATTTGCATCAATTTTGAGGAGTGAGGACCATTCTGAACTGAATGTGCGGCTGCATAATACATGAACAGGATTTGTATTTTAAAAACGACCATCTTGTTTATAAAGTATTTGGTTCTCATTGCTGATCAAATCCACGTCAATGCATTAGTCTTATAAACCACTTTTCTACACGCTCAAAGTCACTTTTACTATTTCATGCATTATTCATTCACTCCATATTTAGTGATGTGAGCCACTACTTAAGGCGACAGAAGCTCCAGTTGGTAGAGCGCTTGACCTCTGACCCACATGTTGGCGGTTCGTTTCCCGTTCCCACAGATGAATGGGTGCGTGGTGTCGTAATGTAAAGCTTTGAAGGTAGAAAAGTGCTTTATATATGTGATTATTTCTTGTTTTATTAACCTCACCCACAGATGCCCCGGGATATACAGTCTAACCACCACCACCACACACTCACACACCATCTGTCAAGAAATTAGACATACACCAATGCTATTCCTTAACACATAGAGAACACAATTCAACTTAGAATATGAAACGACACAGAAATATCAGACATTTGTATGGCAAGCTTGGGAGAAAACGCCAGGACTGCGTCAGCCAGGCTGTTGTAAGCAGCCTGGCGTGATCCTCCTGCGTCTCACACGTTTTTTCCCATGCTGGTTGGTTTTATTAGATATTGTGGATAGGCGGGTCACATTTCTCATTGGTCAGCCTCACATCAAGGCACTTGTCTTTTACAACTGTCTGGTATTTTTCCGTAGAGATCAAGCCTTGGGTAAACATTACCCACACTCCCCTGGGGCAACATTCTTTGTGACACCTTCACAAACAAATGCTGTCACACACCCATTTTTCTCTGAGACTAATGTTGCAGATAATATATCACTATTATGCAGATAAAATACATCACAGAAATGTAATCATATATTGACATTTTATCACACCATCACACAGGCAAGGTGGATGAAGTACAGTTCTGTAGTATTCTGAAGGACACTATGGCCTCATTTCGACTGGCCCTGACCGCCCAGACCTGAAGGAATGCTTTGACCCAACGCCTTTAATGGCAGAAAAGGCACGTTACAATTGGTTCACTTTGGAGCGGAGCTGGGTGGTCCAAGATTGTCTCCATTGCCCGTTTGAGGGGTCCAAAGGTAGCGAGGTCCTAGCTTCCAGAAGGTGCAGGCTCCTCGTCCTCTCCAAACGCTGACTTGATCTTGTGACAAACTATATTTCCAGTGATGATAACTTTATTTGTTGAGCCGACAGACTTAGCAACACAAAGCTAGCACACCTTAGCATCGGCTGTTTCCTGTTTACGAGGACGACTCTCACGTTAAGAGCAAACAGATTATATTTTTTCAGTGCTTCATGGATCCAATGCAATCCAACTCCAACGCATTTCATAAAGAGATGTTAAAACACAGCGTAAAGGTGCAGAGTAGTTAAATGAATGCACATGCATCTCACAGCGCCACAAATGTGGAATTACAAAGCTTTATTTGTGAATCACTGAGATCGGCCTTATGAAGAAAGAGTATAATTCAGGTCAGATTTAGATTTTATTTTTAAGAAAACACTGGATATGTTTGGGTGACGTCAGCTGTTCACGTGACAGACCCTGTGAGTCGGGGCCCCTGACATGGAAATGCAATGTGTGATAAACAGATGTGCCTTTAGACACTCCAAAGTGTCTCGAGCTCATAAATCAGTGGAAACATGGCTTATTAGCTCCTAATGGGCTATAGAGCCACTGCTGCCCCGCTGCTGCCCCGCTACTGCTGCCCCACTGCTGCCCTGCTGCTGCCCCACTGCTGCCCCACTAGTGCCCCACTGCTGCCCCACTGCTGCCCCACTGCTGCCCCACTGCTGCCCCACTAGTGCCCCACTGCTGCCCCACTGCTGCCCCACTAGTGCCCCACTGCTGCCCCACTGCTGCCCCACTAGTGCCCCACTGCTGCCCCACTGCTGCCCCACTAGTGCCCCACTGCTGCCCCACTGCTGCCCCACTAGTGCCCCACTGCTGCCCCACTAGTGCCCCGCTGCTGCCCCACTGCTGCCCCACTGCTGCCCCGCTGCTGCCCCACTGCTGCCCCGCTGCTGCCCCACTAGTGCCCCGCTGCTGCCCCGCTGCTGCCCCACTGCTGCCCCGCTGCTGCCCCACTGCTGCCCCACTGCTGCCCCGCTGCTGCCCCACTAGTGCCCCACTGCTGCCCCACTGCTGCCCCACTGCTGCCCCGCTGCTGCCCCGCTGCTGCCCCACTGCTGCCCCGCTGCTGCCCCACTAGTGCCCCGCTGCTGCCCCGCTGCTGCCCCACTGCTGCCCCGCTGCTGCCCCACTGCTGCCCCACTGCTGCCCCGCTGCTGCCCCACTGCTGCCCCACTAGTGCCCCACTGCTGCCCCACTGCTGCCCCACTAGTGCCCCACTGCTGCCCCGCTGCTGCCCCACTAGTGCCCCACTGCTGCCCCACTGCTGCCCCACTGCTGCCCCACTGCTGCCCCACTAGTGCCCCACTGCTGCCCCACTGCTGCCCCACTAGTGCCCCACTGCTGCCCCACTAGTGCCCCACTGCTGCCCCACTAGTGCCCCACTGCTGCCCCGCTGCTGCCCCACTAGTGCCCCACTGCTGCCCCACTGCTGCCCCACTGCTGCCCCGCTGCTGCCCCGCCAGTGCCCCACTGCTGCCCCGCTGCTGCCCCGCTACTGCCCCACTAGTGCCTCACTGCTGGCCCGCTGCTGCCCCACTGCTGCCCCACTAGTGCCTCACTGCTGGCCCGCTGCTGCCCCACTGCTGCCCCACTAGTGCCCCACTGCTGCCCCACTAGTGCCCCACTGCTGCCCCACTGCTGCCCCACTAGTGCCCCACTGCTGCCCCACTGCTGCCCCACTGCTGCCCCACTGCTGCCCCACTAGTGCCCCACTGCTGCCCCACTGCTGCCCCACTAGTGCCCCACTGCTGCCCCACTGCTGCCCCACTGCTGCCCCACTAGTGCCCCACTGCTGCCCCACTGCTGCCCCACTGCTGCCCCACTGCTGCCCCACTAGTGCCCCACTGCTGCCCCACTGCTGCCCCACTGCTGCCCCACTGCTGCCCCACTAGTGCCCCACTGCTGCCCCGCTGCTGCCCCGCTGCTGCCCCACTAGTGCCCCACTGCTGCCCCACTAGTGCCCCACTGCTGCCCCACTGCTGCCCCACTAGTGCCCCACTGCTGCCCCACTGCTGCCCCACTAGTGCCCCACTAGTGCCCCACTGCTGCCCCACTGCTGCCCCACTAGTGCCCCACTGCTGCCCCGCTGTGTCACCAGGTATTCCAAGCAGTCTCCCCATAATTACCAGCCCCAACTCTTCTTAGCTTTTGAGTTCAGACGAGCTCCGTGGAACTCTCAAGGTGGTGCGACTGTTGCATTGAATTTCAAATAGAGGACACAATTTCCAATGCAAATGATCAAAGATAAAAAAAAAATGCGATTTCCGTTTTTTCCTCTGTGAAGGGATTATCTTCAAAATGACAACTATTAACCCATTAGATATAACTTTTTGCAGTAATTTAAAATAAATATCAATTTTTTCATATTTTTACTCTGACTTTGTGCATCATGAAATTACAACTGAAATGTAAAGAAAGTCCACATGGTTATAAGATGCTTTGATTCCCCGTGCGCATATCACCCACCTGCAGGTGCTTTTAAGAGCGCTCTGTTAAAAGGATTATTCACCTGTGCTCTTTTACATATCACTGTTCACCTTTTGAGTGCTTTGACATTTTAATTTCCCACTCGCTCTGAAGGGGTCTCCCTCACAGGCGCTGCAGCTCTGATCCTCTTAGACAGTCTGCAGTTAAGTGTGTCGCTCCCCCGCTGATACACGGACAACTGCACCGATTATAAACCTACATGTTGTACTAATACTACGGTGGAGGAAAGTATTGGTCAAATGCACATTATCATGATTATGTCATTTAGCTTTTTGTGTTGCTAGTAGATTGAAATGTAGAATCTGGTCTGTGTAATCATGGTATAATGAAGTTGTCTCAAATTGTATTACGATTTTACAACTAAGAAAAACATGAAAAACTGCTGTGTCACGTGTGAGTCCTGTACAGTTTATTTGTGGTCAGGTGTTGCGTACCAATACATGCAGTAGTTATTAATATTATGTTCATCTAAAAAGTGCTGTACATGATTTTTACAGTTTTTAAACCCTAGAAAAAATAGATCTAGTTCATTTTAAACAGTTTGAATCATTCTAAACATATCCCTCACTTTTTTCACAAAGTTCCTGGGTTTTTAAGCACGTTCCACAACTTTCAGAGGCCAGAGCAGAGTAAAGGCGACTGTCTGCGGGTCTGGGACAGGTCGGCGCTAAATACAAGATACACGCAACCCACACAGCGGTCTCATTTTGATCCTTAAAGCTGTTTTTACAATATAACTACACCGGGATAAATCATCTGTTATTTTTTATTTTTTTACCCGCTTCACAACGAGTCACCAAATAACAATGTCTAATCTTTAAAGTCCACTTGGGTCTGCATAGTTCTTCATGTGTTTGGAAAGAGAGGGTGTTTGCTAATCAATCAAATGTCAGGTAAATCTTTTAGCCAATCACCATCTCTAATTCTCTTGTTTACTTCGCAAAACAAAGGAAAATGAGAGGATAGCTGGCTCTGTAACAGCATTACAAGTTAACAGAAGAAACAAATGCCTTTGTATGGAAAATAAACATTATATATCATCAGTGTGCGCTCCCTCATCTGGCTTTAGTATTAACACACCATCTACTGGCTGCGGTGGGAAGTGACCATGGAATTGACCGAGTCTGGTGATGATTTATGGGCTTAAAAATAGCTCCTCGTAAACCAAACGTACGCGAATGACAGGTTAGTGTCTTGCTCAAGGACACAATGACACTGAACAATTTTATACCTGCTTATTGTGGTTGCATTTCAAGTGAGGGAAAAAAGTTTGACCTTTTTAGCCCTCGAATAGTTTAATAGTCACTGAAATAGTGCATTTTCAGTTCCTAGAATCAGTTAGATGTCCATGATGAGAAACGTACTTTAAATCCATATTTTCAGACACATTCTGCACTATTTTAAGCTCATTCAGCAGGAATTACTTCAACTAAATGGACAAAGTTGCCCAAGATCCTCTCACGCAGCCACAAACTGCTGTAATTCTAAACCTTCTTTTCTCCCACTAATTTCACTCAAATTGAAAAAATTACACGACAATTAACCATAGTGCTTTTTTTTTTTATCTTGGTTGCACAGTCGGGAGAAGGTGCCAGTCTGCAAATCTTTCTTTGGGCCTTGTGCCGGTGTTTATCTCTCATTTTTCAATTAACCTCCACAATTTGACGGGCTGCATAAAGCGCTGCACGTTTTCCTCCCCCCGTAGAACAAATAAAACGTTCCTAGCGCGCTCTCGTGGTGTATCTTTGGCGCAGTGAATGTGGAAGATTAAAGTGAGGAAGCTTTGCAGATATGGCAATTTGGTGGTAACTTTCCCACACCTCAGAAGAAGAGGCGGGCTCGACAGTGGGGGGCTGGTACTGCTGATGTGCCCGGATTGTTCTGGGTATGAGAATGGTTTATTTGACTTGAGGGAGTAATTGTGGGATCAGGACACATCTGAAATCTGAAAGGAAAGCAAAACTACAAAACTTTACAACTTATAAAAGCCTTTGTGATAAATAAAATTTACCACTTCCCTAAGTACCAGGAATACCATTGTTTAGTAGAATCATAAAATGTATTATGCAAATCATCTTTTCTGTAATATTCTTTATTCATCCATTTTATTTAAATTTGTTCAGACACTCATTATTTGTTACTTGCTAAGTAAATGCATTTTAGAATGTGCCCTAAATTCAAAGGTCTTGTAAATCTGATTCTGTAACACTGTTTGAAATATGACTATGATTTTACATGCGTGCACTGTGGCAAAGGCGGTTAGCGCTCGATTCCCGGACCAGACCAACATCACATCATCTCTCTGGGTGGAGTCTGCATGTTCTCCCCGTGTTACTGTGGGTTCTCTCCGGGTTCTCCGGCTCCTCCCACCGTCCAAAGACATGCATGTGTTAGGTAAAAATTGGTGACTCTAAATTGGCCCTAGTGAATGAATGTGAGCGTGAACTGTCTGTAATGTCTATGTCTCTGTGTTGGCCCTGTGACAAGTTGGCCACTGTCCAGGCTGTACCCCGCCTAAGGCCCGAAGTCACTGGGATAGGCTCCAGTCACCCGCGACCCCGAAAGGGAACAAGCGGTAGAAAATGGATGGATGATTTGACATTGTATTGGGATTTTTATTTTTCATGGTTTTCTGAAACATTCTCAGCTGATGATGTCATTCAAATTTAAACTCTGTGCAGCGTTCGGCTGTTTGAAGGTTTATAAGCGTTTTTTAAAATAATTATCAAAAGACAGAGTGGTGCAATTTTGTCCTTAGAAGCCGCTTTTATAATATGACCGTGGCTGCAGAGCCGCGGCGCGGTCAAAATTGGCCCAGCAGTTTCAGCACTGCCATATAGCCTCATGGCTAACCCTAACCCTAACCCTAACCCTAACCTTAACCCTAACCCTAACCCTAACCTTAACCCTAACCCTAACCCTAACCCTAACCCTGACCCTAACCTTAACCCTAACCCTAACCTTAACCCTAACCCTAACCCTAATCTTAACCCGGCGCGGTCAAATAGCGCAGCAGTTTCAGGAGCCGCGGCACAGAATAACATGGCAGTTTTGTCCACGCGCCGCGGCTCTGTAGACACTCCCTTATAATATATCTGTCTTGGGGCAAGACAAATTTGAATTTATACATGAAAAGAAAAAACAGGTGCAGCACCTTTAAGGAATGCACAGACCAGAGAGATAACAGTAGACACAAATCAAAACCGTTATACATCCAACAACAACAAACATTTCCATTTTGCGACTGTCGGCCCCGTCATTAATTGTCGGTGCAATTTGTGTTATCTATTTTTTTCCTTATTTATTATCCAACAAAATGCTTTGAAAATCTTTAGACAATAATATTCAGTCTTTTTTCCCACAGATTTCTGCTTTTACAGTACACAATGGAATAAGGGGAGTGCTTGAACCAGACAAAATAAGTCAGGTACAGGCCCTTAAATTTGTTCAATTCATTTCATATTAATAGAAGTGGTTTTGTACTTCTATCTGACCTGGTGGAGTGCTCCAAAGTAAGACCAAAGACCTTCTGTTCCATGTTGTGAGTACAGGCCCAGGACACAGAGGGTCTTCATGTGATTAATCATGTGTAATGAGGTTGGAGGCCCTGACAGAGTAAATCCAAATGAATGAGCGGCGGCAGAACACTGAGAGAGTAATTACATGAGTTGTTTCCACTGTCACAGAGGGACCATCCCCTTCACTATTGAAAAGCAATCTGGAAATCTCATTGTTAGCTGTGGGAAAGGATTATTACGTGAAGAAATTAATATTCATGATGCATACCTTCTTCTTTAGGCACAGTATATTACATTTAGGGATCAGTTATCAGCTGATTCAGAGAAGTAGGAACTTGTCCATTTACGGGACACCTGTCCCTGACTATCGTCACCTGACAATAAACCGCAGGTGCCTACGTTGTAACATGAGATATATATAAATAAAATACACATAAATAAACGTGGTAGTGATGCGTCTTTCGAACCGGGGGTCTTGCGGCCCACCCAAGGTGGACATAGCTGTAGGAGACAAGTGGACATAGCTGTAGGAGACAAGTGGACATAGCTGTAGGAGATAAGTGGACATAGCTGTAGGAGACAAGTGGACATAGCTGTAGGAGACAAGTGGACATAGCTGTAGGAGATAAGTGGACATAGCTGTAGGAGATAAGTGGACATAGCTGTAGGAGATAAGTGGACATAGCTGTAGGAGATAAGTGGACATAGCTGTAGGAGACAAGTGGACATAGCTGTAGGAGACAAGTGGACATAGCTGTAGGAGACAAGTGGACATAGCTGTAGGAGACAAGTGGACATAGCTGTAGGAGACAAGTGGACATAGCTGTAGGAGATAAGTGGACATAGCTGTAGGAGATAAGTGGACATAGCTGTAGGAGATAAGTGGACATAGCTGTAGGAGACAAGTGGACATAGCTGTAGGAGACAAGTGGACATAGCTGTAGGAGACAAGTGGACATAGCTGTAGGAGACAAGTGGACATAGCTGTAGGAGACAAGTGGACATAGCTGTAGGAGAAAAGTGGACATGGACACAATTGGCCCATTCACCTTCTTTTGAAACAACCTCACTCCTAATTGGCTTTGAGGTTTCTATGCTATACTATTCACCTTTTTACTCTCCGCCCACTTTTACCTTTGAATGTTACATATCAAATCCCTGTAGTCTGTTTATAACTTATTTGCAGTTTGTTATATTGATATCACTTATTGTTGGGATCAGCAGCTCTTTGGAAAACCAGCAGTGAAAACAACTTTCTATAATGAATCGTTTGTAACGTCTATTTTTGTACAATGAACAAAATGTAAAAATAATAACCTACAACATGTATAGCAAATGATCAATAACCATTCACCAAAAATGTCCCTTAAACTTGTAGTTTTTTGATCACGCCGATTGCCTTCAGCATCTGCATATATATGTATGATGCAAAGTTGATATATATACTTCCCTTTCCTTAATAAATACATTAGAACCTTGCCACCGTTTGCCATTCTGCCCTTCTTCCCCTCCTTTTTTTCACCATACATTTATTGTGGTGACTTCTTGGGTGAGAGAAAGCTGCAGTGCTGTAGTTATGGATGACCCTGGAGCAGCGCAGTGAAGGCTAGCCCACCCGGACGCGCTCCCGGTCTGCTTATTTCAGCACAAAACCTGGCTTAGCGCTGGAGGTGGGGGGTATGGGAGCATTTAGCCGCCATAAGCTCAGGACATGCTGGATGTGGTGTCAACACTGGGGCTCTAATAGATCAATCTGACCCCGGCCCAGATAAATACGGCACTTTATGATGTTGAACAGCAGCGCACTGGGCCTTTGGAGCCACTCAGCAAAGTCCCAGTCCCTCTGTGGGGAGGGGCGAGGAGCGGGAGGAAGGGGGAAGAACGGAGAGTGACTTTGGAGGTTTGCGAATGAGGAATATAGATACTAACCTAACTTTTAAATGTCTTGTAATATTGTTTCTGCAGCTGCAAATATACCTCGTTCTGATCATCTATTATCATCATGGGTTCAGGTGAGTTCTGTGAAAACAACAGGATATTTATTACACGTGGGACTAGCAGCAGTAGCTCAGTGGCTCAGAGTGCTCATCTTTTGATCCAGAGGTCATC
Organism: Eucyclogobius newberryi; assembly: GCF_026437365.1. NCBI lineage: Eukaryota > Metazoa > Chordata > Actinopteri > Gobiiformes > Gobiidae > Eucyclogobius > Eucyclogobius newberryi. The sequence goes on from NW_027315790.1 coordinate 5,285,371, forward strand.
GGTTTTTTGAGCGCCTTGAAGGTAGAAAAGGGCTATAAACCACGTGTAAGTAAAGCGTGACTTGTTTACTTGGTGGGGTCCGTGTCTTGCCCAAGCACAGAACAATGCACTTGGTTCGGGGCGTAATCGTGTGTATAATCTCTGCAGTGAGTGCAAGGATGCAAGTTAAGTCTTGGAAGTACGAGCGTTCACGATTAACCCATTAACCGTGACTAAATGCTTAACCAAGTGAAGACAGTTTGTTAACTTGTTTCAACTTGTAATTAAACAATTGCGCAACCGTTCTTGTGATGAGCAAACACAGTGCACTGCAGTATTTATAGACTAATGTTAACCACACTTTAAAATGGAGTTCATGCTAGTGAAGAAAGAGTATTTAGCTTTTTGCATCAGATAGAAAACGATCAATCTTTTACCTGCAGAAGCTAAGGTTAGCCGCTACCGTTAGCA